>NC_068407.1:4878375-5478375 GCF_023724105.1 Carassius gibelio | reverse complement strand
ATAGTCTATTAGGTTTTCTGCACACTTTAAAAAGGTGAAAATGACAAAAGTTAGACGAGATAAACAGAATAACAAATGAAAAAGGAGAGACAGAATCAGTAAGGCCAAGGCTGAGAGAGATAATCAAAGGGAAAAACAAAAAAATACAAATAATTGGATAGACATGAATCGAACTTGTTCTAAAACATCTTTTGATTCATATTGGAATAAGATGAGGGATTTCATTTCACTGTATTCCAAGTAGGTCTAGATGAATTTCTAATGCGGTTATTTTTCTGTCCTTCGGTACCTAGAGACTATTAATCAGTGCTAGTGTTTCTCACAGAACACCCAGTACAATCACCATCGACGTTCACAGTCAAACACAATCTAAAACCCGCTAGATGTTTTGTTCTGAAGAAGCGGTTTGAGCTCTATTTTAGGCTTCTCAACCTGATCCCAGAACAGCATACCTCCTTCTCGATCACACACACACACGTGCACACACACAAAGTCTCAGGAGCCTGTCATTGAAAGAGAGGAGGAGAAATTCGGGTCATAACTCCCACCACTAAAACAAAAAGAACACCGTAATCTGACGGAGCAAGCATTTCCTTTACAAGGTGGCTTCTTCCTCAAGAGTCACGTGGATGAGATTATACTTGAGGGAGAGAAGGGATTTTGTTTATTATGTTAAATAAAAAATGAAAGCGCTTCTGAGTACAGAGCCGAGGGAGGAGAAGGGGGGACCTGATGCTCCTAGCTCAGGAGCTGACGAATCTCCTTGTGCATGTGACACAGGAAGTCCACGTAAGAGGCCCCTCCATTGTTGTTCTTATCCTCCACCAGGAAGTGCTTGAAGATCAGCTCCAGCTTGTCTTCCTGTTTCACCACCATGAGCTGAAAGATAACGATTATTAGTATATTCATTTAAAAATGCTTAAAAGTAGTGAAATTCAAAAAAAAAAAAAAAAAAGGCAATTTTTTTTTTTTTAAGAGGACTCGAGTGTCACCCTATAATCACGAGTGGTGAATAATTACAGACGAACATTAATCTGGACGGAAAACTACTCCCTTTTTTCCCCTCAGTCAAGGACATGCATAATTCCTGGATTATCTTGACTTCCTGATGCTTGTTTCATTTGCTAATAATTTTATTGTACTAAGATAAAAAATAAAAATAGTTCAACACAAGTGACCTAAGCTTTCAGAAAAGTAAACAATCTTTTCAGCTGCCTGAATCACAAATATCTGCAAAAGCATAATATCAAGCCCTGTGACGTATTTACCTTCATGTATCGTGAGCGCTGTGCCCTGACGGACTCGATAATCTCCCTTAGGCTCTTTGAAAAAGGATTATCCAAAGCTGGCAGAGAGGTCTAGATCAGCAAAACAGACAAATAAGAATGTTCAAATCATATTTTTAAAAACAAAATGCAACATGCAAAAAGGAATCAAGTTTCATATGTGCTCATAAGTATACTCAAGCTATGTAACAGCCTCTATATGAGATGAAAATCAAATCTTTTAATTACATTATATATGCATATTTATAAAGAGTTATACCATGTTAGAGTCTATCTGGCTGAAGGCCGGCGTGCCAAAGATGTTCTGAAGCAGCTCCTGTTGGGCACTGACCCCCACCCAAAGGAAAATATTCAGTCCGTTCTCTAACAGGTAAACTCCTCCCCTAGACAGTCTCTCCTCCGAGTCTCTCACTGCCATAGGCAGAGTCATGCTCTCAACATCCAGCTTTTGCTGTTGAGAATCAAAGAATCTAACGTAACTCTCACAGCTTAACTGCAAAATCAAATGGGCTGATATTACTGTGTTTGTGACTCACCAGCGGAAGCAGACGAGGGTAGAAAAACACATGGCTCTCGGCCACATCCATAGTGCTGACCAGCTGTCTCAGGTAGGCACGGTCATCCAGGGAGACGTCCGCCCCGGGCTGCAGAACGTCACTCTTCAACACGCAGTTCAGGTACACAGGCAGCAACTTCATACATTCTGGTAAAATCAACTGTACGCAGACAAGTAGATAAGATGTAGGATACGACAAATACTGAAGAAATGTAATCATTAATAAAAAGGATTTGTGTGGGGTTATGGCACTATGATTTTCTATAGTTACCTGCCCTGCTGAAGATGGACTGGCACAGTTCTTGCGGTAACAGGCTAAGATCTGTGCACACTGATTCATCAGACTATCACGGACATTCTTGGTAGGACTGCTGAGTATACTCCGATACGCTGAAATACAACAACATAATCCTTCAACTCAAATCAGGTCCCAGAACACATCATTAAAAAGAAAACTATCTATCTTCGAAACTTTAACATGAAAATGGCCTATATTATGAGCCTCCACTGAGATGCTAAATAGGTAAACGCTTATGGTTGTCAATCATTATTTATAGTTATGACAATTTATTGCTGATTTGCCTTTGCAAAACTATTTACGGTTTGCAGCCATTACATTTTGTAGGAAGACTGGGAAGCTCTACTTTTTGAAAACAAAACAAAAACCAAACAAAGCCAAAAGCAAACCAAAACAATGATGCACAATTCAATGATACAGAGAGACTATGAAGGGAGCTCTAGGTTTTGAAAAAGCAAACAAAAGAAACAAAAAAGCAAAACAAAACCCAAAACAAAAGCTGCTGAAAAACAAACAAAATAATATTGATTGCTGTCCATAGACTGGAAGGGAGCTGTAGCTTTTGAAGCCAAAATAACTAAAACAAAACCAAAAGAACAAAACAAAGAAACAAACAAAATATATATATATATATATATATATATATATATATATATATATATATATATATATATATATATAAATCTTACATTGGTGTAACAGAGGTGGCCCTCAGAGTGCTAGTGCAGGAAGCAGTGAGGTGGTGTTTACCCGACCAGTGTGAGAGGATGCGTGTGGTTTCACTCACCATATTTGGCAAAGTAGTTGATGATGGTGTCAGTCTCACAGTTCCTGTACAGGTCTGCCAGCTGAGAGCAGCAGTTCACTGCCATGTTATGGATCCGAAGTCGTCGCTGACCACTGCAGCTGGTGTACAGGACTGCACACTGAAAGAAGAGAGAAAGAACGAGAGTACAGACAAAAAGGTCAGCACAGCTGAAGTCATTAAATGAGACTGAACTCAGTGTAGCTGACACTTCACATGTGTGTGCAAAGGTAGAGACACACACACACACACACACACACACACACACCTGCATTAGAGCTCCAGTCTCCTCGCTGAGCTTGTCATCATGTTTGAACTCCACGGTTACAGTCTTGTCACAGTCTAGTCCTGCCAGCTCTACATCGGTGGTGTTGCTCATGAAGAAGGAACCAAAGAAGTCGGTCACCCGGATACCTGCCACAGCAACACACACAAGTTAAACTCCTTTACATACATAAATTAAAAACTGATGATTAAAACAGATTTTTTTTTATTTTGCGGCAGGTTTTCTTAAAAAATGCAATGGAATATGCGGGATATTTTTGCAATCTTATCCGATGAAATTGCGGGAACTTGCAAGAACTGCGATTTAATGAAAAAGAGAAAAAAAGGTGACCCCCCCCCCCCCCCCAACACCCTGTTCTCACTAGGCTACTACCTTACTGTAATGAGTCATTTCTTATGACTTCCTATGATAAGCAAGCATACTAAATCACAGAATATTCAAGTTCTCATTCTGTTTTATTTCAGACCTTAATTAACATATGGCTCAAGCTTACAAAACATTGAGTCAAACAAGTTCTCTAGCTTTACTCAAATATACAAATGCTGTTTTACAAGAATTGCAAAGTGCAATCTCTTACTGCAACGTAAATTATTTTACATACTACTAATATACTTACAACTGTAAGGTTTTGTTACTATTCTGTAACAAAAAAGTACAATCTTGCAACCATAGAGGTGCATCAACTTCTGAATGAAACTACAACAGTCCACTGTGAAAATGAAAACTAACTGCGTAGCCTCTAACACTGGCCTATCATTCGCCATCCTCATCCCTCTCTCAAAATAATTTGCCCCCACTGTCATGTAACAAACCGGGTAACTTTTGCACTTATTTTTGTTGGCAGATGAGAATGATTTGCGTCCTTCACCCTGGTTTCACCGCGGGGTTCGCAGATGATGTTCACGTCGCGCAATTACGTCACTTCATAAGGTTCCCATTGGGAAATAATGGCGATTTATTTGTGTGAAGTAAACGCAAGATATGTGACTTTTTTGCAACGAAAATTATTATTATTATGAAATCATGCTACCTCCGCATATTTTGCTTCCTGAAATCGGCAATTTATGCGGCGAAAGTGTGGCGTATTTGAAAAAATGTGACCCAGCATAAATATGCGGCCCTTGGCTGATTATGCATTAAATCACGCGATCGCATAATCGCGTTTTTCTGGAGGGACTGAATAAAATACTACAACACTTTGAAACTGTGCTGATCTGTTGTGGACTGAACAAGGTCTTCTCTTGGCTTTCGAAGTCGAACACCTCGGTTAAAATGAGTGGTGATTAACACTATGGTTTAAAAGTTGGAAATGTTAGTAAAAAAAAATTTGTAATGAAGTAACAATGCAGACTGATAATTTAGCTTTGTATCACATAAATAAATTATAAATAAAAATAGAAAACTAATTTTCAATAGTAATTTTCAATGCCACCTCTAGCATAAGAAATCTGTTTTTGAAAACGTATATATATGTCTTAAACCAACCCCTAAACTTTTGAACATTTGTGTATAAATATTAGGGGTGTAATTATACACGTATTCATATATTAAGATATTTTCCAATTAAATGTAGGCCTGTTACATTAAAGGCCTGACTAATTTAAAACAGTAATCAGCATAATCGTCATCTGAGAGAATATGCAGTGTCAGATGTTGTAAGCTCTGTGATTACTCGGTCATTCCGTTTTTACGTTCACTTTCTGTTTAGTGAATTGACTAAGATTAAGACGCTCACCGGCATTACTCCTGCACAAAATTTGCACATAATATACAATGGCTTGCCTTTATGTTTAAAACAGAAATATTTCCAACATTGCGACGTAACCAACTGCCCCTGTACTGAATGTATCGAACAGTGAATTTCGTGAACAGTTACACACCAAATAAATATATCTAGTAGATAAAAGGCAGGATGTAGAAAAATCAAGCAATAATTCAAAATCTGGTAAACAGAGCTGTGTATTCACCTGTGCTGGTGCGGACCCTCATCACTGCATCAAAGCCCATCTGCTTCTGCACATCTCTCCTCAGGTCATTAAGAAAACGCTCCTGGTCAGATGGAGCCTAAAACAAACCATAGTGTCTATAATCACAGCTCATGTTGTTTTTGGTTAAGAAGATTTCTTTGAACTGGAAATGTATGATAATAATAACTAGGCGGTACATTTCTCTCATACCTGGAAGTAGGTGTATTTGTAGATGGAGCCGCCCGTTGAAGTGGGGACCACCCCTAATGTTGCTACGTCAACATACTGGTTGGGAAAGAGGAAGAGGTCCACACAGCAACCCTGTGCAACACACTCCTTGGCAAGGGTGTTGTAAAAACTAACTTGTGGCTGGAATAATGACTGCAAAAGAAATGGAGATGGGAACTTCACAATGTGTCGTATGGAGAGGGTCCTTTAAAACTACCTAATATATACCACATTACCACAAAGTCTCAATGAGACAAAACATTTTCAGCTGCCACTGTGCTTTCAACATTGCGTTTTTCAGAGACACACACAATGTACTAAGCCGTACAGATTTGAGAGGAAGAGGTCATGGTACCTTTTCTTTATCAGTTCCAACTAGTTTCTTATCTTCCCTGTTCTTCAGTTTGCCTGGAGCCTCAGCGATGGGAAGAGATGAGTGGAAAACAAAAAGCTTTCCAGCACAGTCTGCAGCCTAGATGACAAAGAAGAAATGTCATGGTTACTGAATGATTCCACTCCTAGCAGACACGAAACACTCAAAACAAAAAAATGTAAAACCAAGTTTCTTCCATTAATACTGTATACCGAAGCGCTCTATTGAATTACTACAAGGCCAAAAGGCTGGCATCATTTTCAAATCACAATGCGTTTTAGGAATCATTAACATTAATATGATTCATTCATAATTTGCATTGATGCAGTAAGATCAAATACCTTGAGCGCTTCCAGCCCAGCCTGAATGACAGGCCCAAACACAGTTTCCGTTTCCCTTGTGTCTGCAAACATCTCGGGGATCTGATCCAACAAACTGGTGGCAACGTACATTTTCATAATCAATATGCTTTGATGGTCAAAAAAATTCAGGTATACTAGCTTTCACTAGCTTACATGGAAACATTCTACGAAATTGTGGATATTAAAGTGTACTCACTAGAAATACAATGCCATTCAAAAGGATTTTTTAAAGAAATTGAAAAGTTTTTAAGTTGCAATACAATTTCACTTCATTACTGTACTTATTTGAGGAAATAAATGCAGTCTTGGTAAACAAAATAAATTCTTACCAACTCTAAACTTTTGAACGTTAGTTTACAAACTGAAACCTACCTCTCAATAACCACCCTGGACTCTGAGACATTGACCAGAAATCCATCCAGTAGGGGCACAAACATGTCAGCCACATCTGACACGACCATCATCTGGGGCTGGGCAAGGGAGGCCTTCACATTGTAGAAATGAAGCACTTTATTGTAGGTGACGAAGCCAACTCGAATGTTTGATTCCACATCAGGGTTCTCTCTGCATGGACCAATAAAATGGCAATATCACAATTACACATGCTATGTTTTGTTGAGGATGCAAAAAAAAAAAAAAAAAAAAAAAATGATTGAATGTTCTGTATTATTCTGATCGTACTGCTGCTTGTTTAAACTCTCACCTTGGCAAGTAATCCAACAGTGTCTTCAGCTCCTGACATACAATTCCCACCATGCCATTCTTCACAGCATTGTAGGACACATCAATCAGGAAGATGAAGGCTGGCGGCTGAGGAAACTTGTTGTTCTGTCAATAAATCAGATTTAAAATTAGCAATCTCATACATATTAGCACAGATTTTTCTTAAAACTGTAGTGGCATGATGGGAACATATACTGTACCTTACAGTAGTCCACAGTAGTCATAAACTCATAACTGCCCATCGAGAGCTCTGGACGATCATAGCAGTCCACCCTCTTCCCTGTGTGATCCAGATGCTGGAAGTAATGGGGAGGCACTATGAGTGGGAAAGAAGAACAGAAACCACAACATTAGATGTCGATTAGGAAGAACTCAGCATGATAAGCATTTTACTGGAGCATTACTAACCCTCGGTGACACAGCTGCAGAAGCCACACTGGAAACGACGGCCACCTTCGATAAACTGCATGTACGGGCACATATAGGCCTTACAGCGATTACAGCGGATGGGACCACTTTCTCCATGATCCACGAGATATGGTGGTGTCTGCCAGTAAAAAGGAAGGACATGTTATTACCCACAGACCCTTTTGTATTTATTTTTAAATGAAAACGATTGTGGCCTTTTACCTCATCTGGAGGCAGAGGGGCCAGGGGTTTAATGACAGCCGCCAGGGGAACCTGGGACTGTTTGGCCATGTCGGAATTGCAGGGCATGTTGTAGGATGTACAACGGATGTAGCGTGGACTAGCATTCCCTTTGGAGAGATTAATGTAATAAATATTTTATTAAGACCTATATCATCATGGAATAAAGGCTGCTGTTTTACACACAACAAAATATAGCATGCACTTTACATATAGAAGAGCAATTTTCCATTCCAAACAATGTCTAAAAGTATTTTATCTCTATTCTTACCTTGATCTTTAACTTGGAATTTGGTGGTGACAAGAGGTGGGGCTTGACCTCTGACCCCTGTAGTAAAAGGTTCACTTCCCTTGTTTGCTTTGTCATCCTCGATAACCTGAATCTGAGAGAACAAACACCGGCCTATGAAAGAGTGACACACCTTTATTCATGAACAAACAACA
The DNA here is from genome assembly GCF_023724105.1 of Carassius gibelio. Lineage (NCBI taxonomy): Eukaryota > Metazoa > Chordata > Actinopteri > Cypriniformes > Cyprinidae > Carassius > Carassius gibelio. Next base: position 5,470,399 of record NC_068407.1, on the reverse strand, counting down.
CACCCTGACCTTTCACCCGAAAAACCTCTTTATCAGTAAATGGAAACGTTTAGCAACACGTCTGATCATCTAAACCAGATTAAAAGGAATATTCAGGGTTGAATAAGTTAAGCTTCATTGACAACACCCGAAACATGCAGTCCCAATTAGTTTAGCTCTATTACCAAACACTTTCTTGCTGAATAGTCCCAGAGACTTTCACAACAAGAGCATAAAGTGCTGCAGGTATGAGCCCTAAACCCAGGAAATGAGTTGAACATTTTAAATACATGATTTTGAAGCCAATAAATTTAAATAGATTTTTGGTTTAATATCATAAATAAGGCTTTGGTTAAAAAGCTTAATGCATTTTTGTATTTTATTTTACAACACAAAATTATTCGAGTGATACCCCACTCATGGAGATAATCTTGATGAACAAAACATGTAGAGATCACAAACTTTTGTTGTTCATATAGCAATAGTAAAACACTATTGGCTTTTATCAAGGGAAGTCCATGGTAATGCTAATATCCAGGTTAGTAATCAACTTTACGTCAACCCTGCAGCTCTGTTACTGCCCTCTTGTCATCCCAAAAAAGTCATTGATAGAGCCTGAGTAGCATCTAACCCAGAATATACCTTTAAACGATGGGCCACAATGCTTATATTAAAGATAAGAACACATCAGTCATGCATAAACTGTTACTAAAATGCATGCAAGAGTGTAAATACAAACGGTTTTGGTGGGCACCAATGACCAGTCTAAAAACAAATGGTCCAATGTGAGTCAGTCATCTAGAATCAAATTAGGACGTCATCATTGACTCCCCTCATGTCATTACGAACGTGAATGATTGGAAAACAAAAGATATTTTGAAGAAAGTTGCGACCCAAACCACTGTCTTCCATTAGACAAAAAATATATTTTATGTCCCACAGATGACAGAGTCTCATAGTTTTGGAACAATATGAAAAAACAACATCATTTTCTTTTTTGGGTGGACTAACAGATGTGCCTGCTACACAAAAGCTATTATGTCAGCTCTATAAGAAGAAGAAATAAAATATTATTCATCTAGACAGAGTCATTGGCATCCCCACGTGAAAAAAAAAAAACTGAAATTAGGATACAGTATAACAACACAGAACGGCAGAAGGACATGAGGCACTTACTGGACTTGGGATTGCGTCTGGGTCTATTCTATGTCTTGTTTTCTGCACAGGCGGCATGTCAGAGGCTTGCTTTACATTTTAACAATTTAGCCAGCAAATTATAAGAAAAGAGAGGGATAGAGAGAGAAGCCAAAACAAAAGAATAAAAAGAGAGAGAAAGAGCAGAGTAGATAAACAGAAGTGTAACCACAGTTACAGTTCCTCTGTTATTTTCCAAGCCTAGAATTATTGATGATTAATCACACTGTTTAGCAGACAGTGTAAGAGACGTGTGCAGTTGTTGCGAGGTGGCATGTGCAGTTTTCAAGCCTTGAAAAATCTATGAATCTGGATTTTATTGTTACTAATAGCCGCCATAATGCATGCAAATCAGACACAGGAGTCTCCAGAGCGAAGCCTTTCTTAACACAAGCACATCACACACACCTATTTACACATTTATTTTACAAACTGATAGCATACATCTGTGTGTGTGTGTGTATGCAAGTGCATAAGTACTGAAAATGATGGATAAATATTAAAACAAACACACTTAAAAAAAAAAAAAAATACAATAGATGTGTGGGAGAAGGTATGGTGGACAGTGACCTTGTCTACATGTCAGATGTGGAGTGTTCATACCGGGCTTGGGATAGAATCAGGATCAAGCCTCTTTGGGGCAGCTGGTGCCGGAGCAGGTGCTGTGGATGGCGCTCCATAGTTTTGCTGTCCAGGATATGGTCCTGTGTAACCAGGCTGAGGACCTCTGACCTGCCCAAAAGCACCTGGTAGGGAAATAATAAGCGAATCAATTCACAAAGACTTATGAATGAATTAGCCCTGTTAAATGGTTAGTTCGCCTAAAAATTCTAATTTGTACTTGTTCTAAACCATGTAGCTTTCTTAAAAACACAAATAACTAGAAACTAGGCATAATACTTCCTCTGGAGTAGGGCTGCACGATGTGTCGTTTAAGCATCGATATCGCGATGTACGAATAATTTAATTGTATTAGCTATAATTAACAGTAACAACACTGGGGCTCACCATTTTGCTGAGCAGGATATCCCTGCATTCCAGGCTGTGGTGGTGGCCCTGACAGGGAGGTGTTGATAGGACCAGGTGGCATGCCAGGTTGTGTAGGGAGTATATGATTAGCCTGTGCCATTGGAGGCCCTTGTGATCCCATTGGAGGCCCTTGTGATCCCATTTGAGGCCCTTGTGACGCCATTGGAGGACCTTGTGATCCCATTGGAGGACCCTGTGATGCCATTGGAGGACCTTGTGATCCCATTGGAGGACCTTGTGACGCCATTGGAGGACCCTGTGACGCCATTGGAGGACCCTGTGACGCCATTGGAGGACCCTGTGATGTCATAGGAAGGCCCTGCATTCCATGAAAGGGAGGCCGTGGTGGAAACCCAGTAGAGGTTGGAGGGGGACCTGAGTGGTAAGGTGGGGGTTGGGAAACTGGCGGTTGGGGTTGGATGACACCTGGGAGCTGAGATGGAGTCGAGGTGGGTGGTGGACCTGCAGGGAATGCAGAGGGCTGGGAGGTGGGAAGTGGTGGTCTTGGGAAAGAGGGCTGCGTTGAAGGAAGTGGGCGTCCGTATGACTGGGTGGGACCGGGTTGTACCTGGGCTGTGGAAAAAGGAGGCTGAGAGACAGGGGGAGCTTGAGGGAAGGACTGTGGGGCTAGAAAAAAATAAACAACAAATTGTCAATCACAGCAATGTTCTAGATATTTTTATGGTGTTAAAACTTTCAAAGAGTTATTTACCATAGCCTGGGCCTGCAGGGGAGGGTGCAGTGGAGCCAACCTGCATGCTGGCCATCTGATTGGTCATCTGTTGCATGCTGACAGGTGGAGCTCCGTACTGCTGGCCGTACGTGGGTTGAGGACCAGGCAGATTCACTGCAGCTGGAGTGTAAGGTTGAGACACTGGAGGCCTGAACAAGCAATTAAAATAAAATCTAAGTAAATTACATGACAATTCTGCGAAACCATGAAAATAGGACTTCATTTGCATTCCTTAAATGGGAATGATTTAACCCATTTATGTAATATCAGCCACAAAACGTAAGAGGCAACACATAATAAATTGATAGAAAGGACACAGGTATGTGCTGATATGATGGTTAACTGACCTCTGTGGTGGAGCAACCATTGGTGGTGGTCCATTCTGAGTTTCTCCTTGCCCAAACTGAGAATAGTTCTGGGCACCTGAGACAGGTGGTGCCCCTGAGGTGGGGGGTCCTCTCATACCTTTAGCAGGACCAGCAACAAATAATTAAATAGTTTATTATCCCAACAGCACACATTTTATTTCCAATCTTTATGATTAACTTTGAGCAACAATTTAAGCAAATAAGGCAGCATAGAATACTTTCTTTTTTTCTACTAATGACAGTATTAAGAAGAATAAACAGCTTTAAAAATGTAGGTCCTATGCTGAATAGAAGGGAAGGAAAAATATCATAGGTCAGAAGCATTTTTTTTCTTCATGACAATGGGATTATTTTGATTATTGTAGACACATTTCTGATGGTAAATATTCTCTAGTGTATGGTTCGTACAGATTCCTGTAGATCAAGATAAACGTAAGTTGCAGTTGCTTCACATGTCACTAGCCAACTGTGTGCAAATCACTGAATCGACTCTTTAACAATTTTATTTACATTTGGCACTAAGCCAGTCGCAAATTTGGACCCTGTGTACAAGTATTACAAACACAGCAAAGAAGTCAAACAACTCCCTTGATTCACATGGAAGGGAAGTAAAGATCCCTCAATTATGATGGCATGACTAAAATACTATTGATCAATTATATACTAAGAGTATTGAGGAAAGAAATTGGGGAAATAGATCATCAGCCAGGGAGATTTTTTTTCCCTGTGTGCCTTTCCACAGCTGAGTTTTGACTGCATCCTGTGGTTTGATTGCATCCTGCACACTGCAGTCAACAATGATTTACAGGGAATATGGAAGAGGACAGGCTGCTAAGCAGAATTAAACCAGTTACCTAGATCAAGAGGAGAGGAGGAGGACAGGTCAGAGACTAAGTTTGTTGTGAGAGTCTTAGAGGGAAAGCTTGCATAAGGAGAATATCCTGCAATACAAGAAAGAGAGAGCAGTGAAAAACGGGAATGAAATGTGAAAACAGGAGACGATAGGTAAAAAGAGGAGGCTGGGAGGGAGAAATCTGACTTCACTGGCACTCATAAAAAGATCTTACAGAACCAAGCTCATATTAAATGATAATAACCTTTCATAAACACATCTTCTTAACCAGTCACAATCATTTTGTACTTTCACCCCTCTTACCTTGGGGTGGACCTTGTTGGTAGGCAGAGCCCGGCCCATTATAAGGTGCATACTGAGCCGGATATCCCGATGGCACGTTGTCACCCCCATACCCTGGCTGGGGGTAGCCCTGATACCCAGGCTGAGGCTGCCCATAAGGAGAGGCCATGTGAGGTTGCTGGTTGACATTCATTCTCAGTTCATCCCCAACTCAGTTCGTCCAACTCTGAAGACAGGGCCGAAACAGAGGGAAAAAAAGGATAAGAAGAAATTGAGGAAGTAAATCTATATTTATGAGGTACTGCTGTGAGAAGAGCTTAAGAGGTCTTGTTAGTCATTCTGATGCTTTCAGGGGTCTAAAGATGTGACGCTGGACTGCTGGCACAGCAAAACTCCCCACTAATCATTTAAGCTAAGGCCAGAGCAGCAAATGTTGACATAAAAGAGAATTTTGCCAGGAAAGCTGTTTCACTCTTCAAGCTGGAAAAGCTTTGGGGTGTTTAAAAGCAAACAACAAACAGAAGTAAACAAATAACAGGACAATTTCACATTCATTTTTGGAATCAAAATCAGTGAACACACACACACACCGTGAACACACACCCGGAGTAGTGGGCAGCCATTTATGCTGCGGCACCCGGGAGCAGTTGGGGGTTCGGTGCCTTGCTCAAGGGCACCCAAGTCATGGTATTGAGGGTGGAGAGAGCACTGTGCATGCACTCCCCCCACCTACAATTCCTGCCAGCCCGAGACTCGAACTCAAAACCCTTCGATTGCAGGTCCGACTCTCCAGTGCGAGAGTGGGAACAGTTCTTGCTGGTAATTCCACCAGATGAGGATCCCATTCAGTGGTGAAAGGAAAACATGAAATCCTTCACAAAACTTTGCTTAGCACACCGTTATTTGTGAGTCCCAACAACGTCTGTGCCGTCAGAGAGCGTTTTCTCTTCAGCCGGCCTTATTGATAACAGACTAAGGAGCCGACTTTCCCCCGATCATGTTTACATGCCCCTGTTTCTTAACAAGAAAATGTAAAACAATAGAAAAAAGCAAAAAACGATTTAAACGCTGACAGTTTAAAAGTTTCAAAGTTAAGTGTAGGCTATGTACTAAAATAGCCTAATTGCTGCATGCTGCTTTACGGTTTTTCTTTGTTCACATTTTTTTTAATGTGTACTTTTGTGAAGTGAAGTGAAGTGACATTCAGCCAAGTATGGTGCCCCATACTCAGAATTTGTGCTCTGCATTTAACCCATCCAAAATGCACACACACAGAGCAGTGAACACACACACACACTGTGAGCACACACCCGGAGCAGTGGGCAGCCATTTATGCTGCGGCGCCTGGGGAGCAGTTGGGGGTTCGATGCCTTGCTCAAGGGCACCTAAGTCGTGGTATTGAAGGTGGAGAGAGAGCTGTTCATGCACTCCCCCCACCCACAATTCCGTCCGGCCCGAGACTAGAACTCACAACCCTTCGATTGGGAGTCCAACCCTCTAACCATTAGGCCACGACTTTGTTTGTTTGCATGCGTTGTCAACTGTTATCAGCTACAAAACACGATGTGTAATGTTCAAGCTTATTGTGTGTAAGCACACATTGTGTGTAATGACAGAAACAAATAATGTTGCTGAAAATAATGTCTGTCTCATTAAACTTAATTTAAATAAACAAATATTCGAATATTCGTTTCTTGTGAGCTCAAATACTCGAATGTGATATTTGCGGAAAACGCCCATCCCTAATACAATGTATTGTTGGCTATTGCTACAAATATACCCATGCTACCTATGACTGGTTTGTCGTCCAGGGTGTCATTAAGCACAGACCTCACCCCTGTATAGAAAGAAAAGTGATTCATTTAGTACTCCAGAGGAAGTATTATGCCTAGTGGTAAATGTACATATCTTCTACACATCAAATCATAAATAAAGTCCCTTAAAGTAATATTTACAACTTGCACAATGTGACATTTCTTACTAAACATTATTAAAAAAGAAAAAAAAAGAAAAAGATTGTATCATAAATAAATATGTACTGCTGACCCCAATAGAGTTAAAAGTGAATGAAAGTTTTTGAAGTGGATCATGAAGGTCAAGTTCACTCTAAACATCATCTTGGCATCATAATTTAATAAATTAATGTTAATAGGTGACACAGAAAAATTGGTGTAAAAAATTTACTTAATTGTTAGTAAGTTTCACAATTAATTACCAAGAAGAAACATCAAATAATACATTGAATTAAACATGAATTTTGAATTAAAAGACTGAAATAGTATTTTCTTGTAAAATGTACTCCAATAATCTTAATTTACAACGTAATAACTATTGGCAGGAGTTTAGAAAGGTAGTATCACCTACAATACTCCAAAATGACCTAAAATGATGCCAAAACCACTATTTGGTTATTAATAATCATTAACAAAAAGCCTGCAAGGCCTAGTAAGTATCGTCAGCCAAAAATGAAAAGTTGTTTCACAACCGAGCAAGTTATTACACAGTGATGAATAAAAGCTGGTCTTTGGAGTCATTCATTGTAGGCTAGGATGTCAACTATGAAATATTGAAATATGACCTTCATTTCCAACCTGAAGTTTCAGGACTGTATAGGCTTAATATTAAAGTAAGTTATGATGATACTCAAAAAAACATAACCTACATTCAGAGAAAGCACACCCTATTAACATTTACATCACATAAGAGACGTCTGACGTATTTTGTGTTCCACACCCAGCCCAAACATCTGAGACTCTTCAACTCACTAGTTCAACAGTTTACTAGAGTAACTCCTGAAGCTGCTTATATAATGGTGTTTTATAATGTCTCGCACATATCAATTTCACAAACATCAATGAAACAGAAGCTGACTGGAGCAGACTCAAATGACACAATTACTTCCAGCAAATTTGCTTTCTCAATAGAGGTTAAGAAAAACCTAAAAAATACTGACAGAAAAGTAGTTTTAACAGCAATTATAAAATATAGAGATGTATTTTTATTTTTATAAATCAGCTTTAAAACTACTACTCATTTCTAGCAGATATCATAGCAAAGATCACAACGCAGTCTTGAATAATGTTGAATAATTCAAGGCAATGGATACCGTAATAGTATACAGCATCCCATGTGCAAGGACTTTCCCAGAGATAAACATGCTCATTTTCCATCTATCTGTATGAAATGAAATGACACGCCTGCTGGATGGCCTGAATATACACAGAAGAACTCGGACAAGTCATGTACAAGAGCACTACATGAACGACCAGGACACATAAAGGGAAACTGGAGCCGCAAGTCTCCTGACCAACTGGTTTCCTGCCCTAAGGCTTAAAGACAGTGATGATCACACAAGCAAGGGCCACTAAAACTGCTTGTCCATCTGTGTATTTTACCACAAAGCTTACTAAAAAAAAAGGAGCATCCTTTCAAAAATGTAATTAAAGCAGATTTACATTTAACAAGCGGTCATATTTAGGGGGCGTGGTTAAAAAGAAAACAAAAGGGCAGTTACCAGTTATACATTAAATTGTTTAACACAATGAAGATAAAATTGCATTAAAGTTATTTAGTGTGTTGATTTTTAGGTGAACATCCAACTTAAAAAAAGGAAAATTAGTGTTGACACCACCCGGTGTCATGCTTTTACTTTTTATACACATTTGGAAAACAGAAGCAATGGAGAGGGTCATTAAATTGGTAAACCAATTGAAAAACCCCCCCACTAAAAATACATTAAGATGACAAAGACACTAGAAGTTGAAATGTCAGTCAAGAAGTTGAGAAACAAAATCATAACAGTCAAGCAGATGCATTGCAGCAACGACACATCTGCTATTAAAACTGAATCATGTACCACGGAGTCATTAAGTTACATAACACATTAGACTTTAATAACTGACTTCATGTTTAAAATCACCGAGTGGCGTATGAGGACATTAAATCCACTCACTCTTTCACCTCTTGCTAAGCTAATTTGGGATGTTTATCGTTTCTGGTTATCAGAACAGAATCAGAAAATGACCCACTGGGCCTGTCAACACGCATCTAACTTTAATAAGCCCTTATATCGTATGAACTACAGAAAATGTGTCACTTTATTGTATTAAACATGAATTAAACTCCTAAATGACTCGACGCTGCGGCTCGCGCTGAATGTGCTAAGCTAAGCTAATAGTGACAGGAAAATAAATAAACAAATAAAAGATACAAAAATATCCAGCACCGATTGACAGCTTACCTCATAAACAGCTCGATGAGTTAACGAACGAGTCGTCAGGACGCCGTTCCGGTTCTAAACGCCGGTAAGCGCGAAAGGGCTGCCGTTCTTTCACGGAAAGACAGCAGCGAGACGAACGATTAATCCCTTCCTCACGCGCACCGGAAGAACTGAGAAGAACGTATGCCACGTCCACATCCGGTCATGATGAAGTAGTAGTTGACGATGGAAGACTTTCACTTCTTGGAAAAATAAAACGGTGGTCTACAACAACACGAAAGAACAGCTCAGTAAATTAGTCTGTAAAAAAGAGAACGATTTAGTGTATATATATATATAGTGCTACTTTTATTTTGCACTAAATAACCATTTAAGGAATATTAGAATATTTGCTTTGCCGTTTACACAGACTGTCTTTTTTATATTTAGCAAACCAGTCTACCTTTGGAACACCTTTAATAATTTAACAATTTCTAAATTCCCAGAATTTTGTAATAATAATTACAATTTATAACAATACAATCTTATGTTTTATTATTATTATTATTATTATTATTATTATTATTATTATTATTATTATTATTATTATTATTATTATTCCTCAGTACTGTAAATGGGGAAACAAGTGGTTTACTTTTACTTTTATTTTGAAATACAGAACTTCCGGTAGGCAGGGTTGCTGTTTTCTTCCACACCGCCCGGACTTCAGTGTTTCTGTTATGGACTGACAATTACACGGCCTGTGGAATTAACATTTTCTCAATCTTAGAAACACCACCGCTGTCTGGACAGATAGTGGCGGGGATGCGGCATCGACATGGGAAATCTTTTCGGGAAAAAGAAAGCAACTCGGGTGACCGAGCACGACAAAGCTGTGCTGGTGTGTTAGACAGCTGCTAACTGGCTAATCATTCTAATGAGAGAAGTTACTGTATATACACGCTTGATAGTCTCATAATGATGGGTTTTACTGTACCACCGAGGATCCATGTTGATGCTGACTGACGAATGGACTCTGAAAGTTTTGTGTTTTATAATCATGTAGCAATAGGACCATTACTGTGCATTTTGTCTTTTTATAATTAAAATTTTCTGTATTATTATTTGTGTGTGAGTAGCAACTGAAGCAGCAGAGAGATAAACTGAAGCAGTATCAGAAGAAGATTACGCTTCGGATGGAGAACGAGCGACAGTTGGCCAAACAGTTAATAAAAGATGGAAAGAAAGAGTGAGTGTGATCCGGTCTGTCCTCTTGTAGAACTAGAAGGTCTAGTTTCCAAAACAAGGAAAATATCCTTCATATTATTTTGTGTTTGTTCAGTAAAGCACTCCTACTCCTCAAGAAGAAACGCTACCAGGATCAGTTGTTGGACAAAACTGAAAATCAGATAAGCAACCTGGAGCGAATGGTAAATAAAACAAGTCTTTGAGAATATTGTGTATGATGCGTTGCACCATATTCTGTACTTCTTCAGTTTGTTTGCTAAAATGTATTCATGAATATCGCATCCAGATCTATTTTTTCTTTTACAGGTGCAAGATATTGAATTTACACAAATAGAGATGAAAGTCATTGAAGGACTGAAAGTTGGCAATGATTGCCTAAAGAAAATGCATGAGGTACGTAATGAGAAATGTATTATATTCTTGTTTGTGCTTGGTACATCTACTGATGATTTTAACAAACACACAATTGTGTCTTTTTTGCTCTAACCAGATGCTGTCCATAGAGGAGGTGGAAAAGATCATGGATGAAACGCAAGATGCCATTGAGTATCAGAAGGTAAACGTAACTTCAAAGAAAATAAAGTTGAAGACAAAATTATTAGCCCCCTATAAAATATATATATATATTTTTTTAAAATAATTCTAAAGTGTTGTTTAACAGAGAGGGGATTTTTTCAACAAGGCATTTCTAAACATATTAGTTTATTTAGGAAGCTTGGAATGTTGAAATACAAATAGAAACAAATTTATAACCAAGAATAAAACATTTTTACAAGGCACAATTATTAGCCCTCTGATGTTAATAGTCAATGATGAACCCTTTTACTTGATAACTGCCCTTAGCTGTTTGTTGTACAAGTCACAGACCATTCCTCCTTATCAAATCTCTGTTCTCCACTGTGTGGGTCTCTTCAAACTTCTTCTTGATAATACTTCTCACGGCTGTTCTTGACCCTTGAAAATGCTTTGATAAACATGTATTTTATTACATGCTTCTCCTCCTTTGTGAGCATTAACAATTCTCTTTCTCAAGTCTAAACCATTTTTTTATTGTCTTTATTTTTATTTTTATATACTTAATCTCAGTTTACAGTGTAATTAAAAGGCTTAGAGGATTAATTAGGTTAATTAGGGAAGTCATTGAACAACAGTGGTTTGCTCCAATCAAACAGATCATTTCTAAAGAGGGCTAATAATATTGACCTTAGCTATTTGTTATTTTTTAGATAATTATTTTATTCCAGGCAAATTGAAATAAGGCTTTTCTTCAGATGAAAAATATAATAAGAAATATCTTTTAAAATTCCATTGCTTTGTTAAACATCACTTGGGAAATATCTGAAAATGGACTTAAATTGCATAGGGGAGCTAATCATTTTGTCTTCAACTATAAATGGAACAAAAAAAATTCTACACTGTAAATATATATATATATATAAGTTCTCAATAAAACAAGGATTATTGGAGTATGTTTTAAAATAAAATACCATTTTGGTCTTTTTACTTATTTTTTTTTTTAATTATTTTTTTCTTTAGACTTAAAATGCACCTGTTATGGCTTATGAAAGGTTCATATTTTGGTTTTGTGAGTCCCCAACAACAGGTTGACATGCATGAAAGTTCAAAAAACACTTTCATTGTCTTATAATATGCATTTATTTTTACCATGCTTGCTCAACGACTCCAAAATGATTCTCTCTGCGATACATTTTTCCAAACCACTCCTTTGTGTGACGCTAGTCTCTGGTGTTTGTTCGGATTGGTCGATTTCATTTCCATTGCATCATGCCTGATAAAGCAGTGTTTGTGAGCAGTGCTGCTTTGTGTACTGTCGGTTACCGGGGAAACAGTTATTTTTACTGCTCTAAAAGCAGCACCTAGTGGCAAAGAATGAATTAGCATTTTCGTTCAGACAAAGTTTTCCTGGGTCTGCGCACACAACAAGTGGGGATGGCAATATGATGTAATAGTAAGAGTTGTATGTGATTCAGAACTCAGCAGTTCACTTTGTGTCTAAACATTAAAAAAAAAAAAAAGTCTAAAGATGAGCAGCCGTAAAGGCTGTAAGAATCTTTTTTATGTACATCACGAGCACTACATCCACAAATCTAGAGGAACTGAGCGGCAGCTGGAGCTTTCTTACAGACATGCTGCATCTCTCTTGTGTGCTTGTTGCCGTTCCAGTCTTGTGTGTACTATGTAGTGTTTTTTTCTTCTTACCCTGGTTGTCTGTGTGTGTGCAGCAAATTGATGAGATGCTGGCAGGATCTCTGACCCAGGAGGATGAGGAGGCTGTGCTAGCAGAGCTGGAGGCCATCACTCAGGTGTGTACAGGAGCACTCTCTGACAGCCCTTGTTACTGATGTTGTGTCAGCTGCTGTGATTTCATCTACTGTATACATGTCCTGTGTGTGCTCAGGGAGAAGCTGACCTTGAACTTCCTGAGGTGCCTGAAGAAGATCTACCAGAGGTTCCAGAGCAAGAGCCAGGTCTGTGTTTTTTTCTTCTTCTCTATTTCTGAAATAAATGCACAGTATGCAAATGCTAAGAAAACATTTTTGTAATGTTTCAGTGCGGGAGAAGGAGAAGGTAAAGAAGCCAGAGCGAGAGATGTTGGCAGTGTAAATACAAATCTATCATACCTCCATGTCTGCTCTCGAGCCGCTCCACTGGAGACCACAAGGGCTCATCTCATTCAAGACTCTGGTGTGATTCTGGTGTGACAGTCCTCCCCCACGTACCTGTCGAAGACCTACAACCATGCCATTTTTTTTTTATTGTATATATACACTGCATATTGTATACCATTTAGTTAAGATGATTATTCTGAAATACTCTCAACAGTGCCTGGTCTTTCTAATCACCCTACAGTTTTGTCTGATCTTTCATATATCAAAAGCGTATCATGTCAATGCCTGAATATATCTAATGCATGCATCACTTTTATTATAACAATCTCTGTTTAAAATGATTCCCAAACATTAGTGTTTTAAATACACCATGTTTTGTCATAAACAACACAAAACTGAATCATTTAAACTATCAACTCCAGTATATCCAGTATAAATATGTTCAAACGTTTCAATGTGCTGCAAATGTCATTAAAAACTAAAACTATGACAAGCCTGGTTTAAGTAGTAAAAAACCTGTTGTAAATAGATAAATATACATCATCGAGGGAAAGTTTGCAAAACCACTAGTGTACACTTATTGCAAAGAAAACAAATCAAATCCTTAATGCATTAATCCTGCACATAAACTGTTTTGTTTTTATGAAGCATACATAAGATACTATACAAGGGCATGATCTATACAAGCCCTATACGAATGACATTGGAACCCTAAATATTGTTTTTCTGTTATAGTTTAGATTGTGACTACTGCACAGATTTATTTGAACTTGAGGTAACATTATTTCTCTGATTACTGTACTGTCAATTCACTGTTCAGTAAGAACACTAATTTATGGTCTTGGTCTATCTTGGTTCTGCAACAATTTTCATGCAAAAAATTTTCATCAAAAAAAAAGAAAATGAGTTGATGTAGCGGCCACTAGGTAGCACTGTCACACAAGCTGTGTTGGGTACAAGTCTGGCAGATTAGCTGAATCATATGGTTTGCTTTACTGCAGGTAGTTATCATGCATCTTATAAAATTGTATAAAAACTGTATAAGATCTTAACTAAATTAACAACAATAACAAAAATGTAATATATCACATATAAATTAATATTATATGCTACCATTTAAAAGTTTGGTTCAGTAAGCTTTTTTTAAAGACATTTTTTTTTAAAGCAAAAACAAGTAAAAGCATTCAAAAGTAACAGTACAGTAAACACTTCTGTTACAAAAACATTTAAAATAATTCCATGTTTTTATTTCTATTTATCAAAGTATCCTGAAAAATATGATGTAGCACAGTTGTTTTAAAATCAGCATATTAAAATGATTTCTGAAGGATTATTGACACTGAAGACTTGAGTAACTTGCAATTATTCCGCCACAGGAATAAATAGCATTTTTAATAATAATGTAATTTTTTTTATTGTAATAATATTTCACAATATTACTGTTTTTACGGTATTTTAAATCAAATAAATGTAGCCTTGGTGAGCATAAGTGATTACTTTAAAGACCATTTTGACCCCGGTTACAGAGTATTACACTAGTGTGCAGATTTTCTTGAGCAAGCCTATGTTAGACCATTTTTTAAAAGGTACTGACCTCAAAACAAGGACCTGTATTGCTTGGTTGGAAGTCCATTGTCTGGAACCAGGCGGTTTGAGCTGTGTGAGGCTGCTCTTATCTTGCCTGACACAAAGCACTTATGTGCGAGGGTGGCTGGAGTCTGAATGGCTCCACTAGAGCTTAGTGTGAAACAGTTTTGTACCGTTACATTGTTAGACAACTGACTTTGACCAGTGAACAAGGGAATGTATGTTAAAGAAATAAACGGAGCTTCCGAAAAATGGAAGATATCCTACATAAAATGGGTTAAAACTCCTACACAGTTTTAAATCCTTTACATTTGTTTACTTTAAAATCTATATTCAAATATGGATCAGTTTCTCACGTCATCTCCTTTGAATTAAATGACAATTTCCTTCCATCATCCCACATTTAAAGCGAGTTTTCCATGTTTTCACTCTGAAAGCTTCTCTTAATCACATCCGGCTGTTCTAAAGAGATACTGGATTCAGGTGTCTGTATTGATCTCTGTTTTGCTTTGTTACTTTTTATTTACCCTTTACATGTGGTCTTGATAGATTTAGTAGCTAAAACCTCCGCTGTGATGCAAAATCAATCGATGTGGCCTCTAATCAGGAGTATTTCTAATGTTATACACATTTGCCAGGATGTTCCATGAGTTGTGTATGTGCAGCTGGCTGAAAAAGAAACAAAGAAAGGAAATTGTCCATTGAATTGGATTTCTTGACCTTTGCAATCAAGGAGCACACAAACCATTAAATGCCGTTTACTCTCTCACTTGACCTTTAAAACAGGGAAACACTAGAGCAGGGGTGCTCCATCCTGCTCTTCGGGATCTACCTTCCTGCGGAGATCAGCTCTAGTTGTAATCAACACAATCTTAAATAATCAAGGTCTTAGGGTTCATTTGAAAATGTCGTGCAGGTGTTCTTAAAAAAGAGTTTAAACTACGTTTTGAATGCTTTCCCATCAGAACAGCTGTGAAAGGTGTTGTGAGGGCCATTACTACCACAGAGGGTGACTACATTTACATGCATAATCTGATTAATGTCCATATAGTATAAATAATATGGTAATATTATGATTTTGGAATATTACTGCATACATGTAATTTCAAATAAACTCGGAATGCACATTCTTTTCCCACTATACATGCTTGCTCTTGATTATTACATAGCATTTTGGTTATTTTTGACAGTATTTTAAACAATTAGTTATCACACTCCTTTGCTTGTTTGACAAAAAGGTTTTGAAAAAGTGTTTCTTTAACAGTTTGAATTTCAAAACATAATCTGGTCATAGGTATAATTCTACTTATATGTCACTTAAATGTGGGTGTAAAAGACTAATTATTCAGACATATTGTTGATAACTGACACTATTGGATGAGATTAATTGAGCTGAACAATTCTGCTACTGTCTCCTTTATAGTTAGAATTAAAGTTTCATAATTGATTGACTTTCCAACATTGACACTATTACTATGAAGCTGCTTTGAAACAATCTGTGTTGTATTCCTTTGTCTGACATTTGTCACAAAAAATATTTTGTTTCCTTTTTCCCTATCACGTTTTAGTAATAATTAAAATTATATATCATTTGAAAGCTTAAAACCTCAAAATGATCCTGTTAAAACCATTTTGAAATCAGACATTGTGTTACCATGGAAATGGTAATTTAAATTACTTTAGTGAGGGGTGTCATTTTACAATTTTAGAATCAATGCTTTTTATAATCTTGACAAAATACATATCATTGGAAAGGTCTGAGTCTCAAGATTCCATATTTCGTGACATAAGTTATAATGACAGAAAAATGTATACATTTGTGACAGAAAAATTGCATCAAAAAAATTAAATGAAATTTGAATGGCCCCTGTTGGCTAGTTGTGGTATAACGACTAAAAAAATTTACAGGAACCTCAATTTTTTTTTATTAACTTCAAATTTGGAACACAACTTATTTAGACATATTCATGGCCCTAAATGAGAAAAAGTTACAACATTCCTGGAAGAAAAAATATGTTAAATTGTATTTCATATACATTGAATATAGAAATGATAGCTCACTTTTACCACCTGAGTCTGAGAAAGTAACGAGTGAAAGCTATTTTTTCCCCTTTTCAGGGTAGTAAAACACCAACATAACAACATATACCCTAAATATATATATAATTTGAGTCTATACAGTTTCCTTGAAAAAAAACTAATTGACCCACAAACATCAAAATCATGACAATTTTGTGTGTGTGCAGTTCAAAACACATCCTACTGCATGCATGTTCATGGCCCTAAATGACAAAAAGTCACAAAATATAAGGAATAAAATCTCAGGTTAACTGGTATTTCCGACAGCTCAAAAATGAAAATGGGTCAAATTGACCCAGAGCATAATACAAGGGTTAAATAATATGACCAAATGTTGAATAAATATCCTTGTACACTTACAATATTCAGTGGGCGATGCGTTTTGTGGTCGATCAGTGTGGTTTTTTCAATGGTAGAGTTTTATATGATTACATTGTCTGCCCTCAATTCTGTGTGTAGCTGTAGTTCTCCATTATATGATAGTACAGTGAGGGAGAGTGCAGCAGGGGAACTGTGTTGGTGGTGTGGGTAGGAGATGCTGAGAGATAGGCTACATGAAGGAATCCCTGCCTACATCACAGTCAGGCACAGACCCACGCTTGAATTGCGCAGTGCCCATCATCTGCTGTACTCATCTCATCTGATCCTCCTCCCATCCTTGGGTGATATATGATGATGCTGGGAATACAACCATAAAGCAATGTTTCTCAAAACAACAAAAGACATCATCTCTCCTTTAATTTAAAGATAGGTTGTTGTTTTTTTACACAAAAATTTTAACTTCCTCTCCTTTTCAATTTAAGTTTGTTGTATGGTTTCTTGTACACAGATAAATATGAACTTTCTGGTAATAATGAATCTTTAAGGTGAACGAATCGTTTAAATGTATTTCCTTTGTTTTGTTCAGTGAAGTCACACCCTTTTTTGCGTTAACAAATAGCATCGAGTGCAGGTTGTAAAGGAGAATTTTATTTGATTGAACCTACAATTTCATTGAACGAGTCACTGTTTTGAGCCTAAATGAAACTCATTTGTGAAAGAACTGAATGTATCTCATGTCTGGTTTGTGAGCGAGGGTTAATTTGCCGTCAGATTGAAAAAATTATGTTTTTCATTCAGTTCGTCAAGTAAATAATTTACAGTAATGAATAAAATAATTGTATGTGAATAAACATATGACTGTACACAATTTAAATGAAATAAAATCTAATTTAATTTTAGATGTATAACTTCTATTTAATAATTGTAAAGGATAATAACTTGTTTTAGTGATGGTTAGGGTTTTTTAGACTTGGTGTTTTTTACATAATCGGTTCAATGAATGATTGAATGACTCGCTTATTGTCGCCACCTACTGGCAAACGATGTAAGATGAAAAAAAAAGTGGATGAATGGATCTTTTTATTGATAGAAGGGTTCAGTTCATGTAAATTAATTAAAATCCCCCACTAAAGAGTGGGTTCAAGAATACAAACTTAACTGTTCCTGACATCCCTCAGGATGGCGTCGAGCCAAACTTGAACGTTATAACGACAGCAGTATACACTGCAAGCACGCGACACAATGTTGTTGTAAATTATCTCACGTCCGCGGCTCTGTGGTCACACGAACGCTCCTATTATAACCAATGGAGCTTTTCCGTCGCGTCGCGCCTCTGGCTCGCTCGCAGCGTAGACGGTGAAAGAGGAGAGGCGGAGTCCGTCTGAATATCAAGCGCAGCTCTGCTCCAGTGACGAGGATAAACGCGTACAGTGGATTCCCGCCACTCCGGCGGCTGCGAGTGGGCATCAGTGAGAGAGTCCCATATAAAAGCTCCCGCATCCTCCTGCCTCCGACACTCTCTGTTTGAATGATACAGTGTCTTCTCCTCCTCCTCCTCCTCCTCCTCCTCCTGTGTTTTCTCGGAAACATTTTCCTGCAGTAGAAATTCAAATAGTCGTCTATGGTTCTGAGTCAAGCTTCCAAAATGTCCCGGACCGATGAGGTGCACCGTATAACGGAGAATGTCTATAAGGTGAGTTTCACTATTATTGCTTTATACAGTTTTATATTGATATTTTTTCCTGCATTAATTATATTCTATATTTTCTGTGCAAGATGTATTAATTCATGGTGTAAACCTAATACAAAATTTGAATGCAAAGGTTTTCTTTTTAAAAGTTGCTTACTGATGAATAACTTGCTTAAAGGGACAGTCCACTCAGAAATGAACATTCTGTCATCATGTACTCACCCTCATGATGTTCCAAACGTGTCAGTTTCTTTTCTAGGACACAAGCTGAAATCGTAGGCAGTATATGACTGACAGCCTCGGTCACCAATTACTTATATTGCATTTTTTAAGTACAATATAGGCAAAGTGAATGGAGACTTAGACTTATTAAGACAGATTTTAGATTTTGCAGTGAACTATCCCTTTAAATAGTGCAAACTAGAGGCTCCTGTAATTAAAAGCAGAAATAGCTGGTTTCAGTGTAGAACCAGTTTAGCCAAATACTGGAATCTGTCCTGTAACTCATGGGACACGTGAGTTTCGAGTGTCTAGTCTGATTTCATCACTTGTACATGTAGAGAATAAAAACATTTCAAGAGTTTGCTTCAGTACATTTCCTCTAGTACTTCAGTTTTGTAGTTCCTTCATTTCTGGGATTTGTTAAAAGCTTAACTGATAACTTTGCCCTGGCTTTGAAGGTGTTAGTGTGAGTGTGTCTGTAGCCATGGATTTGTTTTGCTCTAAATGAGTTCTCAGTTGGTAATGTGGTATGAAACTGATTGTGTAAAACAGATGGAGCATATCTAGGTCCCATCAGGAAAGAGTGACTAATGCACTTCCATGGATCCCCACAGCACACACACACATACGAATGTCCATTTACTTCTTTTCTCTGCCAGCATTTCCCTCATAAGCTTACGTCTATTGTAGCGTACCTCTTTGAAACCACCTGACTCACCAAACTAAACCTTGGTGGCTGCTGAGACTGACCCAGTGAAGCGTGTTAGTTCAATCCTGCAGACATCTGTTAAGGGACTTTAATGTTTAGGCTGTTAATTCCAACCCATGGAGCTAAAATCCTGAAGGAATACTATTATTACTTGGACAGGGGTGGCGTTTTTCTGAGCTTTTATGATTTCTTTGGGGTCAGAGGAAAACTGTAGGAAACAGAGGGTTTCTGTCAAAGAAACCTGGGCTTCCATACCACCTCAGCAGTGCCACAAACTGATCACCTCCATGCCACGTCGAATTGAGGCAGTAATTAAAGCAAAAGGAGCCCAGCCCCTACTAAGTATTGAGTACAGTAAATGAACATACTTTCCAGAAGGCCAACAATTCACTAAAAAAAAATTCACTTTTGTTTTTATTGGTATTATGAAGTATTTTAATTTATTGAGATGCACCTGTAGATGATCTATGCATGTCACCCTGCATGTTGTATAATTTTTTATATTAGAAAATATGTGATAATATAGATTTTAAAATGCTTCTTAGTGCTATTTTGGAGTCAAGTTAAACAATGAACTTTAAACTATGACTTTCCATGAGTTTACTGCTAACTATTAAGCCCAACCTGAGTGTGTGTGTGTATATATATATATATATATATATATATATATATATATATATATATATATATATATATATATATATTATGCATGCGCTAGCATACATCTAGTATGATATGTGTAGTATGGTATATAATTGCAGGCTTTAGAAAAAAAAACATGACTAGTCAAACATGTGCTCATGTGTTCATAAGGAAATGGAAACCACATTTAACAGGATTGCAAACAGTATGTAAACAGGAATGTTGCTCTAACTTGGAAAGGCTCATGTGAGGTTGAAGTCAAAATGAGGTCATGATAATATCTGAAGGAGGAAGTTAGTTGCCTTGTACTGTAATTCTTTCTTTGAATGTGGAGATACATTTTTCATGAGCTTAGAAAAGTTGTGTAACCGAACTAAAGAAAAGCTTTAGTATAATAACTGGGCGTTTCTTGACCACATAATCCTCCTTCAGGATTATTTTGCATGCATTAGTATTATCTCCTTGTCTAAGGCAGAAGTTTTAGAGTATTTACAGTGAAACCATTTCCATTATTATGACCTTTGATAAAAAAATGGTGACATTGTCCTGCTGGATTGTACTGGATTGATTGTTTTAGGATTAACTAAAGACATCAGTCTTAAGTATCTCCAATGTTCTCTCATAGATGGTATGACTGTAAATAGGATGAAGCCATAGAATTGACTACCTATATTAAAACCTATATTAAGACACTTTATAAAGTAATCAGTGGTAGCCAGCTCAAAGAAAAAACAATTTATACCTCTGTTAGGGATCATCATTTCAATGTCCTGTAGCGTTGGAACTCAAGTTATGACCAATGTCACCTCTAGCTTTGAGCATTGAGGTAGTTTTGTCCTTTCAGACTCTAAGTGGGAGGATATTCATTACTCATTGGGTCTCTTGGCTTCTTTAGGCTCTGTGATTTGTATAATTATGGGTATTGTGTGGCCACAGTGGGGTTCTCTATTAAAAGAAATGAAGAGACAGCGGATGCAGCGGAGTGATAAACTGCACTCACAGATAGAAGAATGAAGTAGTGGGCCATTTGACAGCATCAGGCATCATCTTTCACATCAGCGGTTCTCAACTGGAGGGTCTTGACCCAGAAATGCTGGTCTGTTCTTTCACAGAAAGCAGGACAAAATACAAATCATAAGAGACAATGTAAGGTTATAATCCGTTGTTGAGATGGCAAAATAAATGGGCTTATCAGGTTTTAAAAGAGCAGAGGAAATGGTCTCTGTATCTTTAGTTGTTGACATCAAAGTTTGAAAGTCTGGTTAAACTCAACAGCAGGGCTGTGGTCCTCCAGGAACTGGGTTTGAAATCCCGGCTCTATAGTATTTTAGTGTTTTTGTGACTGAAATTTTGGCAGGCCAATAATAATAAAAAAAATAATAATAATAATCAACACACATTATATATATACTATATTATATATATATAATTTTAAACATGACCATGTTGGTCCTTGACCATGTTGTTGTTTGTTTCGTGCATACAAAATGGTTGAGCTACAACAGATCAACAATAATTGGTACTGTGGACAAAAAAAATAATTTGTGTCAGTAAAAAACAGAGAAGTAGCTTGAAATTGCTTGCAAGTGGTTTAATAGATGCTACTTGACCAGCATTCAAAGTTAAATGACTCAATCAGCCAAGTTTAATTACCCAAATTCTTGGTTTTGGTAAAAAAATAAAAAAATAACAAAAACAAATTGATCGATGCCATGTTCACTTAAACTGGTCTATTCTTACTATTATTCTATTATTCTTTTTTGCATGTTGTTGGGCCTATTGAATTGCAACCTTTTTTTGTGGTTACTTTTGTATGATAAACAACTATCATATACATATAAATATCAATACTACCCTACTGTATTGTGTTGCTGCTTGATGGCCAAAGTAGAAACTAGGTCCTTATGCAAATCTAGTTGAGAAATATGCTTTTAAATTCGTATAACTGTCAGCTTTGTCTTTTGAATGCTCATATTTGTTGTATTTTCAACACTGATTTTGGTGGGAAAATAACCCCCACACAAAAACAGTAAATAAATAAAGAGTCTACAAAAATATAAACTCGCTTAAATGTTTTCAGTAGAGAAGCAGTACACTATTAAGTGTAGCAGAACTGTTGAATAAACAAACATGAAAGGTGCAAAGCATGTGTAGAGCTTGAATGAAAGGCATGTCAATTTTGTGGAAATCTGCCATTCTTTCAATGGAATTCTGCGAGAATTCTGTGGAACTCCATCTGTCGGCAAGTCTTTGTCCAGCTTTATGTGTGATTTTGGGAGTGTGTCGATATGTATGTTTTGTGTGTACGCCTGGCAGCTGCTTAGTAATCCCACAGGACCTTGGGAGCTCAAATCCACCCGTCTGCACTTAGAGTGACTCAGCCTGCATCTGCCAGTGTGTGTGGGCAGTGTCTCACGGGCCAATGGAGTATGTGTGTCAGTACGTGCATGTGCCCCTGTCTCCGTGTCTGTGTGGGTAGTGTCTAGCAGATCGAACGGTCTGCTTGTGAGAATGTGCCTTTGCCGAAGCGTAGGGGTTGTGAGTTCAGCTTTGTGTGTGCCCACGGTGAGTAGGACAGTCAAACCTCGAAGATATTGTCATCTGTTGGAGGCATTTTTCTTCGTACCACATTGCACTGCCCACATCTTGACTCTTACTGGGCCGCACTTCTGTTGATGTAGATATCAGGCTGGATTATGCTAATTAATATTTTCTTAAAAGAGGAATATTTTTGTCCCTTTTCCCCTTCAAATAGATGATGACGAGGGGAAAGTTCAGCAAAAACAATATTTCATTTGCTACAATTTTACTGTCAACAATCACCTTTAAGTCACATGTAATGACAACGAAATTTGGTTGCCATCCAGAGCAGGTCCTTTGTTTGATGGATCTTTGCCTTGTTCTAAAATCAACATTAACTCTGTACATGTTTGTTTTTTGTTCAGGTGTGTGTTCTCAATAAAATGAAGTGGATTTTAAGGGTCGAACAGGGATTTCTTTGTAGACTTGCTATGAGTTTTGGATGAGGTCATGGCTTTTCTTTTTAATAAAGTATGTTTTGATTTCCCAATTCATATTCATAGCAATTAGAAACGCACAGTATGTGTCCCCTTGCGCCCTGGTTTTGGAATTATATAACAAGTCCTAGTTTCAACTTTTTCTCTTATCTTAGTCCAATTCATCTGGAGAGCGTTAAAAGAATATAGATTGCCATTAAAAATACATCCTAAATAATTTTTTGTTTGTTTTTGTGCTGTAAGCTGTCAGATAGAAGACAGATGGTAGCTTAACAGCATGTTGGGCGAAAGCTGTTGGACTGTGTGTTTGCGTCTGTGTTTTTGACTGTCTGTGTACCTCTAAAGGGAATGGAATTCTTAGTTGAGACTACTAGATCAGAACAGCTCCGTAAATGGCAAAGCTTACGACTTTATGCAGAAACCTGGTACTTACAGATGGCCGCATTATGAGTGTGCCACCTTCCTTTATTATGCCATGTTTTATTTATTAATTAATGTCCCGCTTTCTGGACTCTTGCTTGCAGAATACCACAGTGACCTCTGTTGTTGCCTTTTTACGATGAAAATACATATTGGCTGTGAATCCATGTGGCTGGCTGGTTCTACCCTTACGAAAGGAAAATATATTTACCAATATATTTCTTGAAATATATTGTGATATATTGTAATAAATTATTTTCCCTTTTTATTTTCTAATATTTTATATATTTGAATACATTTAATAATACATTGATGATACATATTATATAATATATTGCAAAATATACAAATGATTGCCACTTTCAATATATTGGAAAAAAAAATATATATATATAAGAATATATGCCTAATATATTACATGATATTTTCCAATATACTACAATATATTTTTGTTTCATAAGGGTAAGCAGTAATGATGACTACTGTATAAATTGGCTAATGTTTAGGTAAATTTATCTGGATTATCTGATGAATGTTGAAATCATTGAGAGCCAATCAAAAGCCATCCTGCTTTGCTTGAGTATTTAAAGCAGCAGACGAAAAAACTGTTGTGCATGCTTATAATGAACAGAACATTATCTTGTGTACTATACTATTCATGTTTGGTGTCAAAAGGCTTTTAGTCAGTGCTTTTAGGTAACATGAGATTGTATTTTTGTTAGTGTGGTGTTATGGTTAAAGCTAAGGGTTGGTTGTAACTAGATTAAAGAGTTTTATGTGTGCAGCCAGATGGAGAGAGAGACTGCACTGTTGTCTGTGTGATTTGTAGGTGAGAAGCAGGCCAGCTGTTTGAATGTCAGTGATGATGAAAGAGTGAATGAGAAAAAGAGGAGGGAAAGATTTTATTTTGCCAGCAGCACACCAGATTATTGTGTCCTCACAGGCACAAAATGTTTTTGTACTTTCACATAAAAATCACACAAACACGTATCTAAAGCACTAAACAGAGACATCTGTGTGCTTTAATGAATTATTTTATAATCATTTAGACTTTAATGGCCTCTAAAGTCTGAGTGATTATAAAGGAATTCATTAAAACAATGGCGTAAATAACATTTCGTACCTCTCACAGCAGCTTGATGTAGAAATCCACTCCAGGTTTATTGATAGAAAATATCTGAGGCTAAAAAAATACTTAGATGTCTTAGTATTTTGGCCCTTAAATATGTCTTAAGTGCATCTCTTTTGACATTTATTTACAGGGCTGTTATATCTTTGTCTCAAACCCAGAGGTGATCTGCTTATGTGACATTATTTTGGTTCCATCCCACCTCATTTCAATCTAATGTGAGCTAATGTGGTCCTCTGGCAGCCATGATGGATATAATGTGATTGAAGAGCAGTCTGTTTATGTCATGCCTGTTATGAATAGACACTGGCAGGGCAAACATAGGGCCTACTACTGTCATGCGTGCCAGGCAGAGTGGTTTGAGTGGGTACCAGTGTAAGAACGGAGGATGGAATTGGCAAGGAATGAGAGAAACCCATTACAATATCCCTGATGAACAAACGTGTAAGGTTACAGCGATGAGATTATATATTTGTTTTGATCATCCCACGAATTGCAAATTCACCTTGCAAATGATGTGGTATCAGTCTAGCGGAGTGAATCTCATGTAAATTGTCAATAAAATGTCTGGAAATATTAATCTCTTATTTCAGGCACAAATCAAAATAAAAAATTAAAGTATATTTTGCATATAGTTTATATAGATCAAATTGTATTTATATAGCTTCCTAAAAAGAAAAAAGTGTGTAAAAAAATCCCTGAAAAATTATAAATATTATAAAATAGTATACCATACTAATAATGAATAAATAATGATTCAATATCATTTAATGATATTGATAAAAAAGTAAATCTATCAAATTTGTAAATACAATACAACTGCAAGTCATGGTAGTATTTGTTGAACTGAAATGAATTCATGCTTATTTAAATTATTATAAACAGGATAGTTTTAATTATTATATGACATTATTATTATTACAGAATATCACAGTAATTTGTATGAGAGTTTTTTTTTTTTTTTGCGCTATAGTAAGGAGAATTTGGATAAAAATGATAATGGACCTAAAAAAGGCATGCAAAATATATTTTCTTATTTACTTTTAATTTTGGTGTCTTTCACAGTTAGAGAGGGCAACAAGAGGAATACAGTAGAATGAGAGACACTGATTGAAGGTGAGAGGAAGGGGAATGGTTTGACACATTTGTGTGTTTGAGAAAGGAGGAGATAACTGGGAGATGCTGGAATCTTTGCTGTGACATTTCATTCGAGATCTCATGGGAGGGTACACCAGCAGAGAGATGAAACTGTGCAGGAATACACACTCACCCACCCACACACACATAGGCCCATTATATACAGTACATTCCTTATACACAGACACATGCAGCAGCACAAGCATCTCAGCCGTATACATCTTTGTCTCCTTTCACTAAAATTTAAATCGTGATTCACTCATTTCTCATCTGTGTTTCTGAGAATGGATTGAGGTGTTGGGACAGATGGGGACACAATGTTCCTTTAGTCAAAAGTAACAAGCTCTAGCTGCACAAACTTCCCCTCCTACTGCAATCAGATGGTACGATCCAAACGTGCAGGGAATAGGAATGCAGTGTAGCAGAGAGTAATGCGGGGGGAATTCCGACACAACCATATATGGGCAAGGAAGTTGCTCTCTCTCCATCTCACCTCTCCAAGCTCACTCTGAAGTGGGATGCACACAGTGCTGATGTTCACGGTGAACTCGCATAGGCACACATACACCCACGCACGCACATACACAGACAGGCTCATCTGAAATGGAAATTGGTAAGATGAGCGCCAGGGCGGCTTGTAGGAGTGAGACAGCTGTAACTAAATGAATTGCAGCATCCGCAGTGGACATGCAAAGATCTTTGTCCATTAAGGAAGATGGAGGCAGCCTCTGCAGAAAGCCCAGCTACCAGATCAGAGTCTAAGGGCCCTATAATACACCCAGCGCAATGCGACGCAAGGCGCAGCACAAGTGTGTTTTCCAGTTTCAGTCCGGCGCTTTCCCGTCCAGCACCACGTCGTTTAATTAGCAAGTGCATTTGTGCTCATTTTTGCGCCCATAGGAGTGCTGGTCTAACAAAGAGGTGTGTTCAGGCGCATTGCTATTTTAAGGAGCTGAAAATAGAGTGCACCATAGACCAACTCAAACCTGCTCTAAAGTCTGGCGCAATATTTTTTCTTTGTTATTACGCTGCTTATTAAACACAGGGATGCACAGCAACACACAAACATGCCAAATATTACAAATTAAAGGATTGCAATGCATAAGATTTCTTTGTAGGCAAAAAAAAAAAACAAAAAAAAAAATTCTGTCTTTACACTTGCCAAATTCCGCCTGGTGAATAGCAAATCCGTAATGGAACGAGAACGCAACTAGCTCTTAAGGGGAATGGAAAATGAGACTCTGATTGGTTTATTGCACGTTACATCCAAAAAACACCCATTACTCATTGGCCCAGGCGCACCAACTGTTTTTCCATCATTAAAATAGCAAAAGTGGATTTGGACATGCCCTGAGTGCACCTGTGCCGTGCTCTTTACACTTTGCATTTAGATCGTTAAAATAGGGCCCTAATACTCTTGTTGTTAGTGTCGTAGTGTAATAATAAAATGATAAAACTGATTTTTAATCAGTGTTTTCTTGAAGCTTGGAGTTTTTATGAAGGAAGTGGTTAAATACCAATCAAAATAAAACCAAAGACAGATCTTTTTGTCAGTATGGGACATACATCTGAGTAAAATTATTGAAAAAGTGACATTAGTGAAAATGTTAGGTGGAACTTTCAACAATCGATTGTTGAATGGATGGAGGCTATCAGGTGAATACGAGTTAGCAAAATTTAAAATTTTAAGAAAGAGTTGGGGTTTAAGAAGGTGAAATTATTGGAGAGGTCGGGTATATGTCACCAGTCTTTACACCAGAAGATCAAGCCATGATATTATGATGAATAATTACAAGGAAAATATGCATGTATGATCTGTTCACAATAAAATCATTAACATGCATTTTGAAAATACATAGGGTGAATTTTTATTTCATGCTAAATATCTTTGGAAAGAACAATATACTTATGTGTGTATACCATATGGATATATAAAAGGAATCGTTTTGCATGATAAACAAGAATTTATGTGGTTACAAAACGTGAAGTTTCTTTTTTTTTGAGACGTAGGAGGAATATGTATAGCATATTGCTTTTATATCTCTTAGAAAGAGCATGCTGTGTGTGTGTGAGAAAAAGCTGAAATGTGTTGTTTACTAGATGATCTTACAATATGTAAATTACACTGTTTCAGGGTGCAAGGGGTCTTTCTGAACAAGCGAAAACATGTCTAGCTGAAAAAATACATACAGTATAAAGTCAGGGTCACCTTGAGATTGTAGTTATTTAACAAGTGAAACTTCCTGCCCACGTTTAGTTTGTTGTTCTCTATAAACTTGCAGAATAATGGTAAAAAGTTTCACATTTGCTCTTTTGGATCATAATGTGGTTGTAAAAACGTGCCAGTGACATTCATACAGCGTGACATTAGTTTCCAAAAGTTTCCACAGGCCCATTATTATTATATCATAATAGGTGTATAAATTTCAGGTAATTTCCAGCATCGAACAATCAAATTAATTGACAGTGCAATGCAGTGCTTTAAATAGAAGGTTAGCTGTTGAAAATCAGCCCTTGAATCTGGGTTCAAAAACCTATTCAGACACACTGATTAATGCATCATTATCCATTTCCATACTCAATTGTCCTTAAGCTGTAGGAATAAAGAGAATTACATAATGCTGAACAACAGGAAGTCTTCATCAGATTGCAACATACATCAGTGGCCACACGGCTGCTTTAACCATGTTTTACTATGCATATTGAAGACATAAAGATGAAAACGGCACTTTTGCTTAACTACCTGACATTGAGTTGATTGTTATTGGACTGACACACACACACACACACACACACACACTCACACACACACACATAACAGAGCGCAAGAGTTGATTACATTCATCAATCCTTTCCAAGCTGTCTGAGACTGCAGCTGCATTAGTTTCACATCACAGGTTTGTGTTGTAGCAGGTTTATATAGCACCAAGTTTGTAGGTGTTGATGTATAAGGGTGTGTTTGTGGTAAATGAGGCATGATTATAACCCTGTTAGTTCAACAAATACTAACCGTTCTCCCATTTCTCAATGTATTACCATGGCGAAGCCAAACTGTGTGCATGTGAATACAGAAAATCTTTCGAGGACTCATTTATATCCTCAAAGGCTTCCTTTATATATATATATTTTATTAAACTCAATTTATAAAGACATTCTAAGGGTAAAGTTCAATAAATGGCTGCACATTTCTGCTGATATAGTTGGATATATGTTAACAGACTGCTGAAAGTGTGCTTCATTTGCTTCTCTGCTTTTATAAAAAAGGGATATTATACGGTGACCATTCATATTTAGTGCTCTACTTGATACTGTAATATGTGAGCACACCTTCATTTCAGGGGGAGCATGAAATTCCCCCAGCTGTGTTTGAACGAGGTCCCTATAATATAATATGCATCAATATGAAATGTTGCCCATTAGCCAAGACTATTAATTATGTCCTAATGAACATGTCTGTAATGAAATGCTGAAAATGCGATTTTAAGTCTTTCCCATGTACATATACTGTAGAATGGATGAGATTTTAATGTTTGCAGTGCTTTGCATTCTGGTCATGCTCAGCCACAGCACTTAAGCGGGACATTATGATATTATACTGATACCATTAGTGGATGGTAAAACATGCAGAATTTATACAGTTTAGCATTATGTTTAACCAAAACCTGACATGCAAAATGCACCCTGGTCGTTGCATGAATACCTGTTGTATATTTAACCTCATGAATGTGATCATGTGCTTTCATCTGTTAGGAATGTGGTGCAGTGAGATCTATCACACTATGTTTATGTAATTCCTTCCTTGATGAAAACATGCCAGCTGTGTTTGCACCCAACCATGATTTTCTCCAATGCCTTTATTTCCTTCTCATCTCTACTCCTGGTTCTTATTTGTTGGTCTGCATTTTCTTTTTCCTTCATAAGGATTTTATAACGAAGATTAGTACTGGACATACCGCTGTATGATTGTATGCAGCAGATGATGAATTACATAAGACATAATTGTGAGCTGAGATGTTGTTACATAAGACGTGACAGTAAGAGAAAGACACGGATGTTTATGAATGATTTATTTGGGGCTGATTATCTTGTCCTGTCTGCTTCTGCTCTCATTATTCAACTTATCAATACTGTATTTAGCTTACATTTGTCTATTCTTAAGTATATATAATAATTATAAATATACAGTATTCTTCAAATGTTTGGAGAGATTGTTACAAAAAATCTAAATACATGCTGTTCTATGGAAGTTTCTATTCATCACAGAATCCTGAAATAAAATCTTTCTCAGTTTCAACAAAAATATTAAGCAGCACGACTGTTTGAAGGATTATGTGACGCTTAGAAAATATTTCAAAAGATTGCTGTTTTTAACCAAAATATATATACATATATATAAATCACAGAGGACAAACTTGAATAGTGTACAAATCATATAATACCTGTATATATCTAATTTCATTGGCAAATAAAAACAAGTCAGATTTAAAAAAATGTATTAATTGCATGTTCTCCAAAGTTTTTTGGCACAATACATTTCTTAAGACCTCTTAATCTCAGTTTGCATTGCAGGAACCCATTGGCCTACAGACTGAAGAAGTCTGTCTTTGTCCTAATTCTCATTGGAAGCCTTCTTTCATTGTAACTGGAGCACAGGCTGGGGGGATTTGGGATATACCCAAGCACTCAGTTTACCATCGACCTTAATTGTGTTCATAAACAACTTCACTCCAATTCTGTTAAACCGAGTAGAGAGACTTTCATTCATATAGCTTCATTCTCTCTCTACATCTTTCACAGAATCTGTATTGTTCAATGCTTTATTGTTTTTTTTTGTACATCCTCTGTTCTTCAACTTTCTTATACTCTGTCTTTTTGAACCCTTCCTCTGTCCCTTATTTGAGGACCCTGTTATTTTCAAAGCTTTGATGAAGCCTCTAGAAACATGAACAACGTCACTCTTGGGAAAATGTTCTGAGAACAAATTTGTCAAGTCGAAATATAGCAAGTGATTTTACTCTGAATGGACCAGCATAGCTCTTCTGAGAAAAGGAAGAGGTCTCCTCAATGAGGAGCTTCAGCAAAAATGAATAGATTTTAAAGGGCAACTCTTAATGTTGGATCAGGTGAGTCAGGCTGTGGGTAGATCTCCACATACTCCCACAATCCTGTGCCCACCAGCAACAAAGAAACGGCAAATCCCAGCTGGCATGATGCCCTCCAAGTCGCACTAATTAGAATATTCTGAAAAGTGGGAGCGTGAGAGCTCTCTCTCTCTCTCTCTCTCTCTCTCTCTCTCTCTCTCTATCCATCTTTTCTAGGTATCTGCAAATGCACTGCATCTTCATATACACACCTATCCCCAAAAGACAATCACTTTATTTGACTTACAGAAACAGAAGTCCACCTGTTTAATTATCTGTTTGTCCCATTGGTGTCCTTGGTAGTGGTGAGAGTGCCAGCTAAATAGTGACTGCGGCTGTTGTGTGCTGACTAAAGCTATGCTATTTCTGTTTCAGTCCATCATGGAGCAGTTCAACCCCTGCTTAAGGAATTTTGTTGCCATGGGGAAGACTTACGAGAAGGCCCTCTCCAGTGAGTACATCAGTGGCTTGTTCATTATCACTCTTGCAGGCAATGAGCCAGCTCTTGTTTCATAGGTCTGCTTTAATTTATGAGAAGAAATTGCTTGAAATTCATGCTTACGGAGAGCGCCTCTCCTTGGTTGAATACCAGTCCTTAGTTACTAGCATCTGGCATTTGTAATTGCTAATATAAAACCAAAAATTATTACTTGGAACTAGTAGAATGTTGTTTAAATGTTTGTTGAATGTTTGTTAAGAATGTTTTTGCTTGTGGGGCGGAAGACTTCCTGTTCTCTCGTAGTGATGATGTCTTGGAATGTTACATGTCTAAATCCATTTGCACCCTGAAACCCCCTAAACATCCATCCGGTTCATGCATGTTGCATCTTCAGAGCTGTCACATACATGTAACCAATGACAATCGATGATGTATTTCTGTTATGTGTGCAGACCTTCATGTGTGTTTTCGAGATGTTGACTGGGCAAGGACAAGGACGTAGGTGTTTCGGAGCAAAAATATGCACTGGGAGGAAGGGAGAGTAAAATGGAACAGAGGACAGGCGTAAATAGGCCAGAGAGAGCTTTTGAGAGCAGACACAGTCCCACGGAGGGAGCGAAAAAGGGAACAGGGAAGATGTATATTCAGGACAAGAATGACATGTCATAACAAGGAGGACGGAGTATGATGAATACCACGCTAGTTAGTACAGCTATCAGGTGTTCAGGGCATCGATTAAATATCCTTTTCTGCATTGCCTCTTTCTTTCATAATACTTCATCCTGAGAATAACAATTTACTAACAATGTATAATTTCAACATGTAACACTCTTGAAAAAAATTAACCAGGTATGATGCAACAAGACGATGAACGGTTTATGTTTGTATACCGAACTCAGAAACCAGACATGACACCTAATCGATCATAAAACGCAGCCAATTACTACAGGCGCTACTAATGTGAGCACTCAGGTGTGAATCTAATCTAATCTAAACTAAGAACACAAAGCTAGTTTTTTAATGCTTTTTGTGGTTTTCATTTTGTTAATTAATAGCCAACATAAAATCAGATTCTAAACTTCTAGTCTTTCCTCATTCATGTTTGATGTTTAATATGTATGAGGAGTAGTATTTTGGTCCAGTGAGATTTAGTCTGGATGAGGTTTACTTGGTGGCATGCCGTAGAAATAGAAAAAAACAACAACAGATTAATCAGATAAGTCGTGATCGTGCCTGGTTAGGAAAATTCTGATTAATATGAAAGAGAACTTTTAAGTCACTTGTCCCTTTTATCAGTTTGGCAGAAGCTTTAGGATGAGTATTGAATCCCTGTAGAGTCGCACTGTGCCAAGTACTGCAGAGAACCAATCACTTTCCTCACAATTCCAGACTTCATCTAATATTTTATGAAGCAGAAAATACAAGAAAAAGACCAACGCTCTAGAGAGTAGACCACAAGCGTGTGTGTATGTGTGCGAGAGTGTGAAGTCTGATAGATAAGGTTAAAAATAGACCCAACTCGAGTGAGATTTGCACTCCCATCCTCGCAGATCAGCCTTGGCTGCAGTTACGAAGGTTCACAGGATCCATCATAGGGATTTTCTGAAGTTGTAAATATGCCAGGTCCTGCAGGCAGCAAAGTGGAAACCCTCCACAGTACCCACTATGAATAGTGCAGATGGTGGCCACTGGGCATTCGCAAGATTTTGGGCTGCATGGCAAATGCAAGTAACCAATAGTGAAATTAATAGATCATTAAAATGTCATAGTACAAAAACAAAACAGAGATTTTGGAGGTCCATTTGCATTCCCTAGAGTAGATGATTATGTTGAGAAGTCTTGTGCATAAGCAGCTGTTAAGCCTAAAGTATCCCCCTCCTTTGCCTTTTCTTTGGAAGTGTTGGAGGACTCTTAGAAATGACGGATTGAAAAGGGTTGAAAAAAAAAATTGGAATAAGATTAATTAGTGACCAAAGACTTTAACATTTATATTTGATGGAGACTTCTGTCAGGAACTTGGCTAGACAATATCACACACAAACTTGAAATGTGAGAACTGGGTCTAGATTGGGCTTCTCTGTAGTTTTTAACTTGTCTCCACTGGCTGATCAATCTTTCCTCAGAGATGGTTGGAGAGACTTTCTGCCCTATTTTTCAGACCTCTGTAATCCTCTTTTCTTCTGCTGCCTCTCTCGTTCCTTTACCCCTCACCACTCAGCCTAACCGCTGGAGCACCAAAGCCCCCAGATTTCCCCCTCTAATCCTTCACAACCAGGACGCACCTTATCCTGAGCCTAGGATTTGCGCGGACACTAGTAAATAACTCTATACATTCATATGTGATTGGGCTGCCATTGGTGTACCTTACCACCTCCACTCAAACACTCCCACTGGATTGAATTGGGATGGTCATACGGCATATTGAATTTGATGTGAATGTCAATGAGGCTGTTAGGGATAAAAGTACAAAAGCCCGTTCAAAATGTCCGAGGCCAGAAGCAGATCTTACAGGACAAGTACATGTGGCAGTGCTGAGAATGCAATGAATGTAATGAATTAGATAGGGGATGCACCATTATTAAGATTCTCATGCAGAATTGTGTAATTTTGATACAGATAAGTTTATTTAAATTTTAAAGCTGATATAAAATGGTGCACTGTTTCGTCTAAATAAATTATTTGAAATGCTACAAATGGATTTAGACATCACATTTCTGTACATTGTAATAAAAATTGGATATTGACTTTGAGATTTGCTAAAGATTACAGTGTTTTACAGTGTTACAAATGTTACAAATTGTATTTTTTATGATTAATGCCAAAGTTAGATGGTGACAAAAGTCATCTAAAATGTAATAAAATTTTAAGAAATTTTTTTTTGATACTGGCCAATCTAGTATTAGAACAGATATAGGTTTCCAATATATACAGCATTTTCAAATGCAACAATGCATGAAACAAATGTGCAAAGCAACAAATTTATTTGTTTGCGTACCTCAAAACTCTCAAAAACATTATTTGAGTATAAGATGTGATTCTACAACAATTTGGAAGTAGTTCTGTCACTCATAGCCTTTCATATTTGCATCAAATTAAATATGCTGTCTGTATTGGTTTCTTACCTGATTTGAACAGTTGTAAAATGATGAATTCAAGAACATTTTAACCTTTGCTTACCACTTGTTCAGTACCTTCTGGTCCTAAATTTCACTGTGTTCCAAGACACTATGTGCTTCTTGGCACTATCCTGCCTCACTAAACTGCCGTGATCCTCTGGCTCCGAGAGAACCTGATTGAGAGCCAGCCCTTCTCTGCCATGGTGATGCGGAAGAGCCACAGCTGTCCCTGTGGTGGGACCTCACACAGAACGAGTGATTGCTCTCAGTAATGTGCTATCTGATGTGAATGTTAAGTTTTGGAGGGCATCAAGCTTTTTTTGTTAGTTTTTTTTATTTTAAAGTAAGGTACTTTTGCTATTCATCGCTTACCAATCACAAGCTCCACCCCCACCTCCCCAGTTCTCTGGCCGAGCCATCATAGAACATATAGAGCTTAAAGCTTTCCCATCCACCACTCCTGTTTCCATAGATGCGGCACCTGTGGGTTCAGAGAAGCTTCGGGTTAGCACATTAGCACAGTCCCGATACTTATGTCCCCAATGCTTCCATGTTTCCAGGTGTGACATTTGCAGCAAAAGGCTACTTCGACGCACTGGTGCGGATGGGAGAGCTGGCCAGCGAGAGTCACGGCTCTAAGGATCTTGGTGAGTTATAGACTGTAGCTGCAGTGCCCCCTATGGTTGGGAGGGGGGTCGCAAAATAGACTAACTTGATGGTTTCAGTGTGAATGGCTTTGGATGTATGAGCACATAGTATAGCATATTTAAGACTGTATCTTTAGATATAACACACACTATCTTTGTACAAACATACATACTCCGCAGATTCACTCATTTGATAATTGGTGGTTGGTTGCATTGTGTTCATCTATCCTGTTGTCTTATTTCCATGTCTCTCTATGAAAAATCATTTATCTGTGTTAGAATTTAGATTTAGGGAGTCGTGATGAGACTATAAAATGGTTCGAAACACATATAAATTTTTCATTTTCTGTAAAATAATCAAAAATTCTATTTGCACTTTTTCTCAACCATAAACTGCTATTCTGTTGTGCATTTTTTTATTTTGATTTGTGTAAATGCATTAGATTTTCTAGCATATATGCCGATTCAGATGGCATCCTTCCTGCATCTTTATGGAGTAAAATGGCTTTAGTGATCTTCTTTAAATATTTAAATTGTGTTGCAGTTTTTGCACACTACAACATGTTTTGTTTGGCATATTTTTTTTATTAATTTAAGATTAATGTTAATTTTGTGCATTAAGCATTAATTTTTCTCCAGCCTTTGTATGAATTATGCCCTATACAAATAATTGCATGACATGAAAAATGTAATATGCAAACATTTTTAGAGATGACATTCAGAGAACACATCTGAAGTCACAGTACAAGTATGTTTTTGCAGTCTGCAGCATAATCTCTTCCTTTCTAAAAGCACATCAGCAGCAAATATGAAAGGAAATTTCTCTCTAAAGAGGACTGAAGGGGAAAGACTTACAGAGGGACCTGAAAGCTGGTTATACTTCCATTATTCATCTCAGAAACATTTTACGAGCGTTCATCTTGATTCTTTTAATTTCACTGGTTGGTGTCTCATTGGATCAGTTTTCAATGAAGCTCATGATCCCAGCTCTAATTTGATCAGTAAAAGGCTATTATTTGAATGAATTCAGCTTCATCTTATCCTGAGATAAGTTACCTGATTTCCAGCTTTCTCAATATCTAAACTGTATAGCCAGGCGGAGCTGGAGTCTTTATGAGATTATATTTTAGTCTGCAAGAGAGCTATTTCTAGACTGCTGCTGTCTCAGCATTGTTAAAAAGCAGGAATATCTGGGTATGAAAAGTTTAATAAGAAAACTTTTATGAGGATTTAAGACTCTCAGCCTTTTCACCCGAGACTTTTTCATCACTAGACAAATTAAAGCATGCCTGTGTTTGTTTTGTACCTTCGTGATTATGCAGAAAATATATTTTAATCCTCAACAATGTATAAGGCTGGATGGTATGACATTTATTCTGCTCCGGTACTAGAATGTGTCCATCAATACTGCTGTTGTGGTAGATATCGGGAATTATTAATTTTATTATTGCATTGACAAGAAATAAACATGGTTTAGAAAAAAATACAGAAGTGGATGTGTTCCAAACAAGTTCCAAACAAGTAGTTGTTTATTTGCTAATATTTCTTTTGTTGTTTCAAGCCACTATTTAAGTAGTTTTGTATTCAAATGTTACATTAGTCAGATATCATTATGCTCCTCCCTCTCTCAACAGTGCATTTAATGTGTGCATGCATGTATTGATTATCCTATGTTTTAAAAGCTGTTCCAGTACTGCTCACGTCTGTCTGTGCCTGTTTTTTTTACAGTAAAGGTCAAGTATAAAAGAAATACATGTGCATCGCAGCATCAGAATGATCATGTAGCTTTTACTAGGGATGCGCAATATCTGCAAATATTTACAAATATTTATTTTTTATTATAGAAGCAGCAGATATGGGATACAAAGTACAGCCAAAACATAAGCATCAGACAGAGAGTAAATATTGGTGCATCCCTAAATTTTACGAGTATCTAATCAACAGTGCTTTACACTTGTTGACAGTTTGCTGCATGTGTCCCTGTTTCCCCGAGTCTCGTTCTCATCTTCACATGTCCCGAAAGCAATCCAAATGCATGTCATAACCACAAAACATACCAGTTCCTTTGTCTGGTTTCTTTCTGAATGAGTACATGATTGATTTGCTTGAGGAAGACAAAGAAAGAAGTGTGTGTTCATTTAACAACAGGTTTTGTTAAGATTTGTTTGTTGTTCTGTAAGTGTGTGTTGAATGGCAGTGTTATTTAGATCCAGAGACTTTGAAAGAGCTACCAAGACAACAGTGGCATGAAGTGGAAACTTTTATCCAACTTCCAGAATGAGTCTGTTTTGAATTTATACTCATGCAGACTGTGTGGGTGAGAGTGCGTTCATTTAAGCACGTGGGAACTGTGGCATCAGCCATGTGGACCCAACCAATTGCTGCACGCTTAAATAAATCTCTTAAGTGAGGTCTTAGCCCAGCGTTAATAATTGATACAGAGTTATTTCAGGCCTTAGTATAATTGCATGTTAGAAGGAAGGCTTCTTTGGGCTTAGACCATCATG
The DNA here is from genome assembly GCF_023724105.1 of Carassius gibelio. Taxonomy (NCBI): domain Eukaryota; kingdom Metazoa; phylum Chordata; class Actinopteri; order Cypriniformes; family Cyprinidae; genus Carassius; species Carassius gibelio. The sequence continues at coordinate 5,433,082 of NC_068407.1, read as the reverse complement.
ATTTAGCCATGAATCTTTAAAATCAGTCACACAGTCTCAGTCAAACACTTTTGCCTGTCACAGTCAGCCCCACATGAAGATGTCAGTGTCCTCTTGGACTTGTTAGCATGTCTCTAAGATGGAGTAAAGGGTTTTAAAGGATGTTGCACAAAAGTGGCCACATGTGCATTTGTACTGTGTACTTGTTGTGTCCCTGTGCTATATTATTGCTTATGGATATTGATTTGTTGTCCAATAACCTAGTTTTTAGTGCAGTTGACTTATGCATGTGGAACAGGCCTGTTTCTTTTATTTGTATCTGTATTTTATTACTATATAATATTATATGTATTGATCTTAATAAATAATTATATATTTTAATCTTGTCGTTGTATCACATAGCAAGTTGTATCACATCTCACACACTGTTTTTTGATAGTTTAAGATGCCGTAGTTTAAGGCCCTGTCCACACAAACGCGGGTATTTTCAAAATGCGGTTTGGCCATTTGTCCACATGCAAAACGCAGCACCAGGTCACTGAAACCAAACATTTTTGAAAACTACCGTTGCATTGTTATTGTGTGCGAAACCGTTATCTTCGCCTGCTGATAACTCTTTCAGGCTTCCGATTAGCAAACATTGCTTTACGGTTGAGATTATATTGCCAACTGTTGGTTTGGCATGATCTTGACAGTGCTTCATAGCATGCTTTTGCGTTTTCATGTGGACAGAGATTTTTTTTAAAACAAAAAAAAGGAAAATTCAGTTTATATACCTTTATACCCTTATACGTGTGGACATGGACCTAAGGTACTGCCCAGCCCAATATACAGAATTTTCTTAAAGTGAAAGTTCACCCAAAAATGAAAAAAAATCTGCCATTTTCTTGCCTTTATGTCATTTATGTTCAGTATTTAGCTTCTTCTGCAGAACACAAAGATGTTATTTTGAAAAACTCTGGTATCAAAACAACATTGGAACCCTAGGTGGTCAACTGTAATTCTTCAGAACACTGAATCACCTGAGAATGTTAATACCAAGTGTAAACAGAACATGATTAGCACCTCTAATGATGTCAAATCTCAGGACATGACAAGAGCCTTGCTCTCTGGGTTCTGGATAATGGTGAGATTTCATTAAGTTCTGTCATCATCCTCTTCATCGCATCCTCAACTCTGAATAACTCATGGTCTCTTGCTGTGAAGAGATGCGCGGTGATTCTTCAATGCAGCACTTGTGCGTATCGCATCACCCACCGCCTGCAGTCAGCCCACGCACTGATGCAGGAGCGCAGCCGGCCCGAGGAGAGAGAGGGAGCCGTGAGCTAAAAATAGATGAAACACTTGCCTTAACAGGAGAAGTTCCGCTAGAGAGAGAATGAGAGAGCAATAGTAATGTGAATGTGGCCTGTTCTGTGGATTTTGAGTCCCAGAATGCCTCCTTGGTGATGTCAGTGTTTCCAAAAACAGCTTCCCCCGTCTGCCTCTTCAATGCTGCACGAGTGTGTAGAATACTAAACAGCTTCCTGTTCCCCCTGCCCAAATATGGGTATCAGTCGTCATGGATGTGTGATACCAGTAGGTTGTCATCTTCTCACGTTTGTAGTTTTAGCTTTGGGAGTTTTCTGCAAATTACAACCATTTATGCTGATAATTAGTCTAAATCCTGGATATTCTCAGTCGAGCACAAATATTTGCAGGAAGGCAACTGTGTTCTCTGACTAAACGCGATTAATTGCATCTGCAAGCATCTTGCTCTCGCTGTAGTCACAAAATAACTCTGGGGTGTTTGAATAATTAATGCTGGCAAATCTTGGTGCAAACTGAAATGCTCCAGCAACACATCCGGTCTCATTTTTGATAAGCTATTCAAATAAATCCCTCAAAATATGCCACAGATCAGAATTCCAGAACAAACGTTTAGAATTTAGATGGTTAGCTTTTTTGCTACTGTGTGGCACATCAAATTTTTTATGTTTGGAGAATAGCCCAAAGGTTAAACCCCTCATTAAATTAATTTACAGTAAAGATAAATGGGACATTGTATGCAAAACTATTAGCCTTTTAGGACCATGCTGAATAACAATCATTTTTTACCCATAGAAACAATAAAAACAGAATGCATTAAATCGATCAAAAATGACAGTAAAGACATTGTAACCAAAAAGTAATAGAATAGCAAAAAATGAAATACAAATAAAACCAAATAAACATTCAACAAGTCATTTATAAACAGTGGAAATGCTCTTCTCAGCTATCTCTCTCTCTCCATTCTCAAGCCTTCAATTCTAGCTCACCACAGGAAGCGTAGAAAGAAATGGCACTTTATTATGTGATTGACTCCATCCTGATGTTGGGAGCGCAGCAGCAGGTTGGCGGAAAAGTTTCATTTTCACTCCAAGTAGGTGGGATTTGTAGTGTCATAACATGGTTTGAGTGTTTCCTCACCACACTGAAAGCCATTGTCTCGCCCTTTGGGTATCTCTCGCTCCACACACAAGCAAAGCACACCTAAAAAAATGGCAAATGGCTCAAACACCTCTGAGGAATGAATCACAGAGCTGATAATTGCTGCTACAAATGCCGTCGCAAACAGAAGAGTCGCTTGGAATTGGATGCACCGCTGTGACTTACATCAGATCAGATTTTGGAGGACATTCTTGTAAAAGCATTTCATACTCTCACAGAGAGGCAAATGAATGAGTTGTGCTTTAGAGAAGGCATTGCTCATGAATATTAATGCATTTATGTGTTTTGGTACATAAAGACATTTGTGTAAGGCTTCCAAAACCTAGACCTTAGTTTTAAGGCATAGTATACGCTGGCAACAGGAAACAAGATGTATCAATGGGCTTCAAGAGGTCTAAAAAATACATATTTTTGGCCAGAATCAAAAGGCAGCACTACATGCATTCTTTGCAAAAGAAGACAATTCCAGAATGCATCATGTTTATGCTCATTAAGCCATCATGTTGTTAGCTTTGCAACATGCTAATGCCAATATGAAATGGAATTAGTTGTCCCCTGTGCACACAGTTGTTGCCTTCATAAAATGCTATAAATTAGTTACAAGGTTCTATTTTACTTTGCTCACTTGGTTTTGTAACAGGGATAAATGCTTCATAATTAATATTCATGAGCAATGACTTCACATTAGTAGGATTCATTATTTTGCAACCTGTAGGTTCCAGTGAAGTTCAGTAGTCATGGACAATGATAAGAGTGTTACTTCTATATTTGACCGTCAAATTAATTTGTCTGTCCAGCACATCCAACCCATAACCCCCCTCCCTGAATCTTTTCTGCTGCAGTAATCAATCTCCATTATGACCCCATCAGCTGCTCGCTAATAGTTATGTATACAGTCTTCTGCCACAAAGTAATGACCACATAAGAATTATTTAGGCCTTGGGGTTTCGAGCTCAATGAGGCATCACAGCATTTCGTCTTGGGTCACTGAGTTTTACAGTTTCAGATACAACTGGATGATTATACTGAAGCATATGGATCATTTTGACTGTTCTGTTTGTTCTACCTATGGATATACAGCCATCTGTGAGCTTGGTGGAAAGAATAAGAGATAAGAAATCTAGGTTTATGTCATATTTAATGATAAAAGTTCTGCAGCACAGCACATCAGATAATTGATTGGAGGAGACTTCGGTCCAAATGTGCTTAAGTTTATCACATCCATCTGTGTGCTGTATAATTCCCTCAGTACTGATGTTTATTACATCTACCAAGGTCACAGAAAGAGGGAAATAATTTGAGATGAACAAGAGATGGAGGGGGAAAGTTGAGCTAGTTTAATAAGAGACAGGATAAAAGAAATTAAAAAAATCTTTCCTTCCAGAAAGTGCTCTCTCGCTTTGATGAGAGTGCATTATGGGGCTCATCTTACCCTGGAAAGGTTAGGTTGACCCAGTGAGACTCTACAGTGTCTTACAATCTTTACTACTGTAATGCTGCACCAAAATTGATGGTCCTTTGTAAAGTTTATTTGTGTCCATGACTTGTGTGAACTTTTCGTATTCTGTTAGATACTTTTCACAATCAAGTCAAGTTGAGAATTCATTCACATGACTTTTCATTACTTTGTTTCCAAGTTTTAATTTACTTTTAATGTACTAATTATATCCCTTGTTTAAATCAAATCATGGCCACGTTGTACCAATTAGTTCCCTCGTTTTAGTTAAATAATATGCATATTGTACTAATTTGTAGTTAAATCCTGGCCACTTTGTATTATTTTCTTGTTTCAGCTATTTGTTGCCAATTTTATTTATTTGTTCCATCATTTTAGTTAAACTGTGGCCACTTTTCATCATTTCAGTTTCGTTGAATCGTGGTCAATGAATGAACTAGTTAATAAAACGTGGGAACAAATTCTTTGTGTCATGGGTATCCTATTTTTTCTCCCTTGTATGTCATGTGCAAGAAATAAAATATAATGGGTTCATGAAAACCGTTTCATGTTGACTTTATCTGTGTACTGCAAATCAAAAATCATTCCCATTTTAAGCTCTTTATCGTTTGTATTTATTCCTTACTAAGTCCTAAGTGCTTTATTTAAATAAGCTATTGATAATAGATGTTCTAAGGAATAAGGTGTTGATAAGATGCACAGTGTTTCTTCAGACTGTATCCTAATTGATTCGGCCCTTTAAGAGCGGCCAACAATACGTTTAAGTCTTTCAAAGCTGCAGATGTTGTGATCCGTGCTGATTACTGCTAAGCAGCTTAGAGTCCTGCAGAGCATGGCTGAATTGCAGTAGAGAGATGGGGGGTGGGGGGTGAGGACGGGGAGTGCTGTCAGACCATTGTGCTGACTTAGACAGGAAATGAGAGTTTGTCGACCTACAGACGAGATCTGGACGGGTGACAGCAGGGTGAGGCCAGGGCATAGACCGCAGCAGAAGGGGTCTCTGTGTTACATACACACTTTTATGTAGACCTGATGGATGCCCATAGGAAAGAAATATCACAGATGATATTTAACATCTCAGGTGTTTCTCACATGTGCAACTTTCAGAAGAGCTGTCAATAAAACAGAGCTCAGATGTGACCGCAGACATGGCAGCTAGAAATGAACTCAATATGAACATTTCTCAAAGGCCAAATGATAACTCCACATTTATTTTAGCCTATATCTCTATACTCTTAAGGTTAGGGTTGCAAAGTGGTATACAATTTCTGGTAAATATTCCTGAAATTTTGGATACTTTACAGGAATTTTTGGAAAGTTTCCAGCAATTAACAGAAAGGCCCATTTACGGAGCCTTGACATGCAAGAAAAATAAATAAATCGTGCACACGATTACTATTTCATAAATTTAGCAAGCTGAGGGAACAAATTTGTAAATTGTGTGCACAATTTATAAATTATGGATCATTTATTGTGCATTGATGTGAACACTATAGTTATCATTACAGTAATTATTTTTTATGTTAACAGGCCTTTACTGAAGACAATTGCTTTGTTTATTTCTGAGATACTTGAATGAAAAATAACTAACAGAAACCAAACAAATTTACTTTGAATATTCAGCTAAAGTCTGAAAATGTGAAATTCAACTACTGAGGTCTTTTTTTTTTTACATTGTTAATGTACATGTATTGTTGCACAACTGATATTATTTGCAATACTATCATATCTAATAAAATTATTATTTGCTGAATAATGATATTGGACAACAGTGGGTATTCTTGTTTGGTATCTCAGAAATGTCATGTTCATGCCTGTTCCCTCTTTCCTTCAAATATATTTTCTTCTTCCTGTTACGAAAATTACTAAATTTGGGTACAGCAAGATCAGCATATGCGTAACGTGTGGGAGCATATCCACCCTTATTAATCTCTGTTTCGATGGACGTTACTGGTTGGATGGCCTCTGCCGACCTTGAACTGAAAGGACTGTATAAAACGGACTGTCCCTCTATTTCTCAGAAGGCAGGGCTTAAGAGGAAGGCTTGATTAGATATGTACTGCAGGCTGGTGCAGTTGTCCTGGGTCAGGCATGACAGATTCAAAGACAGGCAGGGTCAAGCTTTATGAAACGCACTGTGTGGCGCAGTAGCTCAGATTTATGAGGGATGTGCATGGATTTCAGAGTGTGTATTGAAGGTACTTAATATCTAGCAATATAGAAAATAACAAGCTGCATAATTTGAGGTATCATTCACATTGCCTTGGCTTGACTTTATCACCGCTGTACGCGAAGAATGCCTTGCGATTGTTACCAGTTCAGGAGGTAGAGAGACGTCATGCCCATTGGATGTCATGCGAGTACATGTACGTCTGTTATTGTTCTTTTACAGCAGAAAAGTTGTGTAAGTGCCTTGTCTTTTCAAAGTGTCTGCGGCTGATGCTGCCCTCTGTGTTACATACTGTGTGTGTGTGTGTGTGTTATTACATTTCATTATTTTATTAAGCCAGTTTAAACCTGGTTAATGCAGAATTAGACAAGAGTTTGATGGATGGATAGAAGGAAGATGTCTCAGCACTCTGTAATTATTTCTGTCCCTGTGGAAGTGTGCATTGACTTACTAATGAAATGAATGGAAGTTTTGTTTTAAGGGCAGCTTTGATAACTTAATATGACTTTACAATGTTCTCTACAAGCACAAATAAACATAATCCGATGACCCTTGCACTTGATTTGTGCCCTAAACCTACAGATAAGTAATATTTCAGCAGCAAGATGTTTATACTTGAACCCACTGTGGCTAATTAGATGAAATTGAAGAAAACTACTTTCTTAACATAAAATTATTTTAAAAAACTTCCTTGTACAAGTCATCAATATGTGATTTCAACTACAATTATGCATGCTTGATTTTGCGTAGAGTCAGCAAAGACAATTCAGATTGCAAGCTCGTAAATCTAAATTTTGTCAACTCAAACTCAAAAGTTATAAAATGCAATTTCAGACTCAAAATTTTGATTGGATCAGCTGCATTCATACCCGTGGTAAAATAGCAATGTACTATTTAATCAAATAGTAATATTAAAAAGTAATAGTCATAATATATATGTAAAACAGCCTTTACTCCCGTAAGTGTAATAATACTTTAAATGATAAAAATTATAATTATTGAAATTAAAAATTATTTACTATTATTTATATTATTCATATAAATTATAATTATTATTTAATTATTAAATGTGGGTGTTATAAATTCACTGTAAATCCCAGCACTGTGTGGCTCAGTCTTTTACTGTGGCATTATGGATTCAGCAGCAAACAGTGGCGTTGATATTGTGTTCATCAGTCTACTGCAGATCTCTACCCTGTGTTATTTATGCATTTAGTGTTTGAGGTTGGACTCATTCACCCTGCGTAGCTTTGCACTCTTTCACACTGTCTTAAGGTCTTTTGTACTTTTGCTCCTGCTCAAACTAGGTCTTTTGTTCCTTCTTTTCACAATGCATTGCCTAATCAGAAGAGGCAGCATGTAGGTACCCTGACACAACACACACGCCTGAAATGGCTGCATGATTCACTCTTTATTTCTCTCTTGTACCACAGAATGATGTTGATATGAGAAGATTGTGTGCTAACAACATTTTCTTTTTGCCATCTTTTCTGATTTGTTTCTCATGTTGATTGAACATGCACTTGCAAAATGCTTTCACCGTTTCCCATGAATATTTTTGTTTTATTTTGTTTGCTATGCATCTTCATGAAAGAATATTTCAGTAATATTTTTTTTCATGTGTGATCTTTTATTTATTGTATTTTTTTTTATCAAACAATGATTATAATGTTTTTATTTATTTTATTGTGTTCATCAGACACTTTCTTGCACCTTTAGCTTGACTGCCGGCCCATCTTGTTCATCATTTGTTTTCATTTTTCTCTCTACCTCCTTTCTTCTCTTCCCTGCACCCTTGTCAGACTGCATGGTGTCCTGATATCAGGTGCAAAAGCATTACAGTGACAATTTAATCTATTTCCTCTTTCTATCTCTCTCTCAAGGGGATGTGCTTTTTCAGATGGCGGAGGTTCACAGACAGATCCAGATGCAGCTAGAGGACATGGTGAGTATCATTAACTTGATGAAGATCGTATTGCCTCTTAGGCTCACATTTTCTCATTACATTTTCTCACAACATGACTGAATCAATCAGGCTGTATCTAAGAGGCTCCATTAGCCTCCAGGGTAAGGAAATGGAAGGGAGCGGTGTCTCAAAATGTCACATCGACTCCGATCGCTTCCGTACATACATGAAAGACAATAGACCAGGGTCATATGCGTAAACACAGCAGCTCAGGCAAAGCACAGACTTTCCTGTGCTGTGTGACACAGCTGCAGATGTTAAACAAACCGTATCTGAGGCCTTCTGATAATGATAACAGGGCAGAAACTGGAGTAAACGTCTGTTAGCGATTACATTATGTAGAAGTTGTGTTTGGTGTAACCAGATGCAGAATTCTTTTGTCATATGAGAGGGAAATTGCTTTGTGTATATAATATAAACTATGTTTGTCTACTGTAATTTCCAGCTGAAATCATTCCACAATGAACTTCTCACAGAACTGGAGAAAAAAGTGGAATTGGATGTTCGCTACTTAAATGTAAGTATATAAAAATACACCCTCGCAATATGTGTTGTGATCACTTTCACAATATTTTCCCAAAATGTAGTGAATAAAAAAATCTGTTGCCTGTGGTCAATAGTGTAGCGATGTATGAAGTTCAGTACACACATGGTTGATTATGTGGCATATGACATGTTAACTATCACCTAACTCGGTGAACTAAGCACTGTTTATGTCCTTTTTCTTTAATTGTTTTAACACATACAGTCACTTCCAATAAAGCTAGATTTATTCCTAATTTTACTTAATTGGCCCTATCCACCTCCAAATAACGTCTTTTAAAAGCAATAATTGAGTTTACTGCATGTAATTACAGCTAGAGTATTAGCAGCATTACACCAACGTCTTCTAAAAGGCTCTTCTCGCCTGCATGAGGGGAAAGTGTTTTTTTTTTCTCTTTCTTTTTACTTGAGAGAAATCTTTTTCCATGCATGAAAGATCAGCTGTGCATCTGAAAAGAGACTTTCAGCTTCACAGATTAAAAAAGTCTTCTTCCCGGTGTCTCTAACAGGCTTGTTTGTAAATGCATTAGATTGGCCCTCAGCTTCTTGGCAAGAAATCAAATCCACCTTTATTCGGTCACTCATTTGCAGCATTGATGGAAATAATTAACTATGCTCCCATGCTTTCTGTTCCACACATAGTATAGATGGCAAATCAGGCTCGGTCAAATGTAACAGAAGGCTTTGGCAGTGAAGGCTAGAGAAAACAAAGACGCATAGTCTGAAACACAATGAATCTGTGAAGCAGGGGGTTCTGGGAAGGACAATGAAAGTCCTGATTGGGTTGACTCAGCCAAGTTCCCACTAGTAAAGAACATGTGATGACCTTCATGTCTTTTAAATTCTGGGTTCAGGTCAGTTAAACATTGTTAAGAAACAGTCGACTCACAATGGGACACTCTGAACATTTATTTTAAGCTCAGTATATGTCGAGAATAAAGAAATCAAGCATACTACGAGAGAGCCCAATTTCAATTCCATTCCATTGGCATTTATCCACTTGAGGTCTTTCTGGAATAGATGCCTGATCAAAATGTTTGAAATAAAAACATTAAGTTGCCCGTCTTGTCCATTTGGATATTGTTAGGGTTGATTGCAATGAGAGCTGTGTTATTTCATCTGGCAGGCAGCTCTGAAGAAATACCAGATGGAACACAAAAGTAAAGGTGAGAGTCTGGAGAAGTGCCAGGCCGAGCTGAAGAAGCTGCGCAGGAAGAGTCAAGGCAGCAAGAACCCCTCCAAATACGGAGACAAGGAGATGCAGGTGAGTCAGTGCTGCTTTTCAAATTTCAACAAACGAAACTTTTTGGTGGATAAGTTGTGCCAAACATGAAAATTCTGTCACCATTTATTGACCCTCATATCATTCCAAACACGTATGTCCACCTAGTGTGTAACACACATGGGGATGTTTTGAAGAATATCATTGTTTGCTTTTTCCCAAAGATCCAAACATCTTATCTAAAGCTCTATCATATGACTTTAGAAGACCTGAAATATTAAAACTTGCATTAAGCATATTTATGAATTGCCTCGCATCCTTTTTGAAGCTTGAAAGCTCTAGTCTTCATTAATTATAATTGCATGGAAAAGACAGTCCAGTCTTTTCAGTGAAATTTTAAGTGGCAATCTTCCACTTTTCCTTTTTTGTAGCATGGAAGAAAGTAATGCAGATCTGGAACAACATGAGGCTGCGTAAATGATGAGAGGATTTATTTTTGGATGAACTATTTCTTTAAAATTTCTTTCAGTGTAATGACTTGAAAATGTAATGTCTGTGCATTCTGAGTTTGGCAGTAGACTGGGATGCTCCGGAACTTGAGCACTGAATTTGTTTGTGATGTTTGTGCAGTTCATAACATCCAACTGAGACTTCATGCTGGGATGAAATATTGTGGGAATTCATAAATCCCTGTTTCTATAAATAACCTTTATAAAACCCCGTTTGAACATACACTTTGGAACACACTTGATAGAGAATGAGAAAATTAAACATGAGCGTGAATGTTCAAACTTTATCAATATCTACAGTGCTGATGGCTTTTTTTACAACATAGTTTACAACATAGTTTTGCTTTGCTATAATTACAGTATGATTTATAACAATAAATAAATAAATAAATGACAATCAAAAGACTGATTAAAAAGACAATTGCAGACAACATGGTTAATTACGGTTTATAAATGTTTTCATTATCTTAGTTCTGGATAAAGGTGTATTTGCTGTTGCTCTTTTCATGATCCTGCATTGCACTGAATCAGACCATAAGCTGTGAACACGAAAAAAAAAAAAGAAAATCCTGTTTTAGTCTCTTTGCCTCTTTAGGTGTTAAAGAAAATCCCACTCTGTTCGTCTGAAGTCCTTTCATACATTATTGTACTAATATTGTTTTGTGTGGGTTTCATTGTGTGCTGTCCTTGTTCATCAAGGCCTCTGTGTATGGGGGCTGATTTGTCGGGGCCGTTGTTTGTTTTGAATGTACGCCTCTCACTACCGTCGTCACCAGGTGCGAGGTCAGGGGGAAGTGGGTGTGTTGTGCTGTGTGCTGACCTGGGGTCAGTTCATGCCATTAGCAGTAGGTGTGCTCCTCATAGTGGCGTAGGAACACGCTGTTGCATAAAACGCTGTGGGCTCTGCTTGCTTGTTAACTTAACACACTCCATTGGTGTGTATAAAAGAAAGAGGAGAAGGAAGGTCAGTGGGTTGTTTAAATGAATTACTAGAACCTGTTCCGGGGTCTAACAAAAACTGTAGGAGGTTCAGAGTGAACCAAACATCAGAGATGATCGATTTGTTATTCTGTATCAAGGTTGGCCAAAATCCATAATTTAAGAGTTTGCGTCAGTGAGTGTACATTTGAATAAAATTTTTCTCAACAGGAAGTTGAGTTTGAGTTGAGAAATTTAAAATGCAATGACAGGAAAAATAATTTATTGAATTGGAATTCAAAGAAAAGAATGTTTGGATACATTTTGAAAACTTCAATTAAAGCAAAGTCTGTAAAATTACAATTAGGAAAATTATTCTGGTGTTCTTTCACCTGGTAATTAAGTGTTATTGTTTTTATTTGTATAAAATATAATATAATGCTAAATTTAATTATATGTATGCTAAAAAGGCAATATTTATTTTCAGCTGTTATAGGCGTCTCTATTTCATTTGAGTTCTACTGTCTGTTCTGTATACGCTGTTTAAAGTCTTAAATCTTGGCCTTCCATAGACCTCGACAGATTCAGTGGCAAGCAGAAACAGAGGCTCAGATGCACTTGTTTTCTTGACTTATGATCAAAGGTCAAAAGTTTGATGCAGTGTGCGGCTCAGATGTGGCAAGTGCATTTAAAAAACAGATGGAAATCACATTCTGATCGTTAGTTTAGCTTGTGCCTCTGCAGCTCTGGGTAGCACGAGGCTTCAGAAAAAAAAAAAAAATATTTGGAATTATAAGTTAATCCATCCGTAGCATCAGCTCATATACCCCAGACAACCCCCTGGATATTTATATGTATGCATTTATTTATTTTGAACAGTTTACTAGTTGTGAAAGCTCAGACTTACCCTTGAGAAAACACTGTATGTGTAAACCATTCCCATGGTTCCCTACATGTGGCAACTCTCTCTTGAAATTTCTTAAATGTCAGATTCCTATGAATGTAATTTTTTTCTGTAATAGCTTTTGTCTATTATTTATTGTTGTGTATGTGTTCATTCCACTTAGCGGCACAGAATGAACAGTGGATGAATTTTACATGTGGGGTTTATGGTCCCTGCTGTGCGTCATGCTGCGGCGAGTCTGGTTTCAGAGATGGCATGAGCAGAGCACTGCAAAACACGCTACACGCTTCACAAGCTGTGGACAACCTTTCAAAGGCGTGAATAGTGGGACCATATCAGTTACTTACCTATTTTTGGGATAATTTTATAAAGATATTGAACATATGTTGGCCAGTATTGGATATTTAATTGTACATGGTAATTTAGATAAATTGAGCTTTAGAGGAGGCAAAGATTTTCACAATTGTTAAAACATTGCTTGTTTCATCTTATATAAGAAACACTGTCGTTTCCGTTTTCTCCCTGATTACTAGAGAGAAATACAGGTCTGTTTCAGATCCCCCGCAGAACTGATGCCAATATTAATACCGTGTCCAATGTAATGCACTCATTTCTTTCTTTTTTTTTGCCTGAGGAATCAATGCACAGAAATGATGGTGCTTTTCAGTCGTATCCTACATTCATATTCAGCACGTGTTAAAATGAGGCCAACCGGAGGGCAGGCAGATTGATTTGAATGTCACTTATGATTTCAGGCTGCAGTAGTGTAGGATATGGCCCCACGTTACATAATTGTGTGTGTATGTATGTACATTAGTATTCCCTTTGGATACCAAACTAAAGGCACATAGTGCAGGAATTTTGATCTAAATATGATTTCTGAACCTATTTAGTCTTATCCCACCAAACTGAGCCATATGGCAACACACTGCAGCACACAAACACACTATATTCCCACTACAGTGTTAACCTGCTGAATACAGTGTTTTTAGCCTGACAGTGTTTACTGTTGTTTAGTTGAGTATGATCATGTCAGCTACTTCACAAATGGTTCTTAACATTATGATAATCATACTGTTTGTCCATTACCTGAATCACTGGGAGACTGTAAATATAGATGTTAGGTTTTTTGCCATCCCCCTGTATTTGTAATATCTGATGGTACAAATATAATTTATGAAGATTAGTCATTTAAATAAATAATTGCTGAACCTCTGTTGCCTCAGGCCATATTGCAGTAAATATCTATCCATGCTGACAGAAAAAAAACATTGGTTTTCATCCAAAAAGTAGATAAAATAAAGCAAATAACTACCAGCATTTGCTCCTGAATGTGCAGACTAATTAGTATAAGGTCATTTTGGTAGTTGTAAGATGCAGAAATACATTATACATTTGACTATTGCCTGTGCGACAACATATTTTTGTATTCGTACCTGGCAACAGGCTTGCGCTGGTTCTATGTCTGCAGTTGTGTAAGTGCATTTGCTGGACCTCAACATTTAATTTTATTGTGTGGCTTGTACATGAACTGTACATCTAAATGTACTCTTCATGACTCAGGCACTGAAAAAAACATTTCATAGGAGCAGAAAAGGGGTCTTGACCATGGGTCATTAAATATAAAGTAGATGCTGCAGTATAGTGCTGTCATTATCCAGAAAGAATAAGACAGACGTCATATCTGATCCATTAGTAACACGCAGTTTACATTAAGATGTGGGTTACGATGACATGTTCAAGTTGAAAAATATATAAAATTACTCCTGCTTAAATATACAGCTTATATATATAACATTCAAAAGTTATGTTAGAATGATAAAAATAAATATAAATTTTTACTGACTGTTACTTTTAGTGTACAGTATATGCTAGTTTGTCTCCAAAAAGTCATTTTTACATTTGAGAACTGAAATTAAAGAAATGTCTTAATACTTAATACATAATGTTTTTTTTGTTTTGTTTTGTTTGCCAAGCATATTGGTTCTAATTTTGTAAGATCCTGGAAAAAAACAGAGGAGAAGTGTAACCACCATGCTTCAACCTCAGTGTTTTCTTTCTTGTCACCCAGTATTTTTGCTGAGCAATTCTCAGTTCACTTTAGTCCCAAGTCACAAGTAGAAGTCTTTCAAGCTTGATGAAATGATGTGACTCACTCTTTGGGTTGATGCTATGTGCAAAAATATTTAGTGTTCAGCTGTTTTGGTGTGCTGAGCATGCTACCTGTCAGCGATTGTGTCCAAATTCCTTCTCGTGATCGCAGAGAATCCTGGAAATGCTACATTTTACATCTAGTGTTTTACCCACAGGCTCATTACATCTAAACTAGCTTGAGAACTCGTTACCTGCTTTTATATTTGACACTACAATATCTGTTTCCAAGTCAGTGTGGAGGTGTTTTTAGTATCTCTTCATCTTATAGTTTTTCCCCTCTTTCATCTCTCACCTTTTTTAGTTTAATGCTAAAGTATTACAAACAAGTTTATCTGATGTACATTAGAACAACTAAACCTACAAATCTATGTGTTCTGGTGCTGGTGACTAAGACCAGATGTGTACCAAATGAGTTTTAAACTCTGGATGAAGCATTTCTTTATTACTTTCAGTTGGGCAAGGCACAAAACCCATGAAACGCAAAAACTGAGAGTCTGAGTGAACACATTTTGTACATCACTGTAAACCCATAAAATTTTTGCATGATGCAATGACCTTTTCTAATTTGAGACTAATAATAGACTTGCAAACACTGATTCAAGCCTTGTTCATTTACACTTGGTAGGAAGAATCAGCATACCTCACTGTGATACCACGATACCTACACAGGTTGAATAACCTTACGAAGAGTGTCACTGTGTGTGCAGTTTGGATGCAGTCCAGTTCCTAAAAGCTGTATGTCCTTGTTAGATGATGTTTTGGCTGTGGTGCAATTTTTACAGAGGCAGCAGCCTTGGTAGTTTTTATGTTGTGATACATACTTGAGTTGGATGTTCTGTCATTTTACCTTGAAATATATTTTTATTTTATTGAATGCTAAATGATGAACATGACCTTCTTTGTTACTTGGATTCTCTGATCAAAACAAACAGGCTGGTTAAATTCAGCCCTCACCAGCTTTGCATGCAATGGATCATTGAGCTTTAGCATTCCCATTTGCTTTTAATGAGAGTAACAGCAAGCCTACATGGTTGTCATTTGAAATCTACGGTTTCTCCTAGCATGGCCGTCACTACATCAGGGGCATTGTTAGTCATTTTTTATGTCTGCTTCACGCCACCTTCCCTGTCCCTCAGTACGTCGAGACCATCAGCAGCAAACAAAATGAGCTGGATAAATACATCTCTGAGAGCTACAAGAATGCCCTGTCCGAAGAGAGACGGAGGTATTGCTTCCTCGTTGACCGTCAGTGTGCAGCGGCCAAAACGAGCAACGCCTACCACACCAAGGTGAGATTTCACATCATGACGAAGAAACTTTGGGTCGCAGAAACACTGAAATTCTCTTAATGTAAGAAAAAATTAAGCATGCATTTTAGCCATTATTTGCACATTTAAAACATGAAATGCCATTTACAACATGTTTAATAATTAATAAATATTCCGTTTGATGACTTGGTCAGTTAAACTGATAAAGCCTTGTTTATGTCAAAAGATATACGTTTTGATTAAATGTTGTCTTTAACCATGAGTCATGTAATGTATTAATTCAGATCATGTACTATAAATTATAAGTATCCATAAATTATATACTTGGACAACTCCATACTTTGTTTTCAGTTGTTTCTGCTCCCAAATCCCATTTAGTCAATCATTCATTCCATATCAGTGCTTATCATTCCGCCATGCTTGCTAGAGAATGTGCTATACTGTGTATTTTGAGAATGTTTCTTAATTTGGGTCCAAAATGCACTGATGCCTGTGATGTACAATTGTGTTTTGTACAGTAATGCAAAATGATTTAGTACCAAGTCTACATTTGATTGCTTATAAATTGTATCAAAGACATTTCATCAAGGTGGTGCCACCAATATATAAAACAAGTGTGAAGGATGATTATTCTTTTTAGAACATTACATTCACACTGAACATAAATAGAGGAGAGATCTGGTGGATTCACCAGCATGCAGAAGACCAGTCATTCCCGCGTAAGCGAGATTCACTCCTCTACTGTGACGCCCACGCTTCAGAGTTGGTGATAGACAGAGCGTTGAGAGCAAAGATGGCAAGAGTAGAAGAAAAAAAAGGGAGGGCCAGGCAGAGAGTGGCCCACTTTTACAAGAACAGACTGTTCAGACGATAATCACTGTTTTCATGTATGTAAGTAGGAAGACTCATACTGAAGAAATTTCTCTGCAAGCAAATGCAAAAACATTTTAGACAAAGACAGAGGTATTACCTCACAGTAATTATCCACTTTTGTGAGAACAGGAAGAGCGAAGTGACGTGAGCAAAACTGACCATCTGCCAGAGTTTGTCATGGCTGGATCTTAACACCGTCACCCACAACAGACATGGTACTTGATACTTACTTACTCATTCGTCTGCAACTTGAGGGTAGAAGGAACAAAGAGTATAAAAACTCTCTCATGCTCAATGACTAAGAGATTTTACCACTGGGAAGAACATTGAAAATAAATCTTTTAAACACCTAATGAAATTTGCAAGTTTGAAAGCTTCACAAATTTCTCTGAACTAAAAGGCAGTTAGTAGTGGTCTCTGTATTGCACTTGTGTGATGCCTTTTCACACAGATGCAATTCAGAGACCACTGCTAAATTACCATATGCTTTTATCCAATGTATTTCACTTTGCACTTATTGCAGGGTCATTCCTCATGGATCAACTTGAGATCAAGTGATTACTGTTAGAAGCTACTAGATGTTTAAGGTCTTTAATATTAGTATACATTAGTGTTTAATCAAGGAAAGTAAGTCATACAGGTTTTGAACAAAATGTGACAAGACTGTCCTTTCAAAAAAATGTTAAGATCACAAATGCTTAAGGTTGGCTTCAGTAGTTTAATAAGCTGTGACTACTGAATCTTATGACTATACACATGATCTGTCCTTCTACTCTCTTAAACTATTGGATCAGCATAAAGTCCTGATGAATCATCTTTTCTTTTTCCATTGCAGTTAATTTCATATTTAAAAAAATATGTACACGGATATTTCATTTGTAATAAACACTTCAATATTCATAAAAACAAGAACTGTTCATTTTAATTTCACCGTGACTAAGATTTGCCAGTTTGCACTCCTGAAGAGTGTTAGCGTTTTTGCTTTTATGAACCCGATGAGGTCGTGACTCAGTCTGCAGGTGCTCAGACCGGCAGGCAGGCGATAATTGCTTTGGGTAGGGTGGTATGTGGTTGTGACTTAGAAAAGGACCATAGGGGCTCAGTAGTACTGACCTGTGCCAGCCAAAAACAGACTACGGAGGTATTACTGTATGAGTACAGAGTAAAAGAGAAAGAAGAAAAATAGATTTTGACATGTTACAAGGTTGTAGGCATTTAGAAGACATTTACCACACTCATGTTAAAGAAACT
Source organism: Carassius gibelio (assembly GCF_023724105.1). NCBI lineage: Eukaryota > Metazoa > Chordata > Actinopteri > Cypriniformes > Cyprinidae > Carassius > Carassius gibelio. The sequence continues at coordinate 5,415,400 of NC_068407.1, read as the reverse complement.
TTGCACCTTACCAAAATTTGGTGGATTCAGGTAGGTTTTTAGTGTAACCTTTAGTGCTAGTTTTGGGTGAACTATCCCTTTAAATAAAAACAACTAAATTGTTGCAACACGTTAGATTGTCTATTAACTTTGAAATTTGGCTCTTCAGTCTTTTGAATAAGCATCCATGTACTGCTCAAACAGATGATCTGAATTACAGAAAAGAGCCCAAAGATAAAGTTGCAATTCCTGTGCTCTACATTCAGAGGTCTCCAGGCGATCCTAGTCTCTCTTACTGGTCGTAGAGCTCAACCAGGCTCACTGCCTGTGCATAGGGCAGTGTAATGAGGCTATTTCAGGCTTCAGGGAAGGGAAGGGTTGTCAGGATAGAGAGGGATGTCTCAGAACTTCAGAAGTAAGCGAGGTGAGAAGGGATCACTTTATCACACTTGACCGCATTCCCTCTCCCTATCAGTCCATCAACTGAAGAGCTCACCCCTGAAACCTCAGCTTTATAGTCACAGAGAGAGTCTGAATTTGGTCTGGTATTCTTGATTTGCCATGTTTTTTTTTTGACTGATCTAAATTATTCCCTCGCAGGTGTGTAAAGCTTGCCTCATTTTTGCTGGCTGCTAATACTAGTTGTGGTGCTGTTTGTTTGTTTTTAGGGCAGAGACTTGCTGACGCAAAAGATCCCTTTGTGGCAACAAGCGTGTGCCGACCCAAATAAACTCCCAGAGCGGGCAATGCTTCTAGCTCAGCAGATGGGCTCAGGAGCCACGGGGACGCTGGGACCCAGTGTCCACCACACCTCTAAATCTAGCCTGACCATCTCAGACCCCATCCCTGGGGCCAAGCCACTTCCTGTGCCACCTGAGCTGGCAGCTCTCATGGGGAACCAACAGACAGTGAGTTAGAATCCCAGTCCGACCAAAAAAATAATAAAAAATGAAAGCCACAAAATAATAGTGTCTTAACTGCAGCAAGATCATTTGTAAATGGTTGCATTAATGATTTGTATAATTGCATCCTGTGGGTTTTTGTAAAGTAGGGGGAACACTCACGGCCATAGGAATGAGAGAGTTCAAAATTAGTATAGATGGATATAAAGTCATTAAAATACAGTTCCATAATGACCACCATGCTGTGAAAAGAATAATCATAAACCTGCTGGCACTTACAGCTCTCTTTAGTTTACAGTTTATCACAGTGCAGTAACAATTATTCTGCATTTAACAGAATATTAGTCCAAACCACAACCTAATTATAACAGGAACAATATCATTGGAACTGTTTTCAAAAAAAAAATTTTCCCAACTAATAATAAATTATACGAATATTGACAGCCAATGAGAATCCATTCTGTTTTAAAGAGCTTGAGCATTTAAAGTGGCAGGCGGCATAACTGCAAGTTTTCTTTGTCATTGTGTTTGCATCTGCATAAGACCAAATCTCTGATTTACATGCAAGAGATTTTAACGTTTCTAACTATATCAAGTCACAGATGGTTAAAACTGCATCTTATAATGAAGGACATTCATTCAAATGTCATTTCGGGAGTGTGACTAATGCTTGATGGTATTTTTTTTATTTCAAATTCATTTCAAATGCATGTATTCAAGTATACATGGAAACTAGGTTTCTTAATTGTTCCTAAAAATGTGAATTTTATCTTGCAGAGGATGATGGGAGTAGAAGGTGTTCCCATTGTGAATGGCTCAGGGGTCCATGTGGGAGAAGACTACCAACGCTGGATGGAGACCAGAGCCGCACATGAGAAACCGGCCCACAGACAGGGTGGAGAGACCTTCTCCAACACCCTACCTGTCCGCAAGGTTGCACCTGTAAAGCCCAAGAATACTTTGGGTAAGTTAATAGACTTACCCTCAACTATGCAAACAGTAACTCTCTGATCATGACATATGGAAGATTTCAGTGCTGTTTATTCAGAACCCAGAATCTCTATAAGACTTAATAATCTGCCGTCTGTATATATAGCTGTGTCAGTGTCTGCGCACCCGTGCGTTTCTCTCTCACTCTCCTCCTTGAGAAAGAAGTGAGTGGACAATAACAGGGCAAACACTGCTGGAAATGAAAACAGGGCAGAGCAGGAGGGAATAGAGAGGACAGCATTAAAAATTGATAGAAAATAGGTGAAGGGTATAGTTTCTCTTTGAGGCAAGTATTTTTAAGAAGCGCCAAATAAGCGGCATTCACAGCCTTTAAGTGGAATTTGAAAAGATTTTACTAAACCTACTGAGCTGCAATGAAATCTTGTAAGGCAACTCAAGTAGTCCTAAACTAATTCCAATAGTTTGACATTATTATGTTAAAACAAATATTCTAAATCCCAAAATACAACAAATATATACATAAATGTTAGGGTTAAATAGTTCATTTTTAATTTATTGGATTGTACGATATGTTTTGAAGGAAATGTATGTCATTTTTCTGTCATAATTCTATATATAAATATAGCTCAGTGTGGTTTTCTAATCTCTGACCCCAGCAGAGACACAGACCCTCCCCAGGTCTAGCTCGATGGCAGCTGGGTTGGAGAGAAATGGACGGACACGTGTTCAGGCCCTCTTCTCTCACGCCGCCGGGGACAACAGCACACTCCTCAGCTTTATGGAAGGAGACATCATTACACTGTTGGTGCCTGAAGCCCGGGACGGCTGGCACTACGGCGAAAACGAGAAAAACAGAATGTATGTGTCTTGTGGTTAACTTCACAATAAAATTTGCTCATGCATACAGAAAAATGTAAGGATTTGATGAACCAGAGAAACTGCTTCAGATTCCATGTTGTATGTGTCCTATCAGGAGAGGCTGGTTCCCGTTCTCCTATACCCGTGTGATTCCTGAGCCAGACAGCAATAAACTCCACGTCAGGTGAGTCTGACTGAATATTAAAGCCCTTTCAATGTTTAAATGCCATTTAATATCATGCTGGCACAACCTATGAAATGCAATTAGAGAACTACGTCATGAGCTGCATAACACCATAAAGCATGCAACTGAGAAAGGCTTGACTGTTGACATGACCAGTCAAACCAGACCTTGTTTACTTTATTCATGCACATTCATAGTCTTTTTGTGACTGATTCATCAGTGCATGTTACTCCAAAGAGAAAAGCCTTTGTAACCTTTAATTCTAAATAAAATGCCTTGCTCTTCCTCTGATACAATTTTCCTTTTTAATAACATTATCATAATGCTAAGATTAGCTATTTAGGTCAAATTTTAGCAATCGTGCATCACATTTGGCTCTATTCGAGTACACAACACCCGCTTTCTTGATCCAGTCACTCCCAATCAATAAAATATAGTCAAACATTTTTCAGAAATGTCACATTGCAGAAATGAAATCACGTTAACTAACAATGCATATATATGTGTGTGTTTGAAGTTTGCAGCATACGAGGAGCAGCAGCACAGGAAATCTTCTGGAGAGAGAGATGGCGTTGCCGACACCTGATTATGGCATGCCCACACGCTTCCTCACCCAGCAGCAGAGCACACCACACAGCCGACAGAGACCATACAGCATGGCAATGCCAGGATTCTCACAAGTAGGCTATACACACACACACACACACACACACACATCCTGCCTATTCTTAATTGCAGTGTCATTCTACCTCCAATACAAAATGATTAACCTTGATAGATGTATGGAGATATTAGTATAGCTTTCTATAAAAATGTTAATGGTATTGAAGCATTAATCACCTTATGTAGACATTTATCAGACATGCTAAAATATAGCGGGGTGACACTTCGATTAATACAGCCCAATCTCCAGCTAACCGCATAGAGGACGTTCCAGGACATTACCCAGTTTCCACCTGTGACCATGTCTTATTTTAGCAGCCTGAGCCCACATTAGAGAAGACCTGCCCTGTTTGATTAAACTTCCCTTTGAAAGGACATTTTGAGACATTTACATACAGCAGCCTTAGAACATTTAAACTATTCTTCAAATTTATTAGTTTAGTTATGGAAAATAGCTGGCATGGTGTTATAAACAAAAAAATCTAGTGTTTGTCTTTGGCATTTAAAACCATTGTTTATTTTTGAGAATAGTTTGAATGAAAAACATGTATGTGTACTACACTTAACTGAAATAATTATACTTGCAATGCCTTGCAATGACTTAAATATGTATGAAAAAGCATGCAAATGCTTTTGGAGCAGGATCGAAATACATCAGAAGTAGGGCTTTGTTATGTAACAATGCTCATCATTACCCCCGGGTCCCCTCCTTAGTGCATTCAATATTAATTAAGTTTTGCTTGGGGAAAAAAAAGGACATGTATGTCTGTTGTGTTTCTCTGTTCTCCCAGAGATAAGTGCTCAATTGGTTCTTCCTATTGTTCCGGTTCTGGATGCACTCAATGACCTCCTTTTTTATTCCTTGTTACAGCAAAGCTGCATTAACTATCATCAATACTGCAGTTCATAAGTGTTATGCATTCTTCTACTGCCGTCTACTGGGCATTTAAGGAAAATTAGATGTCTAAAAGATATTCTCTTTTTCTTTACAGCAAGGGTTGGAGGAGTATGAGTCGCGATTCCAAACGAGGTAAGACCTACATTTTGACTTCCTCGTATGCCAACTGAACAGAAACAGTATTTTAAAAAAGCATTTTAGTTTGTCTGTAAGTTCTGTCTTTGTTTTCTTTTTATTTTACTTATTTTTCTCTGGTTTTGTTTGAATTATAAAATCCCACATATTTTGAATTTTGATTATGGCAAGCAAAAAAATCTTGTTTGCTTGACCTGCAGCCGGAACAGACGAACATAGCGGACGTTTCTGAAGGTCTAGCCCAAACAAAAGGTGGGCGGGTGACCAAACGGCACCTAAACCCATATTGAACAAAGGAGAAACCTCTGATTGTTTAAATGGGTTTCATAAACCTTGCAATAATATGCTGTAGTCAGTCGTTTTTGGTCTTTTCCCATAGATGAAATACCTACTCTCTTGAACATGGTGTATCCATACTTTATCAATTTGAATAAACTTATTTTTTTGTATTGTACAAAGCACCTTGTGTGACATCACTATAATTTTTTTTATAAATAAATAAACCCTTCTGGGTAATCTATGGAGAAGACCATCCCCAGCTTTTATTCCAAGTTCCTTTAGCATCACAATTTAAAGTAGGTACATATTAAATATTTTAAAATATTTTATTTTTCCATTTAAGTTACCATTCCATTCTTGCTTTTCCTGTCCATGTGTGTTTGTCAATTAGTCTTTTGTCTTTTGTTACAGTTTTAATTTCTGTAGGGAAATTCATGAGAAGCAGTGTTCCACATGCTATCCCTAATATTTTCAATACTAGTTCACTTTATACCTTGCTGTACACACCATTTAGATTTGACCCCCATGATGCATTTAGAACAATGGGCTTCCATTTCCACAATGCATGTGTATGGGTTGGGTTTAAAGCTTTTTCTTATATTGATTAGAACACGACAACATATTTGAACTGTTTACATTTTACTACTGAACCACACACACACACACACACACACACACACACACACACGTGACTTGTAGGAAATGCAGCCCATCACTTGTTTGTAATGTACATTAATGGAGATTAGTATTAGCAGTAACATTAAAGGAATAGTTCACTCAAAAATTAAAAGACAATCTTTTATTCACTCTCATGTCATAACAAAGGACATGTAATTTATTCCTTCAATGGACCACAAAAAAAAAAAAAAGGTTTTTAAGTTCAAAAAACAAATTTATTATATTCATAAAACTCATGACCCCTATTAAATGAATCTGACTGATCTGGTTCTTGAGTTCAACTCGGAAGGGAAAGTTTATCAGTGCACAGTGTAAATTTCCATCTGTTTCTCACCCAAAGTTGACATAACTGGATCCAGAATTGGATCGTATGGACTCATTTTTATTATTTCATGGTGACTTTGCCCTATAAGCTGCAGTCCTCGTTCAGTTAATCTGGGAAAAAAAAGAGCACCAGTACATTGCTGTTCCACATAAAGAGTCACAGATGCTTGGAAGTAGGAACTTTTAAGTAAATGATGACCATTTTCATTTATGGGTGAACTATTCCTTGAACATCAGTGCTTTATGCTCTTTGTGCTTCAATGTGTCTGTGTCCAAAGCCAACCTGGCAGCATCTCCCTCTCTTTGTTCCACAGTGCGGAGGGCAAATTGATTTCGACAGTGTGAGACACCACCTTCCCCTCCGTCCACACACACTCCCCTGTCATCCCCCTTCACTCCACCCTCAGAGGAAGAGGATCTAGATCCACCCTTCCCACCTTCTAGTTCCCTTATTTTATCCCAGTTGGAAGCAGCCTAACGGAACCGGAATGCTGAGTATTCCATGTTGACCTTCCTCATTATACGCTCCCATCATGAGAATGTTGAACTTTCTTCAGTAAACATGTTGAATTGTCTTTATGTATCTCTTGCCTGTCTTTCATGCATGTACTGTACATGTCAACAATGTATAAATGCATTACATTTTGCATCCAGGGGTCCACGGATTTAAAGGAATAGTTTACATGAAAATTTAAATTCTGTTGTTTACATGATTTATTATGTTTTCTTTTATGGAACACAAAAAGACATATTTATGAAATCGAAGAAGTATTTTTTTTTCTCCTTGCAGTGAAAGTGAATGGTAACCAGGTTTTCTTCTAGTTTTTTTGGTCATTTTGGAGTTTGACATCGACTGATCCTCATTCACTTTCACTTGAGGGAAGAGAACAGCTCAGAAATAATAATTTATTTTTTGTTTGTTTCTGTGGAAGATAGAAAAGTTGTTTAGGTTTGGAACAACATGAAGGCGAGTAAATATATATCTATTTTTTTGTTGAACAAATAATCTTTAATGAAAACCAATGTGGTAATATGATTAAAGTTATTGTTTGTAACAATTCCAGTGGATTTATCCAAGTATAAACGACTGTTAATAATGAAACTCGGCCGAGAAAGACCATATTCTGTGTTGGTAAATTTGCATAAAAAATAATAAAAAATAAATAAATTATATATATATATATATATATATATATATATATATATATAGTCAGGTGTTTTTAATGATTCCTTTTACATTGTACAATTGAATGAAACTGATGTAAACGTTCAGTGTTTTTCCATTTCATTGCTTATATCGTTGTTATAAAAGGGTCTCCGTGATCTCCTAATATCTCACCTGGAGTCCCTTCAATGAAGTATCTGTGTTCTAAATGTGTCAAGTGTTGTAGATTAGGACGGTCAATTCTGATGTGCAGTACACACTTGACCTTCCCTGAGTCTCAAGTGAAGATTGCGTTTGAAAGCATAGAAGTTGAATCGGAACAAATACTTTAAATATAAATGACAAAAATGGGTCGTTTCTGGAATTCATGGTTCATGCATGAAAGAAAAGACAACTGGTACCTACATATCCATGTCTCACCACCATCCACGAGTGAAGCAGTGAGAAGCTGTGTGTTAGTGATTTGGTACAGTACATCACTGTAACACATGGTAACAAGCGGCTCATTGCTTATATGAGTAAAAGCAGAAAGGAATGAACAATCTAGTTTTAGTCTAGGCCAGCTACTGTTGCCAAGAAACATCTCTAATTTATTCATGTAGAATGTTTAGCTCATCCAATCAGATTTTAGAATCCGAACTATCCATTATTTCCTCTTCTGCACTGATGTTTGTGTTGCGATTGTTTCAGCGATACATCCCTATTAATGATGTGCCAAGTCTTATTATTAATATAATCCATGTGATCCAGTGCCTTGTACATAGCACACAATATTTGTAAGTACTATAACTGATAATCAAATTTTAAGTTGTAATCATGAGTATTTCTGATCTTTTTCTTTGACATGGATGCATTGTTTCATTTGGTTCAACAAGATCCCTGCGGATCCCAGTGTACAGTACAGCTTTTAGATTCGAAACATATGTAAAAACAGCAATAATCAGATTTGATACCATACTTTTCAGTTTAGTATCAATTTAAACATTATATTTGATGCTTATAATACACTTACACACCACTTGTGTGAGTTTTTTAGCCTTTTTCACAGGAGTGAAAGTTGAAGTCTTAGTTCCAGTGTTGTAATGAAAGGGAACCTTTTTCATAGAAACAAAATGCTTATGATTAAGCTATAAAAGAGAGAAGGTTTCTCTGATGTGATAGACACACCATATTGCTTGTCTGGTCTAGTAATTGTTTAAAGGTGCACTGCTCGATATTTTCTCTGTATTGTACTTGAGAAGTCGATTTATTGTTGTACATGAAGGTGATGCACAATTAAATAAAAAGCACCTTCATTATTACCACAAAGTATTCGTGGAGACGTGCAGATTGTAGACTTGCTTTCACTTTTCCCATGTTTTCCTCCACCAAAGATCCTGCCAGGTTCTTTGCGTCTGTCTGTATCTCCTCCAGCTATAGTTTTTTTTTGCTTTTACACCGTTTGTCCTTTTCTGTGTGTAACTAAACTAAAGTCTTGCTGTAGCTCTGCCAACACTCACCATCTCTGTTTTGATGAATTTAGAGACAAAAGCAGTAAGGTGTCAAGGACTGGAAGCCAGTGCCAGTGTTTCTTCTTTCTGCACTAGAGTAAAGACCATGATACAGCTGCCACGCTCCGAGAGAGCTCCACCTCTGTCATGATATTTATGTCGAATGCCCACTTTTTGGATGTACGTAAAAGGAGAGAATGTACAATAATTGTACAGCAAAGTATATACACTCCAATATGCATGTATTTTGAGCGACAGCAGAACAGTGTAATGTTGCTAAATGACCATGTGACTTTCTACTCTTGAAAAGATTAATAAACATTTCTTCAGATTAAAGTTGTGTAGTCCTTTCTGTGACTTTATGGTTATTGCCATGAATAGAAAATGACATTGTCAACAATTTAATTCATTTGTCTCTAAATTGATCTGATTGTCAGCTGATGATTTTTTAAAATCTTAATATCTGTGCAGTTTTTGTGGTTGACATGATGCTCAGATTGGTCACTGCAAGCACTATCAATCTGAAATATCACACTATTACATTCTGTATTTAGAATGCAGCTTTCACTGTGCTATATTTTACTCTTATAAAACATGGTAAACAGGTTTTGAGTTATACGTCAATGAAATGTTCAGAATAACATACTAACATACTACTCTTACTGTTTATATTTAATGTGCATGGACACAAAATTAGGGAGAGGAATTGTAAAACAACTGTCATAATTTGACAATCTGCTGAACTGATTTCCAATTGACTGTAAAAAGTTGCTCTCTTTTGGTTTGTCCTTCTGAAGTTGATTATCTTGTACCGTTTTGTACCATTTTCTGTGAAAGTGGCTACCATTTTTTTTCCTTTTAAAATTCATACGACCATTTATAGTATAGTTTTTTACATTAAATAAGGAAAATAGTCAAATTCCAGGCCTGACCTAATTTCTTTTTTCCAGTGTGGTTTCTGAATTTGAACGCTTTTGAGTGAGTAAACTTTTTACTCCATGATCATTTATTTTAATGTATTGGGGGGAAATGAAAGGAAATTGCATGCTTCTGACATCATTGAATATCAAAGCAAGTAGTTTTTTTTTTTTTTTTCTAAAGCAAAGAGTAGTTTATTAGTTTTAAATATCTAAAAATATGGTATAAAATGTATTGTGATACTTCATGGTTATACAATTATTTAGTCATTAGTGTTCAAAATGCTTTTTGGGTCTCTGTATATCATGTATTGCACATCAAACTTATAACTAGGCTTGATTTTAATTCAGTTTCGGGTTCTTTCCTCCTCAGTCTGATAAAGCTCCAGCTTTCTAAAGAATTCAATTTACATGTACAATTTGGGATTTGAATGCAGAATATGATATGATCATTTCCTGACATGACTGTCAATATAGTGACTCTGAAATGAATCTTTTGAGCAGCCACGGATGCGTAAATGACACAAAGAAGAGACTGAAGTTGAATTACAATCAGCACGACTGATTTTAAAGCATGAGCAATCTTAAATTTCCATTCCCTTGCATTTTTATTCCCTCAAAGGTTAGGCTTCGAACCTTTAAAATTCATGCTGCATGTTATATTGTCCAAGATTTTTGGTAATAGCATGCTTAGAAAGAACAGCATGTCTGTCCATTATATGATGTTATGGTTTGTGTTTTCAAATTATTTTTTTATTTTTTATTTTTAGAATGAAGGATCCTCTCCAATTCACCACATTTGCGCTCTCATCTCGCCAAAGACAAAACAATTCCAACAGCAAGTAAAACCAAACTCATCATAACCGAAGACCTTGTATCTCGACTCCTGTATTAGGACATCAGCGTTTCAAACACATGTTTGCATCTTACATGGACTAGAGCTACTGTACAGAACCTTCTTTCAGGAAATTACCCACAGTCCTCAGTCAAAGCAAGAGAAGACGATGCTCTGAGCTTCTGATCATTCAAGTATTCCCATTGCTACTAGCTGATGATCCATTTTATAAGCTTGATTCTATCTATCCTTTTTTGTATGTATATAAAAATATACAAATGTAAATAAATTTAGTAAGATCTTTTGATTTTTAGAAGACCTCAAAAACGTCTGGTCCATTGAGGAAAACTACTCAAATGACCAAATATAAACATGAGTCTTTTCTATGTGTTTTTGTCTCATTTAAGACATGTATGTAAGGTTCTGTAGAAATGTGCTGCCCTCCTGCTTCAATACATTTATTTAGGATCTGCTGCACTTTGAATCAAGGTTCAGCCAGCAAAAAAAGAGAAACAACTTGTTCTGAAATTCTATTTGAACAGAAATGCACCTCTTCACTTGATATAAACACATTTTATATTATATATTAAGTATTGTACTAAGATTGTAGATTTTAGTAGATTTTTTCACTATCATGATTTTTGGTCAATAATTACTTATGTGATATGGCTTCCAATAACCCTACTTTTTTCTCCTTTTGGGGTATTTATTTTAAGGTAAAATAATGGTTTGCAAAGTCTGATAAAATATTTCACTATGTAGTCCACAGAAAAAAAAATGTGTTATTAACATACTTAACTTATGAAGATGTGATTTGTTAAAAACGAACGGTGAAATTTCAAATTTGACACATTTTAATCTGCACTTTTATTAGCAAACAGCCAAGACTGGCAGCCTTTCCTAAATGGTAATAGTGACTATTAGCCACATTTCCAGTGTAGTAAACAAGATATCACTTATTGATATCATTTTTGCTGATACATTACCAAAACTTAAAGATCTCATTAAAAGGGCCAAGAGGATAGATCTTAAAGCGATTCCTCTCTCTATTTTGTACCTCGATTAAACTGCCCACACAAATCCAGTCAGTATTCATACTTTCTTAATAACCACACTTATTCCTTCAACACTGCCACACAAACAACTTCACTCTCACTTATTCTTTCTCTCATTCTTCTACGTGCGTGCCACAATCCAGTAACACGTATCACCAGTGTTAACTCATTAGCCCAATCCACATCAGTTAGTTCACTAGTGGGTTGTATTAACCAAACATCACCAGTTTTCCAGAGTAACTTCCAAATGAAAATATGCAATACTCACTGATTATGAGCACTGTACAGTGATTATACTGTATGTATATGATGTAAATATTGTGTGTGAACAGAGTGAGAATTGAAAAATTGAGTATGACTGTTCAAAGAATGTGTATGATCCACTTTGTAGCCCATTTCGGAATTAGATCCACCAGGTGTATTTTCTTCCATTTATTTTTTGCCCTTGCATGTGCCATATTAAACAAATAATATGTGTAGAAAGACTAATAAAGCAGCCAGTTGTATAAAAGTGATGGTTACCTGTGTATGCATCTTATTTATCCTGCTGAAATATCAACATATTACAGTTATACTGTCATCTAGCATTTATGATATTGAATCTGCTTTTAATGTGTTGTAATTAAAGTTATACAGTAAAACAACAACAAAAACGGCAAGAGAGAACCGTCAAACAGAATCGTTTTATTTTTCTCACTAAATTTGTGACACATTTGAGGAACAGAATTACATACACTCTCGCTTAACATTATACTGCGACTCAAAACCATCGTTAAGGGCAAATTCCCCAAGAAAAATCTGTGAATCTGCCGCTCTGAATCAGAATAAATTACGGGACGCAAATCCGGCTTGTGCCACATCGACTGATCCATTTCTTTGGCAGAAAACATATCTTTTCCCTTTACCTCCCAAGTGCCTATTTGATCTTTCAGCAGTTTAAAATCGTTGGATCAAATACAAAAATAGTACAGACTGTTGTCTAGTTCAATCTAAGTGAGGTGATTACATAGAATAAACGCCTTCACAGGCAAATGAACAGAACATATCGAGAGTAGTGTACTGAGATGTATGCTTGGTCGTACACACAGAAGTATGCAGGTAGCATCGAGTCCCTCTGTACTGTACACGGTTCAGCAGGCTCATCCTCCTTGACCATATCCAATTTGTTATTTCCCAACCATATGAGAAAAAAACCCCACAATATCATACAAAGTCCAAAAACTAGACATGACACGTTGCAGCTCCCAATGCTGAAAAGCATTGATCTGTTCTTCAAAGTTCAAGGAAATATAAAACATGTTGACTAATAAATAACACTAAGTATATGATTAACACCCTGATCATAATACAACCTGGCTTCAATCTTAATAGGTAGAAAGCATGTACAGCATCATTAATAGGGTGAATACGGGTAAAGTGGAACACTTTCTGATCATTTGTAATCATTTTCTATAATATGATCCAAATGGTTAAAATATATTAATGATGATGCTTGAGTTTAAGTGTCCTTCTTCACCAGTAGTCACCCTAAATACATCATTAAACACATGTCAAATCATCAAATCCTCCTTTACATAATAGTTTGTCAATTACATATGATTTAATATTTATTTCGTTTTTCTACTTTTCTACTGCATGTTAAAACTATACTATTTTTTTTTAAAAAGAAGATTTTTTTTGTTATTTTATGGATTTAACTGCAGATATTCAAAGTCAAACTGTGAAACAGGATTTCTGCTATGAACAGGGAAATAGTAAAAAATGACAAATCATTTGCCGTATGTGCAAACATATTTAAATCGAAGCACTGAATAAGTAAATAAATAACAAAATGATCTAAAACACTAAGCATTCAAATCATGAAGAAAGAGAATCGATAATTATAGTACTAGTGTAATTATTAATAAAATCATAAAAGTGGTTTCAGAATGCCGTGTCACCATAACACAATGCTACTCTCAGGCAGGTGACAAACACAAGGCAGCTGTGTGTCGTGAACTAATAAAAACACTTAACCTCTCCTTTTTAAAACTGCTCCTTTTATAGACGAACAACACTGCATTGATATTTCACAGTAAAAATCAGTTCAATTTAGTTTTGTTACATTTCGCTCATTCAGTTTTTGATGCAGTGATACCTTTTTAACACTTTCCAAAAATACAGTATCTGATGTTGTAAACAGTCACAGTCAGTTTCCAGTAGGTCCATATAACTAAGCAGATCCATCCAAACTGTTTCATTTATAATACGCAAAATTTTAGTTTGTGTTCCGATTATGTTTTAGTCATTCCCACATATTTTTTTTTTCTTCTAGGGCCCTTTCGAAAGGGCACCTCTGAAGTGTTTGCTTTCATTAAGAGGCACTGTCTTTGATGGGATCCAAAAGGGTTTCCAAAGAGATCAAAACAACCTTCTTACTGTGATCTCCTCAATAAAAAAATAAAACAAAAATAAATAAGTGTCTGTCAGTGCTGCTCTGTGTTGGCAGTAGTATGGTGATTCACTCTTTTTCCCCATCTTCACTGCTCCCTTTAAAACAGAGGAAAAATCATTACATTTATATTAGATTTATGTTTAATTAACATGCAAATTATCACTTTGGAAAGTAAGTATTTGGAAAAGAATTTTTTTATTTTTTTTTCTGTAGAACAAATCCGTTCAAAGACAATATAATGTGAAATAGTATGCGTGATAAAAGTCAGCACATAATGAACTTCAAACTAACATAAATTTTTGTACATTTTCATCTGAGCTTGTTTTTGAGTCATGCAATTGAACCATTGACAGAAAGTTCTGGCAATCCCATGTTTTCACTGATATACATTAGGGGGCGCTATTGTGCATCTTCTGAAATAGTACAGACTCTCTAGATGCAAAAGCAAGTGAAGAAGAAGAAACAAGCAACAGAAGCATTGTTCTCGCATCTGTAAGCTAACATACATAGTCTTTGACAAAATATACTTTATATATCGCATGTCCAGATTCATACAACAAAATATTCTAGGGACCATGAAAATTTTGTGAAAATGATGATTAAAAAAATGGTGGTAACTGGCTCGCAACTTAAAAATATAAAAAATAAAACGTGCTATCTCACCTCCTGCAGAATCCATATCTGAATCCGAGACATGTGTGATGGAGAAACGTGACACACTGGATGGAGAAACGGTAAAACGGGAGACCTGTGCCACAGGTTTAGTACTGCCACTAGTTAGGCTCAGCTTTGGAGTGATGTCCGGTGGAGACCCCTCAGAAGATGTGGGAAGGGGCAACAATGAGAAATCATCTTCCCATTCAAACCCTGCACCTTAGATCAAAGAGAAAGCAGGACGGTACATAATTATTGTAAAAATAAAATCTTGAAAATGGCCAAAAAAAGGGAAAAAGTATCTTACTCTCTTCTGAGATGTTTCCATCAGAAGACTCATCAGAGGCATTGATCTTTTCCTGCTGGTTTTGTGCTTTACCCTTTGCACTCGGTTTGCTTGACTCTCCATCCAAGTGAAAACTTTGATCTGCCAGCTCTCTGGTTGGGCTTTCCTGGTGGGGTTGACATAATTGTATATTAAACTTCAACATTACTCAAATGAGATTCAATATATCATTGAAAGCCTCTTGAAATAATTGGACAACAAATACCTGGTCAAACAGAAAGACAGTGACGTCATCGAAGAAAGAAACCACTTTCTTTTTGTTCTCCATTTCATCAGACAGTGTATCACTGAGCAGCGTTGGTATCTTAAGGAGACTTCTGAGTTTGTGTGCATCACTGCAGTCGCTCACAATGATAGGTACGGTCAAGATCTCATCCTCGCTCTCTTCGCTCTGTTCCTGGATACTGTAAGTGCGGAGCTCCTCATCGGACTCATCGCTATCCTCAGAGTCACCATCTTCCTCATCTGCCTCCTCTCCATCTGTGGGAGATACCCGTCCTTCTTGTGGAGGAGGAGGAGAGCCAGAACGCGTGGAGCTTCTTTTGCGTCCTCCTTTTTCATAGACCTTATTCCTGTATTCCAGTTCCTCATGTGTAAGAGAACTGTTCGTTTCTGCTGTTTCCTTCTGTGATGTTAGTTCCTCTTTGTACATGATAAAGCTCACATCTGTGACTATGCCTTCTGCATTATCATCAATAAGGACCTCTGAAATATTGGTGTTTGCAACATCACCCTCAGAAGTGACTTGTTCGAGAGACAGTCTGTCTTCACTGTATACTTGTTTGAAAGATTCCTCTTGCTTTACATCAGGACCAAGCAAAGCATCTGAATTAGATCCTTCAGATTCCGATGGTACAAGCTCTGCAGAAAGATCTGAATCTACAGCAAGATTTTCATCATCACCAAAATGATCTTTTATGGTAGACACTTCAATATCAGGAGAT
The DNA here is from genome assembly GCF_023724105.1 of Carassius gibelio. Classification (NCBI taxonomy): domain Eukaryota; kingdom Metazoa; phylum Chordata; class Actinopteri; order Cypriniformes; family Cyprinidae; genus Carassius; species Carassius gibelio. Next base: position 5,399,709 of record NC_068407.1, on the reverse strand, counting down.
GAGAGAGACACACTACTGATTGTGTCACAACCTTCAATGATCTTTGATGGAACAACTGAAGTCACATCATGAGAGTTTTCAGGCGTTTTTTCACTTTCCTTTGTACATGGCAAAAGATATTCATCTTCATCTGCCTCCTTTTTTGAAGGAAGTAGCTCCTCTTTATCTATAATTTCCTCAATTCCATCTTTCTGATCTTCAAATTCATTGATGTCCTCTTCGCTTTCTTTATCTTTCCCGGCATCATAGTCAGAGAAGTAGGCCGAATCTCTGTATGGAGTTTTATCACTCAGCGCTTTCAACTCTCCATCACTGCTTTCAGATGTTGTCAGTGCCATTACAGTATCAACGTTGTCCTCTAGCTTCTCATCCTCTGCCCTTATGATCTCTTGTTCAAAGTTAGACCCAGATGTTACTTTTCCCAAGGGTTGGATGAAAACCTTAGAATCTTGTAGCTCATGGGGCTCCTTTTGGACAAACTCTGGAGATTCATTGTTTTCGGTGTCATATCCACTGTCCACTGTCTTTGGTGAGCTTGACGGATGGATGAAGGCAGGACTGAGTGTCTCGCTGGAACATGCTGTAGATGGTATGTCAATGGAGTCCATGGAGTCTGGAGTACCCACCTGCTTTTGTAATGTCTTGAATGTTGGATTGATGTAGTCAACAGTTTCTACTTCAATGGTAAAGTCACCAAAAATCCCTGAGGTTACATCAGTGATGTCATCATCGCTGCAGTCATCAATCTCCACCAGACTGATACTAGAGCGTCCATGGTCCACACCACTGTCCGCTGTCTTGCTTAAGTCTGACTCTGGCTCTGATTTGGGTAACTCTGCTTGGGATTTCTCCAATTGTGGAGTGATGGCAATAATTTCAGTTTTGGGATCCATTAGAGATGCATCTTCATGCAAAGCTTTTTCTTGCTTCAAGTTTATTTCTCTTACCGCAATATCCACATACTGCTGTGACACATCAAACTGTTTGGCACCTTCCCTTGATGGCTCTATTTTGGAAACTATATGTCCAGCACCTAGATGTTGGTCTTTTTTGGGCAATGTCATGGGTTTCCCTGGAATACAGTCAATCATGAAGCAGTTCCTCACAAGTGTTCCTGTTAGAGGATCTACAAAATGTGAACTGCTCAAAGCTTGACAACATGGCACAGGATATACTTCAGCTTCTCTGGGTTCATGACACATATGGATATATGAGCTACACTCGGGTGAAGGGTTTGAAGGCACATGTCTTCCATGCACCAGGCAAGTGTTGCTTTTGACTGTTGCCTCTAAGTAGTCAACCGGTTTGGCCATATGGTATGGCAGGATCTGCTCTTCTGGCCATGTATCTTCAACGTCAGTCATCGGCATAGTGTAGTGGAAATCTGCATATGAATCTTGGATACAAGACCCCTGCCTTTGACGCAAGGTCCTTGTGTTTGTATTTGCTGCATTGCTGGTGGACCAGCTTCTTGCTCTCCTTTCCACAAAGATGTCTTCCTCTTCCTCAGAGTCGCTGTCATCTCGTCCTACAAATATAGCTCCACCTGATGCAACGTCAATACAAACTGAGTGGCTACCTGGCATAGTCTTCCTCAAAGGGCCCATCATATCATAATATCCTCCTGTAACGTTCTTTCCTATAATGGAGCCTTGAATGTTCTCCAAGTAAGGATCAGCATAGCCTTGTGGAGGACTTCCAAGTGATGGTGAGACACCTAAAGGCTCCTCCAGTTCCCCAAGTGCCTGTCTTAAGCTTCGAGACCCCCAGCTCTCTTGTGGAGGCTCTGTTGGGTCTCGTATCAGGTAGTGGTCCATGATCTTAGGAGGTGATGGTTCATAGTAGTAACCTCCGTCCCTGTCTTTGTATGAGACATAGTGACCAGACTCCCATGCTCTAAGAGGGCTACCATGGCCCAAAAGAGGCTCCATAGTTAGAGAAATAGCAGGACTGGTGTCGGAATCATAGGCACTGCTTTTGTGGATATCCGCTGACCAATAAATGTCAGGTTTAGCTTTAGGGGGACAGTTCATACACTCCCTAGAGTCTCCACTACCTGTTAGAAAGCTTCCATTGCTGCCCCCAAACTCTGGGCTGTAAGCACACAGGGTGAAGTTCATATCAATATTGCTTTGTACTGGCTCCTCAATGCGAATGTAGTACTCATTACTCAATGATGGACTGTGAGCACTTAGGACTGGTACCACACCAGGGGTGTGTATTTGTTTGGACTCATAATACGAAGGAGAAACCCCTAGGGTGAGTCCTTCAACAGCACAGCCCCCCACTATTCCACCTGGAGGGTAGTAGACTTCCTGACAATGGGGACTACCCAAAGTGCCTGAGGTGGATGAAGAATGGTAGTGTTGTTCAGGCCGTGCCTGCTCCCACTTGTACTCAAAGTTGAGTCCATGGCTGGTTTCAGTAACCGTTAAGATGTCATCTCCAGATTCGGAATGGTAGCCATCTCCAGTGGGGAACTGTTCCAGTAGGGGGAATGAGGAAGTGGTGGATGACATGGGCATGTCGATTGCTAGTGCACCGGCTCCATGGACATTAGCATGGCTTGTATTTGGCCTCATGGAGTTCCAGCGTCTCTCAAAGTCTTCCTCTGCCTCATTGGCTCCTTTGGCACATAGGTAACTAAGCAGCAGATGAACTTCTTCCGCATTGGGCCTCTGATCAGGCTGAAGCCAACAGAACTGCATTACTTCATACCTGGTGATACAGAAAAAAAACATGAAAAGCATGAAAAAAACAAAAACGTTTTTTAGATCTATTTTTCAGAAGAAAATCTAAACATATTTATAACATTTACATTTACTTGAGAAGTAACACTGCATATAATATTAAGATTTTTTATAGATTAGATTTTACAGATTGAGATTAATCTATAAATAATATAATATCTTAACATCTAATGCAGTGTTGGACCTAGAGTACATTTATTTAGTTTCATGGATTTTTTTAAAATCTTAACTGGAAATCTACACAAAAATACAGCTACATTGTGTTATGGCCAAACTATCTAAACAATAAAATTAAAAAAAGTTTTAAAGGCAATGACTTGAAAAGTGTAGGGAGAAAACTTAAAGGCTCTAGCAGAATGAAAATTCAAGACTCTGTGTCTCGGTAATGGTTAATAAAAGGAGTAAGAAGTTTATTAGACACCCACCAGCGGTCAGAAAGATGGTACTTAAGAAGTGGCTTGGGCAGCTTCAATTGCTGGTCCTTTACAGCATAGCTGAGAACCTGTCTGTCTGAATAATGGCGGTACGGCTGATTCCCCAACTCAAACAGCTCCCAGATTGTTACTCCGAGTGACCTTATGTACAGAGAGAAACAAAGTATTTTGGTAACTTACATCAATTAATGCATCCATCAATAATGACTTGATATCTATGATAAAGGTTATTTATTTAGGAGGAGGTATGTTTTTCCTTAAACTGCCAAATAAAGGCCTAAATTCAACACTAGATTTATGTTCTACAGATGCAAGAATTTGCTCTGTGCTGTAGCCTCTTTTGAAGGTACTTACCAGATGTTGCTTTCCTTGGTTTGGTCCACCACCAGTAAGTTACCGTGAACTTCATCAACTAGTTCAGGGGCAATCCAGCGTAAGGGAACCCAGGTCTGATCTGTTGTCACAAAGTAGTCATCCTGGGGATGAACAGACGTGAAATACAAGTTAATGAAATACACTCACCACAGTTTGAATAAAAAAGCACTAATGCAACTACTAAATAAATGTAGTGTAATATAAAATTCAGGTTAGTATTACTATTCATAATTAGATATTTTATAGATACATTTTGGTAGATAAAAATTTATAGATTTAAGTGTACACACCTTGTACTTGTTGTGTGCTAGTCCATAGTCTCCAATCTTAACTTTTATGTCTGAGGTTAGCAGGCAGTTTCTTAAAGCCAGATCACTGCAGAAAATCAGAGCACCAAAAATAAATAAATAAATGATAAGCACCTCCTGAAAATAGGACATGGCTTAAATGATTTCATATTGCTGGCTCAAACATAACTGGATGTCATTTACAAAACTGCAAGCATGCATAAAATTAACATACAGCTACAAAGAATGACAGATGCAATGCCAGAAATAGCCATCATTTTACTGCATTGTGATGTTACTTTCCAAAAATAATTCTTCAGGAACCTGTTCAAAGCATTTTGGCAAGGACATGTTGAAGTTGCTTGTAGATGTGTGGTGACCCCCGGCAACAAAATCACTGATGCTGGAGTGGAGTAAAAACACTCAGGCAGCATCAGGAGATTGTTGCAGGGAGAAACCATGAGACAGGAAACAGGCAATGCAGATATTCACACCCATTAGCTTCATGCTCATACTGTTAAATCTGTTTGCAGTTTTCCAGTAGTCAATTTGAGAATGACAAACAACAACAACAAAAAGATAACTATTTTATTTTGGTTCTACGAATTCAGATTCTATAAACATAGATTTGTGCATTAAAATGTTGGCTGACCTATGGGTGAAGTTGTTTTTGTGAAGGTGAAGCAGGCCTGAAGTGATCTCACATGCCATCCTCTGAAGTATTAAGGGGTCAGGGGTCATGGAATCTGTTGCCCAGCAGCTGCGCAGGTAACCTTTAACATCACCCTGTTGACATGGAACACATAAAACACATGCTAAAACACAAAGGTAAGGCGTAAATTCAAATAAGTATGCATGAACATCAAGAGTGTGCGAGATTTTCCTCAGCTAACCATTGGGGGGCGCTATATATCAAGACATCATGAGGACAGCTGTTTGATGTTGTTGCTAAGGGCAGTTCTGTTTCAAAAAACGTGCTGTTGCACATTTGACCTAGGTAGTCAATAACAGGAGAAGCATGATATGAAATAAAGAAGCACACTATCATGTTGTGATTGCATTTCTACTTTTTACTTTTTTCTACTTTTCAGTGCTGAAGTTAACTATTTTATTCGGAATGTGTGAGACTTCTTGTTCATGAGCTGCTATAGGTAAATAACCAGAAAGATAAAAAAGTGCAGTTAAAGGGTTAGTTCACCCAAAAATTATTTCATTAATGACTTACCCTCATGTCGTTCCAAATCTGTAAGACCTCCGTTCATCTTCTGAACACAGTTTAAGATATTTCAGATTTGGTCCGAGAGCTTTCTTTCCCTCCATTGAAGCTGTGTGTCAACTGTCTTGAAGACAATGCTGAATAAAGTCATAATTTTTGAACCAAAATGTATTTTCGATGCTTCAACAAATCCTAACTGACCCTCTGATGTCACATGGACTACTTTGATGATGTTTTTCTTACCTTTCTGGACATGGACAGTATACTGTACACACATCTTCAATGGAGGGACTGAGAGCTCTCGGACCAAATCTAAAATATCTTAAACTGTGTTCCAAAGATAAAAGGAGGTCTTACATGTTTGGAACAGCATAAGGGTGAGTTATTAATGACATCATTTTCATTTGGGCGAACTAACCCTTTAACAGTAAAAATATATTTTAAACAAACCACTTTTCCTTATTACAATAAATTTAAATAATATGATAACAAATACCAGTTTGCAATATCAAGCAGCAAAATTTACTGTTTTTACATAGCTGAAATGTAAAAAAATATTTGCTTTCTGGCCAAATTCTCTAAATTATCCATCATATTGTTTTTTTTTTTTTTTTCTTTACACCAGGCAAAAGTCACAAAAATAATAGCATGTCTTCCCTCATGATATAAAGATATAATATTTTTAATAATATATATATATATATATATATATATATATATATATATATATATATATATATATATATATATATAAACAGTTACAAATAAAAATAAAATAAAAATAATAATACAAATAAAAAATAATGAACTAACCAGTGGGCAGAACTCCATGACCACTAAGTAGGGAGTGACCTCTGTGCACTGAGCGAGGCATTGCACTAGAGCCGGATGCTGGAGAGTCCTGCAGAAACAGTTTGAGCCAAATCATAACTACAATATACAATATATAATGAGTTGGTCCAACCCACAATCATACTCTACAGTCATATTACAGAGATGCTGTAGTTCGCCCAAATATGTATATTCTGTCATCATTTATTAATCCTAATTATGTTCCAAACCAAATTTCTTTCTGTTGTAGAACCCACAATATTTTATTGTACATAAAATAAATGTCAGTGAGGTAAGTGTTGTTTTAAACCCCATTTCACTTTCATTTTATTTTTACATTTACTCTATATGTTTCAACCTTCCTCAAAATATCTTTGTGTTTTACAGAAGAAAAATCATTTGAGTAATAAATGATAAATAATAATTTTATAATAATAAAGTAATAAAAAAAACAAGTGATAAATGATTTTGCAACAACTTGAGGATGAGTAAATGATGAGAAAACATTTATTTTTGAGTAAACTATCCATTTAATGTCTTAACAGTATGTTAATAAATGAGTTTATTACAAATTACTAATTATAGCAGACATTTTAGTCTAAGCAACAGGTGTATTTTTCATTTGGTCCCCATAGGAGGAGTTTGAACCTATGACTTTTTAAACCTTATTTATTCTTGCAGAAGAGATTCAATAAAATATATAAATGAAATAATGCATGATTGCTTACCGGTATGGCCGAGCCTCTTCCAGAAAGTGCATCTGGTCCTGCACGCTGGCACTGGCCTTTAGCTCCTTCACCAGCACCTGGGTACTGCTGAGACCAGAGTGAACCTCCCCCAACAATATCTGTGAACAACATCCCACCGACACACAGATACACAAACACACGAGGGAAAGACAACAGAAACACACATACAGGTGTGAACAGAGGGAAAATGGACAACACACACACAATTATGGACAGGGTGACACAGATAGACACGAACAGATGTGCACATGAAGGAAATGGGTACACGGGAAGAAAGGAAGGAAATGGAAGACAGAGATTTCACACAAACAAAGCCAAAAAGGTTTAAATCAAGTCCAGGAATCATGCTCAGAAGGAAATGCAGAAAGACGAAACAACACAAAACCAGATGAGACGTCGATAAACATGCAGCCACAAAGACACAGACATACAGATGGACATACCCATTCAACGGAAAGTTAGGGTAATTAGGATAGTGTGTGTGTGTGTGTGTGTGTTTATGTATGTGTGTTACAAAAAGACAAAGAAGTAGAGAGAAAGAGAGAAAGAATGAGAATGAATGAGGCACAGTTATTCCCATGAAATACTAAAGAGCTTCTGGAATTCACTGCTAGACACAGAAATATCATTAAATTCTCACAGGGAGCAGTCAAGACACAAGTCCAACATCAAAGCTAGAGTATTAATAAGTTAAAACAGCTATATATTCACTAAATCTTTGATCTGTAGCAGAACAGGCTTAGGGCATTCATGTCTGTGAGGCGCACAAATACAAAACAAATAAACGATAAACCAACTCCACTTACCTTGCCAAACCAGCCATGTCCTATCTCCTTTATATAAAGCAAACTGTGGCGGCCAAGATCCGTGGATCTCAGGAGCTGGACTAAAAGAGGATTATCAGGAAATAAAAAGACAGAGAACAAGAACATTAATTACACGAGACACAAATTTGGAATTTAATATCTAATGAATTTTAAAACGCTTTAGAATTTGAGTCGAGAAAAATGACACAACATGAATAAATATTTCAGTTGGACAGATGATCTCAAATTTTAAGAGCTGCCATCATCACCATTCCTATTAATTTGATATGCAGATGAGACTTTTTAACAAAACATTTGAAAAATGAAATTAGAAAAACACACAACAGCATCATTTCACTTGATCTCTTAAAAAATAATTACAATTAAATCAATTTGATTAAATAGATAAAAAAACCTATGTATAATGTCAACAACCGTTCCAACACACCCTTAGTGCACAATTGAGCATTGCAAGTGCATTAAGTGAAGTTTCTAAAAGATTTTCCTCCGAACAAGACACTCATCCTCCATATATCCTCTCCAAAAAGATTTTCTGTGCAAGAGTGATGTTAAATGGCACAAAATCACTTTCAAGATACTGTCTGAAGGGTTCAAAATCTTCCCGTAAACTATCAGACTTCTGGAAAGGCATATTTGCTGAAAAGCAGAAGACTGCCAGAGTAGGGACGGATTTGATGAGTGATTTTCTGTTCCATTCAGCCTCTCGTCTGACAAATCCTTTCATATCTCTATCATCTCTAAAAGCCATAACAGTCCCTTTCTCTCTTTCTCTCACCTCATCGTGCCCACAAACAGACAGTTTATTGTCAATGTGTATGACATACTGTCTCACTCTCTGTCCCCTTTTTATGCAGCAGCCATATTTTACGCCCATGTGGTGTTGTAGAGGCTGCTCATTCTGCCTGCCCCCTCTCAGAGAGCCCTCGCTGGGAAGAATTGGGCTCTTTGTCATGCCGGCGGTGCTGCTTGGTACCACTGAGGGGATGGAAACACTAATGCTATTATTCCTGAGGTTTCTAGACTGGGAAGGCAAATGGCTGGTAAGCAAGTCAGAAATGTTTGATGTGGGTGCGGGATAGGAAAGAACAAATCAGAATAAATATTATATTACAGTGGGATTGCAAACAACAGTACAGCATATATGAAGAGACTGAAGATATTGTTACAAACTGCCTGGGTTTCAACTGTGTGAAATTCAGTTATGAATTAAATCAATGATTATATCAAACATTAACAGCGCAAAGCCAGATACAAAGAACAATTGCAAATATTACCCGTAAAATACCCCTAAAACTATTTAAAATAGCATTTGGTATTTGAAATAAAACTGAAATAAAAGAAAATATCAAATTGAAAAAATTAACCATAACTAAAATAAACAAGTTCTTTGCATAAAATTGTGGAGTAAAGTAGCTATTTTTGTTTTCTTTGTGCAGAAAAAGTGTTTCTTGTAGATTCATAAAATTGATGTCACATTGACTACTTTAACGACCTTTCTGGGCCTTGAACGTTTCAGTTGTGTTACTGTCTATGCAGGGTCAGAAAGCTCTCGTATTTCATCAAAGATATCTTAATTTGTGTTCCAAAGATGAATGAAGGTCTTATGGGTTTGGAACGACATGAAGGTGAGTAATTAATTACTAAAACTAAAATTGAGAAATAAATGTATCTACACAGAAAAAAACATAAAAATAAGTATTTTTTGGAGTAATATTTGTAATAAATTATATTTAAAATTATATATAAAATTACTAAAACTTATAAGATAATTAAAATATAAATAAAAAATACAACAGGATATAAATAGTATTGTAAAATAATACTGTATTAAACAAAATCAGTACTTGACAATTTTCTAGTATTCTGCTAGAACATCCAGTTTGAGCTGTTCTGGAACATAACAGCTGGTTTCTTGATGGCCAGTAGCTGGTCCAAGCGTCTAGACAACTTTGCTGTTAGCCTATCATACTAGTTTGTGGTATTCAGGCTGTTTCTTGAACATGGTCAGACTGACTTAGGCCAGTTAATTACCATTTTACGTCAGCTAGGAATCTGCTACAATGTTCCGAAACAGCTAACAGCTCAAACTGAATGCTTTAGCAGGTTAGCATTAGCTTGGTTAAAAAAAGAGCACACTATTGGCATATGTTTCTTGTTTACAGCTGAAAGACACCAAAATATTGCTTTTCTCATGTCAGTCCAGTACTTTACAAACTCACTTTCAAAAAATATAGCGAAATTTATTGCTTACAACAAGATGTCATTACAAATCCAAACTGAATAACAATTTCCAGATGACAACCCATCTTCCCATTTTTATCCTGCTGGAATATCAATGCCCACTATCAAATTCCCAAAATCAAAGCCAACTAAATTTTCCAGGTTAGTGGTAGTTGTTTAGCCAAAAAAAGCCAACTGTTGGCCTTTATTGTTCTTATACAGCCATGAAACACCAAAACATTGCTATGACGTCAACCAAGTTCCAACTTATTTGATACTATTTATTATTCAGTCCACCGCACACACACAAAACATTAATTTAGGAGCCTAACTTCCACATTAAATGCACCTGTCACTAAAACTTCAGTGTGTACGCAGCCAAATATGAACAAAACAGCCCTAAACAGAAAAACATTGAGATCTGCCAACAGCGTGACAACAACGTGCCAACAAAAATCCCAGCACGTATCAGTATTTACCCATTGTGTATTTGAATCCATGATTGACTACTTGGCTTGCTCATTACTGCGGTGTTGGTCACTGACAGTGACACGCTGGCCAGATGGCTGCTGGGAATACATTCGTTGGGAAAATAATGGAGAGAAATCATTCGACCAAATAGAATTATCATACATTATCAAACACGGTGAAATGTGTTTGTAGCTGCTGTGCACGTCTTGCTTTATTCGTCCCTCTAGACTGTTTTTCCCAGCAATGCAAATGAGTTTGAATAATATTTTAGTGATGTAGCTTAATGAAGTGAGTGTGATAAAGAGGGTGTGTGAAATGATGTGATCTTTAGAGTATTCGCTTGCTCAGATCTGTGTGCGTGTATGAGGGTGTGTTTATGAGCACAGCTGTGTTGGGGTGGATACCGCACACCAGAGTGCAATACATAAACTCTTTGGCAGAAACATCTCAAATCGGATGATAAACACTACAATTAGCTTCTTCATTTGTCTAACTGACATCCCAGGAGGAGAAAGACACATCTGATTACAGACAGATGCTATGTCACGCTGATTGAAACCTGCACTTCCTGGCTGGAGGATTGTATTTCTTACCTCAACCTCATCCTTGAGAAGTGACATCATTCCAGCCACTCCTAAAAACCAGGGACCGTTTTTGAAATTCTTATTCCATGAAGAAAACCATAGTGGGATTTTAACTTTGATAAATTAGCATTATTATCTGTCAGGTGGCTGCAAAATACTGCATCTATTATTCACTTACCGCGTTAATGAAATGTTTTGTGAGCTGAATCTAGAAAACCACAACCTTTTAACCTCTGACTTTTACTAATCGCGCCACATCGAGGCCTGCCAGGCTATAATAAAGTGAGTTGTTGTGGGGAAGAGAGAGAAGAAAGTCTACCCAAGGATCGGACTGTACACATCGTCTCCCAGATTCCTCAGATTCCGGGGCACGTTTATGTAGGCCGGCTGAGGCGGCATTATGCAACAGGCAGATGTTGTGCGGCTCGAGATGGAATAAGAGAGAGAAAGCCGGAAAACAAAGACCAAAAAAAAATGTTTTGATAGAATATTTCCCTAATTGCATTTATTTTTCTTCCCTCACTATGTAATCAAGTATTAATCTTTAAGGATGTTTGTACTGAAAAACAAGAGAATTTGCACCAGTGAAGCGCACGCAAATAACAGAAATTTGGGGGAAAGAGAAGAAAAATCTTTTTTTTTTTTAGTTTGAAGGTCTGTTTTACAGAGATAGACTAACTTATAAATAAAGTAATGGTTGAGAATTCCGCTTTTAATTATTTTAAAATCTATTTAAATCTATTTCTAAATTGTAATAATATTTCATAATATTACTGTTTTTACTTTATTTTATATCAAATTTATTCAGCCTTGGTGAACCTTTTTAAAGTGATTTTTTTTTTATCTCACCAACCAAAACTACACATAGTGTAAACACTATGTTTGAAAAGTAACCAATATAAATTTGTGCTTAGTTTGTATATTTCATCATATATATTTAATTAAATGTTATAATTGAACAAAAATCCTCATCCCACCATTCCCATTCAAATTCCAGTTCAGCTTATTGCAGGGTTTGGCCAGTTCAATTAAAATTTACACTCATAAATTTAAGTTTGCATTGTTTAATAGTGAATTTTGCAATACACTGATAGCCATCAGCACGGAGCAGATGGCCTGGGTTCTGAAGGTCTGAAGGGCCGGAGCAAGACATGGCTGTGGGAGACTGTTCACCCCAGGAGGGAAGAGTGGAGGCAGCAGCAGGGCGTGGGCCTGTTCTGGATTTCACACTGGAGATCTTGTGGGTTGGAAGCGGGACCAAACACATTAACAATATCCTCTGGAAAAAAACTCAGTCCAGAGAATGTGAAACTTGTATGGGAGTTGCATAAGTGGGGTCAGAGCGGATACAGGACTGGGAGAAAATCAGACTTTCTTAAGTGCTATGACATCTGGTTCAGCTCATATAGCAATTTCCACAGACGTGGTGTGACGGTGACCCACCTGATCGGCCAGGTTGCTTGGCAACAGGCAGCGAGACCTCGGTGAGAGGCAGGATATAGACGTCAGGACCGGTGTGAGATGTAGGCGATGCTGGCGTGGACATGTCCGCCTGATATTCCTCTCCCTCTGCATTCTCAAATTCCTATGGTAGCAATAAAAACACAGAGGTCAGAGGTAACAGTTGCAATGAATGAGTTAATGAAGAAATGTCTACCCAGCTAACAAACATATGTTATATATATATATATATATATATATATATATATATATATATATATATATATATATCGCATAAAGAAAGTAAAGCCAATTTTCAGAAACATTAAGAATAATATTATTTTCATTCATGATAAGAAGTCCAAAAGGAGTTTGAAAAAATACTTTTTTCCTCATGTTTTATTTTTAAAAGAGATCCTAATAGTCATATAATGTTGCTCAGCTCAATCCCATCTTTGTGGGAAGGATTCAAGGACCATTTGTTTGTGTGTGTGTGTGTGTGGGGGGGTGGGGGGGGTTTGGGACTTGATGAACAAGAATAAACAAGCAGATCTTTAAATTGAAAAGAAACATCAGTGACTGTTTTAACTGAGGAGCTTTTAACCTGATTATTTTAATAAATTGAATACAAAAATGTAATGCTTACTTGAACAAATGACAATTTATTAAACAGTCCATTAAACATCCTGTCACCATAATCTGATCAAATAATGAGCCATCCCTTTAATCTCAAGAGCTTTCAACTTGTACGTCTTGCCCCAACAATGCTTTCATCTCCTCATGGATACTGTGAATCTACAAATAGAGATAAGACAGTGCTAAGAAAAGACGAGACTTGGCAGCATCTGGAAATCGGAAATGCTCCTCCAGATGCAAGCAAATTTTCTGTGAACTCGGGTGTGGAGATACAGGGTCGAAGAAATGGAAAACAGTGACCTAGAGGGGTTACACACACTTAAAAGCGCAAGCTAGCAAACAAATACACACAAACACACAAGTTCCCCTAGAGGCCCCATCCTCCACATCTTCACACGCCCCACACGAGGCCACATGACCAGGCTGCTGATCTGCCCACACTGAAAAAATTGATTTTGGAGAGTGGTAAATATAATCTTTGGAAACCATATAAAAAGTACATGACTATTGCAGCCAGCCAACAAATTCTAAAGTAATGGGTAAATTCTACATATGCTAGCCATTCATCAACAGTAAGAACCATCACATAGAAAAATGTAGTAAAATATACCCCCAAACCGTGAGTTTTTTTGCTTTAAATTGTGCCTGCGTCAGCCCGCGTTTTTGAGTGAATGTGGACTCATATAAACACTGAAGCAGTGTTAAAAGTAACACTGAAGCAGAGTTGAAGTTAATGAGATAATTAAGAAATTAATTGGGTCATGATTGACCATTATTGAAGACATCTGATGTTAACAAGCAGACTCACCAAACTAGAAAATCACAATTTGTGTGTTACCATTATAGTGGTCAGTGTTTGCTTTAGTTGGGATCTTGAACCTTCAGATGTTTACTTTAGACTTTGTGGGGCTGTGGTAACAGAATGATAACAGACAGACCAGCCCAAAGACAATCATGTGTGCTATTGATTGTTGTTTGAACTAATTGTCATGTAGTGACCTGAATGCGTCAGTTCAGGTTTCTTTAATGTATGCATAAATTAAGTGTATTATTTATTATTTATAATTTTACATTATTGTAGCCAATAAAAACTCATCCATGGCTCCCATCATCCATTGCGGCATTAATAAATTATGAGCTGAACTGTCTTTTTAACTTTTTAATAACTACATTTTATTTTTGCTGAGATAATTTTTACCTAATTTTAGTGAGTAAGTAGCTGTTGAATATATACATAAATGTGAGGTATTGTTACCCAATTTGTGCAAGCATTTAATAGCTTTTTACTTCAGATAGTTTATACTCAATTTATGGGATTAAATCTACCCCACCAAAATCGATGCAAATTGTTACCTCACATTTATTGGGTAAATTCTATAGATTCGTTTTTACAGTGCAGTGCACGGCACTGCTACCAAACGCTAGGATTCTCAACAGGGTACGCTGTGATCCTAACTAAGACTGCAATAATTTGTCTTCTGAAACCACATTGCTTAAGTCACAGTATAAACATTTCAGTGCCAGCTGAACCACACTGCATTTTTTATCACATCAAGCTAATAATCAGAAACATCTAGTGTGCACTGTTATATCCTCTGATGAAGAAACATCTGGTTTAAGCAAGTACTTGTACTATCTTTTCAAAAGAATATCAAAACATGTATTTAATAATCAGGGATTTTTTTTTTTTAGGAGAAGCCAACACATCCACCCAAAAACAATGGATTTTGCAATCATCTTTGATGAGATATTTTTTGGAAGGAGCTCATAAAAAGACCTGCACAAAAATCGTCAGGGAGCAATTCTTAATTCCTATAATGGTACTGTATATAAAACATTTTCAGATTTCCATGGTTTCATATCACAACCTATATCCTCTATTTAAAATAAGGTAAATTACACTTTTAATTAAACAAAGTTAAATTATATGGGAACACATTTTAACTAGCATATAGCATACACACTACTATTCAATTAAAACAACTTTCTGAATAAAGCACTGTTCTGTACGGCCAAAGATTTAATAAATTTCCCATCTTACCTGCCCTTAATGCACACGTGTAACATCTAACAAGATGCACTGATCTTTAACTCTTCCCTTCCGCCCCATGAACCTGCACCGCTGGGCTCTTCACAGAGCACCTGTGAGGTGCCCACATGACCCCAGACAGATCCCTCACCGGACTAGGAATCGACCCATGCTGCCACGCAACCAGAGAACCCAGGTCTTGAGAATACATCATTATAACTCTCAAGAAAACATACAAATAAAAAGCAAATAGATCCTGCACTTGAGAGAGAGAGAGAATACAGGGAGGGGCAGTTCCTGTGTTCTTCCCATGAGAGTGTGGACGACCAGTGATAAAGAATAGTAGAGAAGCTTCCACAAAAATGTGAGACTGAAAAAAAAAAATTCTAACAAGGATAGGCTTTCACATTCTGTGCTTATGACATCACTATTTTTTTTTCTTCATCCTTCCTTCCTCGCGCTCATTCCTTCTCACATGTGCATGACAGGCCCTTGCTACAGCCATCGGCACAAATGAGCACACTCACATGTATGCTTCTATGCATGTGCATTCATCTGAAGAGGTTAGAATTAGCATATCTGCATATTTACCATACTAGAGGCGATTACTGTTCAATTGTTTTTTTTTTTTATTAAGTTTTTATTCAGCAGGGACACATTAAATTGATCAAAAGTGACAGTAAAGTCATTTCTAAAGTTGCAAAAGATTTCTATTTCAAATAGATGCTCTTCTTTTCAAAGTTATATTCATCAGAGAATTACAAAAATATAAAATATAAAATATTAAGCATCACAACTGGAACACTGATAATAAAAAGAAATGTTCATTGATCACCAAATCAGTTTATTAGTATGATTTCTGAAGAATCATGTGACACTAAAGACTGGAGTAATGGTGCTGAAAATGTAGCTTTACATCACGGGAATAAATTTCATTTTAAAATATAAAACAGTTATTTTAATGAATTTGATCAAACAAACGCAGCCTTGGTGACTTCTTTCAAAAGAAGCAGCCAGCAGCCATATCACCCTGGAGCCCAAGACCGGTTGCCCACCGAAGCTAAGCAGGGCTGAGCCTGGTCAGTACCTGGATGGGAGACCTCCTGAGAAAACTAGGTTGTTGCTGGAAGAGGTGCTAGTGAGGCCAGCAGGGGGTGCTCACCCTGTGGTCTGTGTGGGTCCTAGCGCCCCAGTGTAGTGATGGGGACACTATACTGTCAACAAGCACCGTCCTTCGGATGAGACGTTAAACCGAGGTCCTGACTCTCTGTGGTCATTAAAAATCCCAGGATGTCTTTCGGAAAGAGTAGAGGTGTGACCTCGGCATCCTGGCTAAATTCGCCCATTGGTCTCTGACCATCATGGCCTCCTAACAATCCCCATATCTACTGATTGGCTTCATCACTCTGTCTCCTCTCCACCAGTAAGCTGGTGTGTGGTGGGTGTTCTGGCGCAATATGGCTGCCGTCGCATCATCCAGGTGGATGCTGCACACTGGTTGTGGATGAGGAGATACCCCCTGTCTATGTAAAGCGCTTTGAGTATCTAGAAAAGCGCTATATAAATGTAAAGAATTATTATAAAAGTAAAAAATAAAAAATTTACTGACCCCAAATTTTTGAATAGTAGTGTACAGTATATACAGGTCCATCTAAAAAAAATTAGCATATTGTGATAAAAGTTCATTATTTTCCATAATGTAATGATAAAAATTTAACTTTCATATATTTTAGATTCATTGCACACCAACTGAAATATTTCAGGTCTTTTATTGTTTTAATACTGATGATTTTGGCATACAGCTCATGAAAACCCAAAATTCCTATCTCAAAAAATTAGCATATCATGAAAAGATTCTCTAAACAAGCTATTAACCTAATCATCTGAATCAACTAATTAACTCTAAACACCTGCAAAAGATTCCTGAGGCTTTTAAAAACTCCCAGCCTGGTTCATTACTCAAAACCGCAATCATGGGTAAGACTGCCGACCTGACTGCTGTCCAGAAGGCCATCATTGACACCCTCAAGCGAGAGGGTAAGATACAGAAAGAAATTTCTGAATGAATAGGCTGTTCCCAGAGTGCTGTATCAAGGCACAGCAGTGGGAAGTCTGTGGGAAAGAAAAAGTGTGGCAAAAAACGCTGCACAACGAGAAGAGGTGACCGGACCCTGAGGAAGATTGTGGAGAAGGACCGATTCCAGACCTTGGGGGACCTGCGGAAGCAGTGGACTGAGTCTGGAGTAGAAACATCCAGAGCCACCGTGCACAGGCGTGTGCAGGAAATGGGCTACAGAGAAGCAGCACTGGACTGTTGCTCAGTGGTCCAAAGTACTTTTTTCGGATGAAAGCAAATTTTGCATGTCATTCGGAAATCAAGGTACCAGAGTCTGGAGGAAGACTGGGGAGAAGGAAATGCTAAAATGCCTGAAGTCCAGTGTCAAGTACCCACAGTCAGTGATGGTCTGGGGTGCCATGTCAGCTGCTGGTGTTGGTCCACTGTGTTTTATCAAGGGCAGGGTCAATGCAGCTAGCTATCAGGAGATTTTGGAGCACTTCATGCTTCGATCTGCTGAAAAGCTTTATGGAGATGAAGATTTTGTTTTTCAGCACGACCTGGCACCTGCTCACAGTGCCAAAACCACTGGTAAATGGTTTACTGACCATGGTATTACTGTGCTCAATTAGCCTGCCAACTCTCCTGACCTGAACCCCATAGAGAATCTGTGGGATATTGTGAAGAGAAAGTTGAGAGATGCAAGACCCAACATGAGCTTAAGGCCGCTATCGAAGCATCCTGGGCCTCCATAACACCTCAGCAGTGCCACAGGCTGATTGCCTCCATGCCACGCCGCATTGAAGCAGTCATTTCTGCAAAAGGATTCCCGACCAAGTATTGAGTGCATAATTGAACATAATAATTTGAAGGTTGACTTTTTTTTGTATTAAAAACACTTTTCTTTTATTGGTCGGATGAAATATGCAAATTTTTTGAGATAGGAATTTTGGGTTTTCATGAGCTGTATGCCAAAATCATCAGTATTAAAACAATAAAAGACCTGAAATATTTCAGTTGGTGTGCAATGAATCTAAAATATATGAACGTTTAATTTTTATCATTACATTATGGAAAATAAGGAACTTTTATCACAATATGCTAAATTTTTGAGAAGGACCTGTATATATATATATATATATATATATATATATACTACCAGTTTCAATTTAAACTGAACCCCTGAAAAAAAATCAAATATACAATATACAATAGAGACACACGGTCTAAAAACATTGACTCGTTGCAGTTTCCGATAAAGTTAGCAAACACTAATTTATTCGACAGCATTTGATGAGTGTTCATTATTGAATGCATATACAGCACTCAAAATATTATCATAAAACACACTTGGTGCGCCTTATGTAAGCACTGTATTACAGTTGCACCTCAAACTAACAAACTCAGTGCTCACGGATTCTGTAAATGTGTGATGTTTTTAGAATGCTAAAGGGGAATGAATGAATCAGTTACCCTCAGGCTTGTCAGACTCCCAACCTGTATACAAGAATTAGAGAGTGTTGCGTAAATAGACAGAAAATGTGTTAGATAATAGATGCAGAGAGACAGAGGGAAGAGGAAGAGTCTCTTTTCAGCCGCTGATGTTTAAACGCTGAGCTGTAGTTCCACTGAGGGATTGTAATTACAAATATTTGGCCTTTACTGGAGACCAGATGCTTAGAAGCATGAAAGAGCCATCATCCTCTGTCTCACACACTCACAAGGGTCTCATTTCTCCCGTGCCTTGCCCCACTTTAAAGTTGCTGCTAAAAAATGCACAGTTGTGTGCTGCTGAGATCCATAGCCATATACCGTTTGAAGGCCTCTGCTGTTTTGCTACAAAAACACATCTACAGGGAAGCGATTATGTCCCTGCTCTCTCTCTGCCATGGTTCCTTTAACCTTATGAGACAGGACTAAGTGGTTTGCACTGAAGAAATAGCTTTTCTCTGGAACTCTGGGACTCTGTAACCTCAGAAGGGCAAGAGGACATGCAGCTGAACAGAATGCATGTGTGCATGTGCTGTGCTACTTTTCAAAGTAGCAGATCAAAGCATTCCTACAGATCTGAAACAGACTCAGAAGTGATTCATGAATGATGATTTTCAGACTTTACAATTTCATTCATGACTACAGGAGAGCAACAGGCCAAGAAGCAATAGAGAGATGCTTTTGTGTAAATTCACTGCTGACTGGCAAGTATCATTCAAATCTCTCCCAGTTAATAATCTTCTAATGTCAAATAGAGATTCAATATGTAGATATATGGCATTTATATCCGTGTATTTACACTTGATTCTGATCAGTTTTGGGATTCTACATTTTCTTTTTAATACATAACAGCCAAATTGATTCCTACATAGCTAGTTTCATAGTTCTCATATCACTATATATTTAAATATATATATATATATATATATATATATATATAATTTAAAAACATTTTTTGAGGGGGTATAATAAAGTATAATAAATCTTTGCTTCTGGCGAAGTGTTTCTTTATTAATGCACATTATGTTTACATATTCATAGACAGTGGCATGAGAAAGTCTGAACATTATAGTATAATATAAGATGATCTTGTTTTATCATTGTTGGTGCATTGCATAAAATCTCATTCCTAAGGGATATTATTTTTTTTCCAGTAAAAATATTATATCTGAGAAACAGACATGATTTAGATATTACAGGAATGCATCTTTGAGAGAAATATAGTTTTTTTTTTTTTTTTACCTTTTCACTTCACAATAAGAATACATCTAGACAGAAAACTGTAAATGTTATTATTTGCATTAAAAAAACAGAAAATCCTTCTATTTTAACACTGTATAAATAGAATCTATATTTGAACTTAGTGTAAATAGCATATCACTAAAAATACTGCTGTTTTCACTTAGTGTAAATAGAATCTATCTCTATGAGAATATGCTATTATCATTTAGTGTAAATAGCATCTGGTGAAATTTGCACTTAATGCAAATAGCCTATATCACTTACACTGCCTTTCTTCAAGATAAAAAAAATATCAAATTAAGGGAATGGAAGTTTTTTATATAGCTGATTTCATACACATTGATATTTCAAACAGCTTCACAGAATCATAAATAAAAACCAAAATATTGTATAATAAAAAAAATTAATAAAGGAACATTTTAATTTAAAACAGAATAAGTTAGTTTAAATAAAATAAGATTCTATATTAAAAGAAAAAGTTTTTGACTGGAAAACAAGACAAAGATACTGTGTAGATTTGCATTGTCTGCTTATTTCATGGGCCTGACATGGTATATTTAATATGTGTGTTCTGTTTGGGACTGAATTTTGCTGAGTTGGCTCATTCCAAAGTGTGTGCCCAGTGAACCATTGCAGTCTGATGGAATTTAAAAGCCACTACTTGTAAAAGTGATTGAAATGAAAGAGGGTCTCACCTTAAAGCCAATGTCACCTCGTTTACAGCACAGACAAGCCAGCATGAGGAAGATGAAGGTAAAGAGTCCAGAGAAAGAGACAGCCACCACAGCCAGAGAGGATGACCAGGAC
Organism: Carassius gibelio; assembly: GCF_023724105.1. Taxonomy (NCBI): domain Eukaryota; kingdom Metazoa; phylum Chordata; class Actinopteri; order Cypriniformes; family Cyprinidae; genus Carassius; species Carassius gibelio. The sequence goes on along the minus strand of NC_068407.1, from coordinate 5,379,264 downwards.
AGCTCAGTCAGTGGAGCGCCATCTGCAGGACAGACAAGACATTACACAAACTAAACAACTGCTATCAGCATGAATACACATACTGCATTGCAAACAAGAACAAGATTTGATTATTCTTATTTGTGTTCTTAGACAACTAATACTAACAACCAAAAAGTCTTTTACCGATCACATGGATGCAAGAAAATGTAAAAAAGCCTTGTTGACATGATTTTTCTACACGCACGGTAATCATTATACAATATAAATGCTGATTACATTTCAACTACAGGACAGTTTGACTTGGACGGATATTTTGTAGCTTTAACTCTAACTTTTAGCATTTTACCTTCAAGTCCCAGTAACAAATTACATATTTAATGATCACATTAAAGCTACAATGTTTGTTTCAAAAGCATCAGGAGCAAAACATATCTATTTACGATGGTTCTTCTCAGCATTGTCTTGGATTTCTTGGCTTACTATTCTCCAAATCAAATTCAGTGGGTGTGCTGAAAAGATTGCCTGTCTAAAAATGCTTTGCAAATATTTCATTCAAAACAACTTTGAAGACAATTTTAAGTAAATGATGTGTAATTTTTAAGTATAAACACTTATAATGGCAAAGTAATTTTCTGAATAAATAATTATGCTTAATATAAATTTGACACTGCTGATGAAAGGCTAGATTTGTTGAGAGAACCCTTTTCCCTCACAAACTGAATATAAAACACCATTGAGTCTCTTCTGATTTCAGTGCATTTGGAATAAGCAAAAAATGTTGTAGCAAAGAGAACCAGCATGGACTAAATGAAGAGACATCCTGCTGTTTTCTCTCACTTTTTAAACTGTCAGATCTAATACTACATTTGGCAGGCCACTGGCATGTGCATTATTAAAGAAATGTCAGGGCAAACACATACAGTAATACAGAGCATAATTATCAATAATACAAGGCATATATGATCTAATTCATCATCTAACACAACACAATAACAAGACCAAGATTGATAGTGATTGTCAGTAAGGTCATATTTGATAGCTTTATTTATTTTAATAGAATTGCAGGGTCTTATTTTCATTCCGAATTCGGCTCCAGTAGTTGCCTTGGAAACTAGAAAGGATAGAATGAGTTTAAAATCTGCAGTTGGCTGCAAAACGCTCTTGTGTTTCAACATCCCCTCAAGTCTGTCTGTCTGTCTGTCTGTATATCTGTCTGTCTGTCTGTCTGTCTCAAATGACAAAAAGCAGACCATGAAGATATTGATGAATAGGATGTGAGTTTGTGTGTCCTTGGCACGTTTCATGAGCAATACGTTGTGAGGCTTCATGAAATGCATTCATCTATATTTCACTCCCTCTGGTGCCAGGAGGTTTTCTGAGTGCTGAACCGCTCACTGCAGCAGCATTACAATCAGACGTAAATCATTCAGCTTCAGAGACCAGGACTGTGGCCAGACCACTACAATAGAGACACTGCTTTAATGAATAGCAGTTGGGCTCCTTCTGTTGTGCCTGGTAAAGCAGGTAATCAGGAATGTATTTAACAGAGATTTAGTCTCGCTCTGAGCGTAAGCATATCTGGTTATTTTCAAAGACAAGTTTCAGTCTTGTTCGTATGAACACTGAAATTAGTATTCATGAATCAGATCGCATGCGGTGATGAGGCACAGAGGGGAAGTGACAAAGACCCTTTCAAGCATCCTTCATTAGTAAAGGTTGATTGGAAGAAAAATACAGTAATTCAGTAGCTCCAGGGTCGCATTAAAGAACATCTCAAATAATAAGGATCACACTGAATTTTCTCAAAATCATTTGATGTTTTAATTGTAAGGATGTTTATATATTTATATATAAAGAAAAAAAAATTATCTAAATGAGAACAGATATTACTAAAGGCAGGGCACATTTAACCTGACACTTTAACCTGAAGACTTTCAACCCATACACATGTACATCTATTATTATTACTTGAATTTATCATTTGATCCTTCAATTAATTGGTACACTCTAAAAAAAATAAAAATAAATCGGGCACAATGTACTGTATAATTTGAAGGAATTTTTCAGTATTAATATTTTTTTTTTACAGGTGTTTAACCAGTATTTTTTACCATTATAGAATTGATGTAAATGTCTGTAAAATTAATAGAATTCGGTGTTTGCATTAACATTAGTCATGTAATTCTGAGATGACCGTTCCCTGAAACACGTTGTCTGGACCCTGTGAGCTCTAATTCCAGACTGCTTTTCAAAGTGTGAGAGCTGTGGTGACTCATTGCAATTTCATCGAGCCATTACAAGGCTTTCAGATTCAGGTGCTCTCAAAACGTGTTGTCTTTGAGGTTTGCTTTGGCCCACTCAAACTCTCAATTTGCAAACAAACTTTAGTCTTAAGTACTTTCTGGAGCTTTAGACAGAGAATTTGTATCTTAAAAGTGTTTTATAGCTTACAATGAATCCAGAGAAAAAGATCGTATTTTAACTTTTTATTTTCCAAGATAATAAGCATTTCTCAGAAAGCCAGATACAGCAGTAGACAGAGACAGTACACCACACATTTCAGCTAAGTGCCATAGAAATACACAATCAAAAATACGTTTATATATAGTATAAGTTTTCAATAGATACATTTTTCTGAAAGCTGTTAATTCCATTACAGCACAGAATGATAGTTTACAAAAGTAAATTTAACGAATAATACAATGTGCTTAAAGAATATGATACTGAGGGATTTTTACTTCTATTCAGCAAGGATGCATTAAATTATTAAAATCACCAGTGCATTTCTATTTCAAATAAACACTGACTGTTCAAAATTTTTTATTGTGTTTGTTACAAATAAATGCAGCATTGGTGAGCACAAGAGGCTTCTTTTAAAAACATAAAAAAACAACCTCAAACTCTTACAAATGGTGCAATGCTCCATGTTGTCTCCCCAGCCCTGTCTTTTCCTGTCATTCCAATCCAATTCAATTTAATTTCTAACTAACAAATTGAATTGAATTTTGCACAACCCTGAAACTCAACACCCCATGACTGAAACACTAAGGCTGAGCAGCTACTGTTAGAAAATACATGCAGCAATACGGAGGGTGGCTGATATGAGTATATGACTGATATTCTCCAGGCATTTCATTTCAGGAATAATAGAGTAAATGAATGTGAAATGGATCATAAAAAAAGAAGCAGGAGCAGATATTTTTTTATTTTTTATTTATTTTTTTACAATAAGAAGTTCTCACTGCAGTTTGCTCTTCTTCTTCCTCTTCTTCTTCTTCTTCTTCTCTCTCTCTCAGCTCGGGGGTTGGTACTCATTTTCAGTGAGCTCAGGCAGAGAGCAGGAGCAGCTCTAATGACTAAATGATGAGGGATGGGTGGAGATGAACCAGAGCAGAGCCACAAGAAGTGGAGGAAACGTGTCGTGTACTCAGTTCCCGGTGGGAAGCGACTTGAGCTCGACAAAAGAGCCCAATCTGAACCGTTCATTAACAGCCTACAAGCAGATTCATTAACATAAACCAAGCCCGACCTTTTATCCAATCATAAGACGGGATAAAGGAGTTCTGCTTTCACTTACACACTTACACAGGAAATAAACAACCTGAACACATTAATGGGCCTCTAGTCACTTAGGCAAAAGCTTAAGCTTAAACCTGTTCTCATGGAAAAATGTACTATTTACAGAGATGGCAACTTCGTATGAATTCATATGTTGTGAATCATACAAAAATCATATGATTTTAAGAAAAAAAGAAAGCATGAAGGTCCACTACCAGTCCTAAACGTAACCGTCATTAGCATGTAAACACATTTGTATGTGTGATTGAATCATAAGATTTTGCCAAAAATCTGCTAACAAGTAAATAGTTTAAACAAATATATAGCAATAAATAAACCCTCTTTACATTAATTAATGATAATTTTTTTGTTGGTAAGTGTATATTCATGTTTAGGTTTTCTAGGTAAAATTTACAATATACAATTTTACCTAAAAAAAACAATACTATTGTTTTTTTTATATTGATACAAAATATTTTTTTGTATCAATCGCTATATTGTATGTATGTACTGTATGCATGTATATATAATAGTAAATATTCTTTATTTTTTATATAGCACCTTTAAATGTTACATCTCAAAGCACGTTACATAAATAAAACAACAAAATGTTTAGAGACATCATTTCATAAAATAAATAATTTATTATCAGTCAGAAATGACTTTTTTGGATTTGATAGTTTATGATAATGATATTAAGTTTCATGAACCTTCATGACATCATGAAAGTAATGACATATTAATAACTACCAGCATATTCAGTGAGCTCATTCAGTCAGCATCAGACTGATTCAAACTCTGGAGTGTTTCATTAGGAGTAATTCATTAGAAGAACTATTTGTGAACTGAGCTACACTAATTGCACCGTATGTTTGTTTATGCACAGATAGCGAGGATAACATTAGAAAGTGGTATACAGAGATTTTAGCTAATCACATTTGGCAGATGCTTGTACCCAAAGCATTCAAACTACATTTCTACAATTTATGCATTCCTTGGGAATCGAACTCAAGACTTTGGAGCTGCTAGCACCATGCACTTAAAAAAAAAAGAAAGAAAGCATGCAATGCTATTGCAGAAATAATAGTGCTACATTAACAGCAACGGGCTTCAACATTGTGCTGAGATAGCTTTCTGTATGATACCCACTCATCCTCAGGTAGTTTTAGTGTGCTGGCATTACTCCCATCCCTCACTCCACTATCTCCAACAGCTTTGCGCATTCAGCACAAGAGCAGGCAAAAAGCAAGAGATTAAAGACAAAAAAAGAGAGAGAGTCAGTAGAGGCTGAATGCCAAACATGCTCAGAGAAAAAGAGAGACAGCCTGTTCAAACACGATCGAGCCATTAATCTAATAAGCTGAATTCTAATATTGGTGAAGAGACAGAATGTGAGAACAGAAGGCAAATGGAGAGACGGGTGGAGAGGTGGAGCTGGACCAAGGCCACAGCAGACAAACTGGAAACAGACATAGACATAATGCACATATGGCCATACTGCTGCTCTCTCTGTCGGACTGAGCCCAAATACAGCCTGAGTGCATGAGAAACCCAGCACCCTCGAGACATCACCACATCAGACTAAACAAACGGCCTCCATCCGGGACAATATTCAGCTTCAAATGTGTCCCAAATCAGTACTTTAGAAAGATCATGTTTTAATACCGTGTCATGTCACCAATAATATCAGACAAAAAATGTGTTCATAAAGTTTATTTCTTGAGCTCAGATTAGCAGCTTAAAATAAAGTAAAATAAAAATAAAGCTACAATAAAACTGAAAAACTTAAAACTTTGCCGAAATTCTAACTGAAGTACTAAAATGATCACAACTACAGTTTTTCCATTTGAGAAGTTCATATTTAATTCCTGTTTCTTTGTAATTAATTGTGAAATAGCACCAAGTGCTAGTTCAGTGTAAAATAACAGATAAATAGAAATATCATAATAGAGGTTATAAAAAATATGAGAAAAGCACATAATATGACAAAAAAAAATGTGTAGAAAAAAAATCTAATTATGAATAAATACTATAATAGTACACACAAATTATGCTACACTGTGAATCAATCTACAAACTGATGTACACAATATGTAATCAAAATATTTAACCATCTTATACATTTTTTGATTAGCTTTAAACTTAGGATAAATATATAGGGGGATAACAATAAGATAATAATTAGGACTGATAATACAATTGTACACATTTTTCAGGAAAAAAGTATGATTGAATGAATAACACTAAACATATGCATTTATCCCTTCCAATTACACAATTAAATTTAGACATTGAAATATTATTATGAAAGATAATAACAAAGATGTTAGCAAAACTGTATGAAAATGTTAAAATCGGTACAACTCAATATCCTATATCCCTTTAAAAAAAATAGACTCCCAAAATATGCACTCTCTATTTTATTTCTATTCTATCTACTTGTTTTCTTTTTATTTATTTAAAAAAAAACAATGCTCCAACACTAGCATTCTCTTTTCTTTTTCTATTCTATTGACTTGTTAGATTTTTTTTTACAGTCCCTCAAACACTAGTTTTAGTTTTTGATTTTATTTACTTGTTTTCTTTTTATGTATAAAAAACTCTTGCATACTGGACTAGTCTGAGACTTGTCACAGCATTACTGTACATATTATTGCTCTTTTTCTCATAAGTGACTAAAATGTAAATGTATATCAATACAGGTGAATGAAAAGGCCATTATAATGTTATTGTGCAAATATTTTGCATCCCTATCCTTGATGAACCTGTAAACTAGTGTTAAAAAATATCCAGTATTTGACTTTATTTTTATTTTATGTCCTTTAAGATACTCTCGCATTGTTTTCCATCAAATGAAGTCCAATTAAATGTGCAAAAGCATTACTTTTTTTCCTTTATGGTATCTCTGCTTGTGCCTTATTTCAAATGCTAATGTCATTTTCAGGCCCAGTGAGGGCTGCTACTTACTGGCTGTTTTGAGCACTACAGTAATAACATGCTGTGTCACAATATCTAGTTTCCATGGCGACGCTCAAAAACAATCTCTGTGTCTGATCACTGAAAGCACTAATTATTTGAACTCCTCTCAAACTCGCTCACAGGAAGTAAACAAAACATACACAACATTGTGATTGAGGCGCTAGACAGACACTCCTTACAGATATCCAAAGTTAAAACTGAGAAGCTGTGTTTATTTGATAAAAATACAATATAAACATAAATGCTGTGAAATACTATTGAAATTTCATTTGAAAAATAACTATATTCTATTTGAACATATTTTAAAATGTCATTTACTTCTGTGATGGCATTATACAAATAACAAATCTTTCAGAAATGATTATAATAAGCAGATTCTGCTCAAGAATAATTACTTATTAAAACAGTTGTGCTGCTTTATATCTTTTCAGGATCCATTGATGAATAGAAAGTTGATAAGTCTTCACTGTCACCTTTGACCAGTTGACTGTGTCTTAAATACATGGTATATGAATACATTGATTTTATCTGACTCTTTCTTCATATAGTTACTCATTATAGTGTATAGGGAATAAGTACGTAGTTGTAAACAGTTTATGCATGAATACTTATTCTTCTGCATACAATTTGCATACAACTGTGAGTTTAACAGTGAATTGATATGCTGCGTTTGACAAGCAGAGACAACATTTTTAGGTTTCAATCCCCTTTAAGAGCTATGTTTCGAATTAAGTTTTAACGAGGGTATAGACGTGTTTTCAAGAAGCTACATGGATCTATTAACGCACACACACACACACTTCAGTATGTCCGTTAGCAGATCTAAGTCTGTGCCCCGCGGTCCCCGTCTTCATTAAAGCTCGAAGATCTTGGAGTCGTGCAGGGCTCACAAATGTGGGGATTATGTAACTCCCAGTGAAATATGCCACCTTCAAATGGAAAACCTTCTCTAGGAGTGTAATTGAAAGTCAATCGTTTTTTAAACTACTTCACCAACGCTTCGCAATTGTAATGTTCACCTGCATGCTTAACTCTTACTCAAACAGCTATAGGATCAATCTTTTACATTTAAGAGTATATATATATATATATATATATATATATATATATATATATATATATATATATATATATATATATATATATATCCTACTTTGTAGAAACTCTGACCCAATTACTGATGGCCTTCTTTTTGTAAAGTCACCACTAGTTAGTCTGACACATTTTTACAGCAGCGACACAGATTGGCTTACTTCAGCACTGCAGGAAGGCCAGATACAAGTGTGTGTGTGTCCGTGTGTGTGTCTGTCAGATACACTTTTGGAGTTTACTTGTAGCTTTTATTACGCTAAATCAACAACTCAATGAAATGGCTGTCCTTCCTTCGCATTCCCTGGATCACTTTACACCTACTTTAAAATGCAGTTCATTTATTTTAGTAGTTGGCACTGTGCCATCTGTATGATAGCAAGACAGAGAGAGAAAAAGATCTATCAAGTTTTTCCCACTGTGCCTTTTGAGCTATATCTTAAATCTCATTTTCTTAATGTTCTCATTATAGCTTGAGGCTCTTCCATGCCTAATGTTTACTTTTTATAGGCCTCATTTACAATCTGTGCTCTTTTTAAAGCTAAGGCACATCCTGAATTTGCATGGATCAGAGTGGTTCTTTATTAGGCAAACTAAATTGAAGATGAGAATAATGGAATGGTTTTTATGGATCAAGGCCCCATGATTTATTGATGTGTTAATCAGACTATATTATCCCTGAGCAAATAAGGAAACGCTGAAAAGCCAAAAAACAAACAAAAAAAAAGTGTGTAGTCTATCTGAAATATATGATTCAAGGACCTGTTCTATATATTAAATGCTGTTCATTTAGTTGGAACGATCTGGTTTAAGGCTTTAGACTAAAATAAACAGAACCACGTAGGAATGACTGAACAGAAAAGAGCAGACTTTAAAACTTTCTGTCAAACTGAAAGGTATAACTATAAATAATTTAAGTGGTTACTTGCAGTTAGAGGTAAATTCGTGGATACTAAGTGGCTCAAACAAAACTCAATTATTTCAAATAATTTGATGACACTTTGATAAACTCTGGTTAATCCAGTGAGCAGTTCTTCCTCAAATCCGCTCATTGTGAAATCTTGTTTCTAGGCAGAATGCTGTACATCGACTCCCAGAAGTTGTTAAATACCAGCCAATCAGAAAGAAACTGACGTTTATCTGCTAGCTCTGCCCGTTTTGTACAATACACATCAGCCGATCAGTGATCGGAGTGTGGGCGGTCGTAGGTGTTCAATCTGAGACGAATCAAGCCTCCTCCCTCAAACACTTTGAACAGCATTAACATTTTTGACATACTGACATACTAAATACTGACACACACTCTCAGAAAAAAAAGGTTTCAAATTTCAGTACTCTTTCAAAAGACTACTCACACACCGACTTCCACTAAATTACATTATATTTATCAAAATCATTGTTAAAGTATATAATGCATAATAAGTGGATAGTGCTTGTGTATAGTGCGTAATTTAGCAAAATATTTGTCTTTCTCTGGCTTAAATGAAGAGAGCTATAATAATATAGATCTTGCTTTCTCTTTCCATTTGCTCAGTTTTTTCAAAAACCGAACTTCAAACTCACAAATGCCACTTTGTTCATTCTTGAAGTGAACTTTTTCCCTTCTTGATGATTAGATGAATTGTTTTGGACTGCTGACTTTAATTGCATGTGACGCATACAGTGTGTGACCTGTCCTAGATGTGATGCAACAGTGCACTTCTTGTCCTGTGTGCGAACGTCTTTACAGGCCCAAATGACAGCTCTGTAAAAAAAAAAAAATTCCCTGAGAGTGCAGGGTTTAATGGGGGAAAAGGTCAAGGTTTGACTCAGACTTCCTGTTCTGTCATTGCACGAGATCGATAAACTCCTCTTAAATCAGCATGTCTACATGATGCTTGTGACAGGAATAGCATCTCTGTGCGTTCTCGAAGCTCATCTGCAGCAAGGACACATCGTAAGGTCACTAAAAGAATCAGTGATGGATAGAGAAATGCAAAATAAATAGAAAAAAAGGGAACATATGGATTAATCATCCCTTCCTCCAGCCATTTCAAAGCTCTAGTGAGCCATCTTGTTATTTTACTGTCTTTAAATGAAGCATCACAACTGAAATGAGTGACTAATTTGCAATATTCTACATAGGCGGTAACAAAAAATAAATAAAAATAAACCTAATCAAATGAAACACACAGGAAACCTGACTTACAAATAATTTTGTAAGTTTAAATTTCAAAGGTTTGGTTAACATTTTGCATATTACACAATGCTCTAAAATTGCATTAAAATAATTATTTCACATTGGGTGAAAAATCTAATTCGAATGTCAGTGTTGTTATATATATATATAATTACTTTTCAAAAAGCTTGCGGTCAAGAAGATTTTTTTTTATTCAGCAAGGTTGCATTAAATTGTTCAAAAGTGAGATTAAAAGTTTCATTCATGTTAAAAAATTTTGTATTTTGAACGTTCTATTCAGTGAAGAATCTTGAAAAAAAATCAGTTTCCACAAAAAATTAAGCAGCACAACATAATTTTTTTTTAACCGTTATAATAAAAAAGAAATAAAGATATGTTTCTTGACTAGCAAATTAACATATAAGAATGAATTCTGAAGGATCACGTGACACTGAAGACTGGAGAAATGTCTGCCTAAAAAATTAAGCTTTGCCAGAACAGGAATAAATTTACTTTTAAAATATATTAAAATAGTGACCGGTTATTTTAAAATGTAATAATATTTAAGAATATTACTGTTCTTAGTGAAAATGTACATCTTGGTAAATGCAGTCTTTGTGAGCACAAGAGACTTCTTTCAAAAACTAAAAATATTATTTCTAACATTTATAGTTTAGTATTTTGCAATGCAGGACGTGGTAGCTTTACCCAAATATATATATAATCAACATTTCTCCGCTGTGTTTGATAAGATTTTGTTTACCACTAAGCTTGTCACAGTGAATTATGGGATTTTCCTTCATGAAGGATACGCAATGCTTCTTATTTTCAAAAAGTATCTTGTAAGGAATAAAAATACTGCTAACTTCTGGAACAGCTCTCGCGTCAGGAGTTACTTAAAAATCTGCATATGTAGGCAGCTCACCAGAGAAGGATTTTTTTTTTTTTGTATCTCTCAATCCATCTACTCACTGTCATTCCAGCATTGACGCTCTCCCTCTGATCCTCTCTGTGTCTGCGGTGGAAACCAGCAGCTGGGCTCTTGGGAGTCTAAATGCCTTATTTCTGGTCTGATCCTGCTAGACACCCACCACATCATCTCCTCTCAGAGATGCAGATCTCTGCATGGTTACGTGCCACTCAAGTTACGTAACGTGCACTAAAAACAAACATGCTAGGGCTCTTTTTGATGTCTTTCCACGTACTCCTATCTGGTTCAGGTCAGGAGGTTCATATCCAGAGAGGATACTCAAACTCTGAGGACAAGAAAATGGCATTAAAATTTAAACACACACCAGTGAATTAGAAGACAGAAATTGGTGGAGTTGTAACTCGGTTCCTAAGAGCTGCTGCAGCATCAGGCAGCTGATAAAATAATGATGAAGAAATAAAAGGAAGACAATGTACTACTGAATAAAATGAGGACAAAATGCCTGAGATAGTCTCTGTGTTTGAGTTTAATTGAATATTTTTCCTAGTTTTCTTTATATTAGAATTGTCAGTTTAAGCTTCAGGCCATATCTCTAATTCAAATATTTGTATTATAAACATGGGCTGAGAGTTATTATCTGCAATACAAATTTCTAATTAAATCTATTACAGCAATATCTACTGAAAATTACACAGTTTATCAACCAGTAATCATCATGAGTAATCAAGGAGGAAGTACAGCAGATACTAATATCTCTAAACACTTGTTGTGTATATACTCATTCATTTGACAAATGCTTTTATCCCAAGTGAAATTATGAATGCAACAAGCAATTCGTCTTAAATGAATAGTTAGCCCAAACTTAAATGTGCTGAAAGTTCACTCATCCTAAAGCCATAATAAATAGATGTGTATTTCTTCATCAGAGAATGTTAGCATTGCATTACTTGCTCACCAATGGATCCTCTGCAGTGAATGGGTGCCGTCAAAACTAGAGTCCTAACAGCTGATAAAAACAATACGAGTAAACTCCAGTCCATCAATTAACATCTTGTCAAGTGAAAAGTTGTGTCTTTGTAAGAGACAAATCATTTATTAGATGTTTTTAACTTAAAACAATTGCTTCTGGTCAAAATATGAGTTCATAATAACACTATTATTACTATCCATAATAACACTTTTTTAAGCTTTGCAAAAAAAAAAAAAAGTTTTTAGAAGACATAACCAACAATTTGGATGGAACTCCATTTACAATGGAGTCTGAATGGAAAAGCAGCAGAAAGTGTCAGGGAGAAGATGTGCATAAAAATTAAATTATGTTTTTACGGCAAGAAACCTTGACTGACAATCTAAGTAGACAGTTGTCAAAGAGCAAACAAACCACAGAGCTGAAATGTCCAGTACTAGTTACCAACACACTCATCAGACACTAGAAATATCCCAAATGATAGTATTACAATGGCGATTAGAGCATGAAATCTTTGAGCTACCTGGTGGAGAACAACAATTCAATTCAAGCTAAATAAATTTTTTGCTTCCCCTCTAAGTAACGGATCTACAAGACCAGTGTTTCTAATTCCTTCAAAGCCTGAATTGGTCTTCCTGCTGTTGCTGTGGTTATAGATGGCAACAGTGTGATTACCCATTGAGAACCAAAAGCTTAAGTGTGCTCTCACTGTGCCATGGATGCTGAAGCGCAGTTGCCATGGAGACGGGGAGACTACATATGTTTCATTAATTTCAGGGCATATCACATGATGTGGGCTTTGAAGGTCAGGGCTCAATTATCCATAAATAGCAGGTTCAGTTCTGCCAGGTTTGGGTTTTTTGACTAGCGGCAGTGAAACACAATCTTCCAGCCTCTGTGATCAGAATGGCAACTTTATATAACCTTCAGTTTACCAGAGCATGTGCTACACGTGTGAATGTCTGCCTGTCTGATAGCATTTTCAGCATTTTTTAATATCCAAAATGTTTCATTACACATAGTATTAGTAGTATAACAATTAAGGTTAATTAATTTCATAATCCCCTTTTTTATGTTAAAAATCCTAAAAATATTTATTTTTAAGATTATTATTTTAACTTCTGTACTTTTGCTGGGTGATATTTATAGGATAAATACGTTTGCTGGAAGGGTTATTGCCTCCAGGGTAGTTTAAGATATATCTGTGTCTTCATGTTAACCGAATGGGCTAATGCTCTTAATATTTGATAAATCAATGTCAAGAAAATCATTAAAAGGAACAACATCTCTAATAAAATTAAAGAAAAATATAAAAAATATTTAAATTAGCTGAAATAGTTGCATTGAAATGAAAAATACAATGAAATTTTAGTTTGGTTTGTTTTAGCTAACTAACCTTGTCATACACACACACATACATACGTACATATAATCCTGTAATCACATATATGTGTGTGTAACAAAACATTCTTAAAATTCCTAAAAACAAAAGTTGTAAACCTGTAACTACACTGAACAAAATAATAAACGCAACACTTTTGTTTTTGCTCCCATTTGTCATGAGCTGACCTCAAAGATCTAAGACTTTTTCTATGTTCACAAAAGGCCAATTTCTCTCCAATATAGTTCACAAATCTGTCTAAATCTGTGTTAGTGAGCACTTCTCCTTTGGCGAGATAATTCATCCACCTCACAGGTGTGGTATAAATGTATAATTACAATGAAAAAAACTAATCTAAAATATTACTAAAAACTACAATAGAATTTTGATGCTAAAATAACACTGTGTAAAACTAAATTCCAAGTAGTATTGACCAAAATAATAAATAAATAATAAAAAATATGATGTCTACTTTAAATAACTATCAGCACAAACATCCTCATATGACCTCCTAATAAACTAGAAATGACAAATAACCCTTGATTGCCCAGGGTGACAGAAGTGACAGAATCCTCCAGGCTAAGCCAATCAGAGTTTGATTAATGAGTCTGAAATGATGAGATGGTGTGACATCTGTGTCACATGTTGCCATGGAAATAGAGCGATGAGCATCTGCTGTGTAAACTCACCAGCAACGCTTCTGACTTACACTTCTTGATCACACTCAAACACAAATGCTGTGAGACAGAGAATTACTAATTGCCACTTGCACATGTTTTCATTACAAATCGTATACACTGCATTAATGCAGGGTCTTTCCTAGTCACAGAAATCATTAGAAATATTACATTGGCTGCCAGGATGTAAAATGGCAGTTAGTAGACACTTAGGTAGACAAATAGGGTACTTCGGTGTCTCATTCAATTTTCTAAGCATTAGATGTAAAAAGGATATTATGTCATAAATAAATATATAATTATATTAATAATAGATTACCTAGCATACAGTCGTTTTGAAAATGTCAAATGTCTGAACACTGTCGGTATCTACAAAACAAAATCATTAACATAAGATTTAACATTATAATTTTATAATTTTCTTTTCTTTTCTTTTCTACAAATATTGTGTTGACTGCACATCAAGCTTAACTATTTAACCATTAAGTCACTATAAAGTAATAATAATAAATTAAGATTAATTCTGAAAAAAGATTAATTCAGATGTTTTAAAACAGATTTTTGTACCCTGTGTGTGGAAAGTGTCAGTAGGAAGAAATAAACCAATTCACCTCAATCCTAAAAAAAAAAGCCTGAAACACTCTTCAGTTCATTGCTGTTGAATGCTATTTCTCCAAACCTATTGCTTTTCCAGACACTTTCAAGAAAACCTTCAGTCAGTAAGGGTTTTCCTGCATATCATTCAATAGCTGTCTGTTTTCTACAAGATGCACTGAGTTTGCCAGCAAAAGGAAAGAGTGAACAATCATAATGGATTCTATATTGAGCTCGCATCTTAGCCTTGCTGTCCTTCAACATGGAAATATGTAAGAGATGGGAACAACATAATGGCCTCCACTTCTCTGTCTGGAACTCTCCATGGTACTGATGTGCAGAAGTAGAAGTCAAATAAAAGCCTGCTACATACAGCACACTTCACTAAAATGCATGATAGTTTAGTACAGGTATACAGGACACCATGGTACCATTTCAAAGCCCAATTTAACCTTTTGGTACAAACTCAGCCAATTTGTCCTTTTTGACTTAAATTACTCCTACAGTCAAACTTCTCATCTCAACAGTCTGTCCTTTCAGCATTTTGTTCTACCTTGTGTGAGTGATTTTGCTGTGCAATCTATCTGAATTTTCTGGGTCACTGCAGCTTGCGGTGAGTGTGACAGCAAGCAACTTTTCTCAAGCAGACACTGAGGACCATCAGTGCCTTTACTGTGTGATGCCCTGTAGGCCTAGGGAGAGAGACAAACAGAGCAGCAGGAGAGGTCATGGCCCATCTAGAGGGATTCATTTAATATGTTTATAAAACTATTGCCAGTTTCATCAATGAAGTGGTTAAGTTGTAGCAACATCTGCCTTAAACATAGATAACAGAAATAATCCCTTAAATACATAAAGGGATTTGTAAAGCCCTCTTAACATTCCGTGCATACAATGCCATTCCATCCTTATGGGAACAAATTAATATATTTCTGTGGGTGAAAATGGCCCAAAATTATTTATTACTGGGAAAATATCAAGAAGAGAAAATAATTGTCCTAAATATTATTCATGGTAAATAGTATGTATTGTTTATAAAAAGATAGCACAGATACACTGCAATGCACTCAACAGTAAACAATGGTGTTCACAGGTAAAGTCACTTTATAATTCCATTTAGTAAACTGTTTGTACATTTAGTGAAAGGTGTTGCTTTACACTAGCATTGAGAAGTTTTAACCAAACTATGTTACAGACTTTTAATTAAGTCCTAAATAACATATAAACTTGTGGAAAATGGGCATCCGATGATCTCTTTAAATTTTTACAGCCATTAATTTCTCAAGTAAAAAATCTGTAGCATTTTAATAATTGTATCATCTAAATGAATCAATTAATAAATGTATTTATCCTTTAAATATAACTGGACACTTAATTGATGATAATTTTGTTAGAATCTACTTATTTGAATTACTTATATTTGTTATGAAAAAATAAAAATGAAATAAATAGAAAAAAAATTCTATATCTTCTATGAAAAAAAAAAAAAATTCCAAAGTTTTCTTAAGAGTCACCCATCATCATATGATTCATCAGTGATGTTTTTTAAATTAAGCTTCTGGCTATAAAATGGCTGAAAAGTGACTAATGGCTATACCACTTTCACTTTTTTCTTTTAGAAACTATACTGAATCTCAAAGGGAAAAAAAACTTGGGTACTTCAGTGATGTTCTAGGTCACAATCTTCCTTTTCTCTCACACTGAATAGCTCCACTTTGGGCATTATTGCCAGTCCCTGAAATAGCCTTGCTGTCTTTCACTTGGCCTTGTTTTCTCAAAGCTTTGATTATATTACATTACATGCATTTATCAGATGCTTTTATCCAAAGCTACATTCAGGACATACAATTTTTTTCACCAGTATGTGTGTTCCCTGGGGATTGAACCTACGACCTTTTGCGCTGCTAACTTAATATTATATAGTTTGATGGTGCAGGAAAAGCATTCAAGTTTACCGGAAACACACACTCACTCTCTCTCTCACACTCACAGACAAAACAAAAAGATTAGAATCTTCTCCCTTCAGTCGAAGAATACATACTTCTGTTGTTTTTGAGTCAAAGCAAACATACCTCTTATTTTTAATTAGCATTTAAAATAATTTTGCACAGGACTGGCATAGACTGTCAACAGTATATAAAAGCCAAGACAACTCCACCAGTATTGGTTGCAATCATATCCATTATGATGAGTCTTAATCAATAAAGAGTTCAATACAAAGAGCAAGAAAATAATATCATTCACTCTTCATCACTAGGAGTGGCATCTATTAGCGGATGCCATATTTTTCGGAGAGGAAAGAGATGATGGACTGCTCTTTTCTAACTGCACTAGACTTCTTCTTTCCATCAGGATCGATTATCTTCCACCATCTCCTGCACTCCTACATACTCGTATTCACTTACTACACACACACACACACACACACACACACAAATGCAATGGCACAGGCCATTAGCACCAATCATGGCAGCTTGTTTGTAACTGAACCTGAAGGAACAAACGACAGTGCTTGGAGCCAAAGAGTAGGTGTTGAGAGCTTTCCTTAGAATAGAACTGATGGGAGCAAATGTATCATGAAAATACCAGAGAGCTCGCTGAAGCATCTGGAATTACCCTCTTCTAATTAATGCCTTTGGCTTTTTCAGCTACATGTGTAACGAATAGGTACATAAAATCAAGCATACAGTCATGCAACAATTATATATACCAACATTAAAAGAAAAATAAAGAAAAAATAAAATGAGGCATAGGTCTCATGTTCCAGCATCAGAATTCTCCTGTGCACAAAGCCAAGATCTCAAGCCTGTGAAATGAGCTGTATAGTACTGTTCAAAAGTTATTAAGATTTCAATATTTTAATACAAGTCTCTTATGCAAGGCTGCATTTAATTGATCAAAAAGCTGCTTTCTATTTCAATATATTTTATTTAAAATGAACATATTTTATATATATTTGTCCTGTGTATTCCAGTTTTCAGTGTCCCTGAAAGAAGAAATAAGAAAATCAAGTAACATTTATTCTTATCAATGTTCAAAACAGTTATTTTTGTGCAAACTTTGATGCATTCTTTGATGAATATCGAATATTGATGAATAAGTCCTTTCTAACAATATAAATGTCAATATAAAAGCCATTTTTGATGAAGTTAATGCATCCTTGCTGAACAAAAGTATTACTTTCTACCAAGAACCACCAACATTTTGAACAGTATATATTCAAATTCACTAAATACAGTAAACTACAAATGAATCAAAATTGCATATAAACCATAGTGCCACTCACCTCTCACCAGCTTGTTTACATTACTCCCGATGCCATTTCACTGCCCTTCACCATTACTTGAGCATCATGTCCTTCATAAACACATCTGAGCACAAAATATCCTCTCTTCTCAATCTCAACCAGACACATCTTATACAAATTCTCTTTCGAATGCTTTGAAGAAATTGTCGATGGTTACAAAATCTCAAATCTAATGTCATATTTAGTCTTTCCCTGTTTCTCGACTAGCACATCTCAACGCATGTAAAATCTACTATAATCCATTGTAAGATGTTCTTACCGATCCTTCTTGTCCTGTCAGATCCTGTGTGTGTGAGATACACAGGAGGAGAATAAACAGCAATTGGTCTTTTAGGAAAAGCCCAGTGCTACAGGACAGTCTGATTGTTTGGCATTCGGGAAACTTGAGCTCCCGAGGCTGGCATGGGATGGCTGCCAGCACCACCAGAAATTACCCAGCAAACACTGCTTCCAGAAAGATGATGTCATCATTACAACGCCAAGCCTCTCTATCGTTTCAGTTTCTATATTATTAAGATGTAATTTCCACATAACCTCAAGAACAGTTGCCTGGACCCATTTAAAAAGTTCAGTTTTGTTTTTATCCATCTGTAACAGCCACTCATTTTAGAAAGCATTAAGAAGATCCAGCTGTAATGATGCTCAGGGCTACATCACCATGATTCACGGTCATAACTGCTGACTTACCAAGTCATCGTGAGTCATTCACCTTCTAGCTAAACACAAACTAAAAGGCATTTAGATACAGATACACTGTAAAAATTAAAATAAAAATTAAAAAAAATCCTCTTTTCGAAGTTGTACATAAAACTAAGATTACTACAAAATCATTACTACTTATTAATTTCACATTTAAAGGGAAAGTTCACAAAAAAATAAAAAATTCTGCCATTAATTACTCACCTCATGTCATTACAAACCCGTAAGACCTTTGTTCATCTTCGGAACACAAATTAATATATTTTTGATGAAATCTGAGAGCTTTCTGACCCTGCATAGACACATTCAATGCACAAAAATGTAGTATAGACATCGTTTAAATAGTCTGTGTGATATTAGTGGTTCAACTGTTAATTTAATGAGGCTACGGAAATACATTTTGTGTGCAAAGAAAACAAAAATAATGACTTTATTCAACAATTTCTTCTCTTCTTTGTCATTCTACTCTGTGCATTCATGCATGTCATATCCTAATGTATGCATTGTGGTACTGTCATGAACATGCATCAAATTCTGACACGAAAGAGAAGAAATTGTTGAATAAAGTCATTATTTTTGTTTTCTTTGCATCATAAAAATTACCGTTGAACCTCTGATGTCATATGGACTATTTTAATAACTTTCTTTACTATGTTTCCCGGCCTTCAATGTTCAGGTTAATTGCAGTCTATGCAGGGTCAGAAAGCTCTCAGATTTCATCAAAAATATCTCAATTTATTTTCCCAATATGAATAAAGGTCTTACGGGGATGTACCGACATGAGGGTGAGAAATTAATGACATTTTTTAGGTGAACTATTCCTTTTAACGTGTTACTCACCATTTCTTGATTGGTTTGTGAAGTTTACTAGCAGTTTCAGAGTGAAAATTATTTCTGCACCAATTTTACATTTCAAATATTCAAGCAAACACAAATGAATCAATTTGGATCAGGCTTCAGTATCCTAGTCAGAAACAAGCTCAGCAGGACTACAAGAGCAGATTCTGTTTCCTCTGATCATTCCCAGACTCTCCAGGATGAGTCCCACTTCCATTCATCACTTTGACAGATAGACCTTGTTCCCCTCTTCATCACCAATGATGGACATAATTAAATTTGGAGGAGGAGAAGAGGTCTGTGACTCCAAATTGAAACTATAAAACATGGAAATTCCAATCTGTGAAGGTCAATTTGGAACATGGTGTACGAATACTGAAAAGAGGATTCGATACAGTTAATAGCAGTATATCTCATAGAAAGTTGAGAAAAGGAATCACTACGTAGATTGTTAAATCCAAGCCTGCAGACCCTTTTGGTAACCATAGGAACCATGTGAGGAGGCAACAAACACACAACTGAGTCCTAATTTAGAAGGGAGGGAATACCATTCATCATTGGCAACAACCCACATGATGGCTCATTTTCACTCCACAGGGAGGCTTTAAAGGGATAGTTCACCCAAAAATTGCATCGTTATTGATCGACTTCATGTTCTAAACCCATATCCTGTTATTTTTTATCCAGCGGAACAGAAAAGTACAGCTTTGTGTGAAGAACAAATATGATGCCTTTAGAAGTGTTATATCAGGTTGGATGTCAATGACGTCAAATGCTTCACAAATGAACATCATTGATGTCAAACGTTATCCTACGTATTTTTTTTTTTTAGACAGAAACTGATCTGACAACTAAGGGAGGGCAAAATATTTTGAAAAAATAATTTCTCACAAAACGATCTCCAGAAGACTTCAAGAGTCATATAAAGAATTCCACAATGTTTTTAACCCTTTCTGGAGCCTGACAGACTATAAACGGTTGTAAAATGGACAATTTCCTATTCTGGGAATTCTTCACTCATCAAATAAATAAATAAATTACATTACACCACATTACATTAAGTCATTTAGCAGATGCTTTTATCCAAAGCGACTTACAAATGAGGACAATAGAAGCGATCAAAAACAACAAAAGAGCAATGATATATAAGTGCTATAACAAGTCTCAGCTAGCTTAAATGCAGTACACGTAGCCAGGGCTTTTAAATAATATAATGAATAAAAAGAAAACAAAATAGAAAAAGAATAGTGCAAGCTAGTGTTAGAGGTTTTTTTAATACAAGTTTAGAACAAAGTGAGGGGTTGTAATGAAGCTTCAGTTAGTGACATATTTGTTGTTGTTTTTTTTGTATTTTCTTTAGTTCTTGTATGTTTTTTTACTTTTGTTTATTTTGTATTTTCCAGTGCTAAATGTTAAAGTGGGAAACTTAAGGTTGATCAAGCATGTTTATTGTATGTTCTTTCATTACATTTTAGCATTAGGTTGTTGTCACAGAGCAACCCCGTGATCATAAATGGACTGTATGCATGTACACCATATCTAGCACACACACACACACACTGCATGCATCATTAACATGTTCTGTTACAGCACTAACATCATACACGGACCTGCATAATGCCTGTGATTGTTCAAATGTATTGTGTATTATGCATTTAAGAGATGTGAGGGTAAGATATGTATTTTGTTAATTCATTTTCACTATAAAGAACCATAATACACATATGTTGGATTTAAAGTCTTTATTTAAGATTAGGTCACACAGTATAATTAATATAACTTACCACATTGTAATATACCAGTGGCCAAACCTGAATTGCTTTAAACCTAAACTATTTAAGCATGGTGGACACACCGTCTGATTGGGAGAAACCATGTTGGGTATGATGTCACTTGGGGGTGTTTCAATGGACCTGTAAAACAAGGGTTATATTTGTTCATTCATATGTTGTATTTCTATATTGTAATTTGTGGAGTTTGTATTTTGAATAGATGCTGTTTTATATGCATAATAGGACCAAAAGTGAATATATAAGGAAGTAAACTTACCTGTAGATTGGTAAAACCTGGGGTGTGGCCTAGACTATAAAATGGCTGCCAGAGTTGTACATGAGGCTGATCACTTTCCGTGGATTAGGGTCAGGATGTTTGGTGTTAAGGGAACAAGCAATAGAAGCTTGTGTTAAAGTACCTTTTTTGTTGTTGTGACTATGATCCAACAAAGAGACTTGTACATGTTGTTTCTTTATTTTTTGGTTTGTTTTGTTGTGGGATCTATCCGCACAATTAATTCACCTCCACTGGAATTTCCTGTCGCTGTGGTCTGTTCACGAGTGCCATCCCTAACAGTTGTAAAAAGTGATTTTTTTTTTTTGTTGTTGTTGTAAATAAGATTATTCGAGTGTTGCAAGAAAATAGTTTTTAAATTTTTCTACTTCAACATTTTGTTTCATTTAATGTGTTATTTGCCATTTCCTTGTAACTGTTTGTGAAATTTACTAGCAATTACTGTAAGAAAATGGTTTCCACAACACTTTTTTTTACTTTACATTTTTCATCTTAATGAAAATCTAATGTATTCACCCTAAATAAAAGTCATGAACGATTTCAGGCCATTATTTTCTTTTATGCAGCTATATTTGATGTGGTATTACGTAATTTCTGGAGCTTTCCACCTTATGAAGATGAGTAAATAATGGCAGAACTTTCATGATATATACCATAAACATAATGAAGATGCTTCACGCAAATCTTTGTTTTTGAGTGTAAATTTAAATATACTTGTCTTAAACTACACATTTACTGACTATCACGGACCAAAGGTTAGGTTCTTCCTCATTTACCAGTCATTATATTCTTAATTAGCTGCTCACAACACACACACACACACACACACACACACACACCTCCCTGGAGGTCGATAGTGTCCTGCTCGTCCAATCAGAAATGTCTACCTGTGCATCAATCACCCAGTGTTTCGCCTCCACCTCTCACCTCTGGCCTGTGAGTCAATGGACGTGTAGAGAGGCAAACTGAGTAATTAAGTTAGCTTTCACCTAAAGGATTTATGAACTAATATAATAATATAATCTTATATAGATCGCTAAAAAACAATAAAATGATCAGTCTACGAGTATTTCCCTGTACAACTAAAATATCATGTCATAATATATTATTCAATACGCTTCTTCTAACAGAAGATCTCATTCTAGCGGGCAGCGGCTCTTCATATGCCGCTGAGAGGAGTAGGCTATTTTGCGCATCACCACAGAAGCGGGTTTTTACTGAAAAATGCGATGTGACATCACACAACGTGCATTAAAAACCTAAAATACAGACACAGGCATATGTATATAAAAATATCCTACCTGAATCGAAATGAGAGCTCAGCGCAAAACTAGGGTTGAAAAACGACGCAGACATGACCAGTAGTGTTACAGTGCCTGACATGCTGAAGATAACTTGGAAGTCCAGAAACGATGTCTGTGATGTTAAATAAAAGAGTTTATTTTCTGTTCAAACATATCATTTTCTCGCTCCTCCATGTTATAGAGCCAAAACAGGGGAACAGCAGGATAACTCCAGTGGTAATGGACGGGTTTCACCGCAACCAACTGCCGTGTGTATTTGAATCTTCTGTGGACATTCTCGTGGAGAGGGTCTCTGCGGTGGGTTCTGCTGCTTCTCTGCACCAAATAAAGCGAGCGTCCTGTGGAGCATTCCTTGCGTTCCGACTGAAGGAGAAAACCCAAAGCGAATTCTGGGTTTCGGTTTGATTGACTGATTTAAGCTCGAATGAAAGTGTTTGTTAAAAAGCCCGACGGGAGCTGTTCAGTGCTGAACGACACAGCGCCATCTTGCTCAGCGCGATTCCTCCAGAGTCTCAGGCGGACTGCTTCTGCTGGAATCCGCTGAGGGGAGGAGATTGCGCCAAAAGCGCAGCGCTGACTGACGCTATTTCACCAAGAAATGAAAAGAAATAAAACGCTTATTTTATGGTACAATGCGCAGAACTGTTTGATGGGTCACAACTTTTTAATGATGAGAGTCATGGGAAAACACCTGGATTCTTCCATAATTGCTAGATTGAATTTTTCGACTCTGAAATGTGATTGGATGAACCACATTTGAAGCTGACGTACAACAGCCAATTAACTCTTTACATTAATACAATCTTTACATTAATTGAACTCTACAGGCATATTAATGGGCCAGGTTTTTATGTTGCCAGGGAGTCAGCAATATAAATAATGAACTATAACTTGGAGGAAGAATTGCTTACTTTGACTTATATTTATCCTCAACAGTAATTATTTATTGAATATTTATTATTTCTCTAATACTGTAGCATTTTTTTTTGTGCAATACATAAATCTATACAAATGTCTGGCTACATGTGAGTAACAATGATAATTGGAAAATTTTGATATAATTAAACTATACCCTATATTAAATTTAGGTAAGTAATGACTTAAGCTATTCACTTTTTAAAAGAAATCTCGGTATGCTTGGTCAAACTGTGTTGAAGTCTACACAGAATAAAAAATGTACGATGGCTACAATGAAATATTTATAAATAATGTTTTAATTAAAATGAAATTCAATGATTAAAATAACAAAAATATATCCAATAGTTTATATATATATATATATAGGTGCACCTAAAAAAATAGAATATCGTGAAAAAAAATAAAAAAAGTAGCCATTTCTAAAAGTGAAACTTTCCTATATTCAAGATTATTCCTGTGATGGCAAAGCAAAATTTTCATCAGCCATTACACCAGTCTTCAGTGTCACAGTAGCCTATATATATATATATATATATATATATATATATATATATATATATATATATATATATATATATATATATATATATATATATATAATTAAACTGTGAAAAAATAAGAAAAATGAAAACCAGGCTCAGATCTTTGAAAACAACAAAGGCACAGAGGCTTACACAAGATGAAAGATATAGTATCATCAAAGTCAATACACTTCAGCAACATTCACCTTCAACAACTACGTGCAGTTTCCAAATCTAAAGTCCCATGAACACATATGCCCTTACACTGTGTTTGGTTGTCATAACAGGAAGCTGGTTCAGAGGCTAGAGTCATAATGTCAAGCATTCTGTTTGTCTGAGACAACATGTCACTCTTTCAGTGTTGCCGTGGAAACGCTGTAGCTAGCAAGTGTGTTCATACAGTGCTGAGATGAATGTTAAAAGCAGCTTTCTTTTTTCACCCTCCCACTTTTCTCATACTCACAAGCACTACTGAAATCTCCCTCTGTTCACATGCCTGCAGGTAAAAAAACTGAAAACCATGAGTTGCTATGCTTTTTTCCATCTCTCTTTTTAGTCGTTGTGCCTTTTTATGTAAAGAACTGAATAGAAACATGAAAATGGAGCAAAAGAGAGGGGGAATGGGATCAGGACATGACCCATACAGGATTCAAGTCTGCACCAATGATGAATACACAAATACCATCAAAAAATTATATATATTATCTGATCTCACCAACAATTAATTAATTATATATATATATAAATTTTTTTTTTTTTTTTAACAAGGTTTCACGAGACTTGAAAAAAAAATCTTGATACATTATTATTATAATTTTTTTGCAAAACCATTTTCAATCATCTGGGAATTTAGATTAAAAAAAATTTAATCTCATGAGGAACTGATACAACTGTTGGTGCACAAATGCATAGTATGTGCATTTACTTGTTATCTAAATAATCATTCTGGCTATGAGTGCATTTGGGAGCTGAAACACAACCTCTTAAAGGGTGCTCAGACAGGAGACTTCCCTCCAAAATTGCATTAGTTACTGGCTAGTCACATTGACTGAGATATTAACAGTGTATAAGTGGGAGAGACCAATAGGAAGTGTGAGCATAGTTTATCCACAAGAGATTTATCAGGTATCCCATAAAACATACTAAAGCATTAAACTATACTGAATCATGAACATTTTAGCTACAAGACCCACAATTTAGAATCAGATGTAAAGAATACCACACAAGGGGAAAAGAGCAGATGTTTTTTAATTGATCTGAGAGTCCAGTATGGCCTTAAATATCCAGAACAGACTAAATAGCCCCAACCAAAAAGAAATGCCTTCAGAAGTTAAGTCTACACCAGGGAATCATAATCCCAGAATAATGTGAACATCATATAATTAGACTTGAGCTCAAACAAGTAAACACAACATTAGCCTCTCCTGAACTACATGAGCTGAAGGGCTCGACCTTAGCTCAAAGCTTAACACACAACTTCCATTAACACAACACACACCAATAACACTCACATGAGCTTAGGCCTATACAGGGTCCTTCACTGGTACCCTTGGAAAATATTAGCAAAATAACTGTGAAAAAAAACCTGTTTACTGTTTGCTTTATTAAAGTACCACAATATTTTCATAGGATACCGTCACTGTGCAATGCTAATTTCTTTACGTTCTCATGCAATGAATTTACAATTTATAGTCTTACAAAGCTAATCAGTATGATAGCTGCATGTTTCGAAGAACTGAATGAATAACGGTGAAGTGATAATGTAAGTGTCAATGAATACAGTCAGTTAACATGAAAAATGAAAACGAAACTGTGCTGACAATCCATTTTACCTCTGTGAAGATATATATAAAATAAGACAAAAATTTGTATAATGAATGTTTATGAATTTTCTTGTTGACTTTGGAAACATTTTATCATATGATTATATGGGGTCATGAAGATTTTATTTTTTCAAATTTAGTTAATATATTTAGCAATGATGTAGTAAAATAATCAAAAGTCTGATGTATAAAAATAGATATTTTCTACACAGAAGGAAAAACATGGTGATATCTCTGAGAATCTCTGGTGTGCTCATGACCATCTGAGCAAAGCTGAGTTTGATCTGAGAGCTTCAGCAGATTCTAGAGAGAAGACAACAGGAGGAGCCCAATCAGTATATGCACTTAAACACACACATGCAATTCTTTCGTTAAAACCAGTTTTGATGGTACAACATGACGTGTGATTAAATTGCATATTGTGACAGCTATGGAAAATGCTATGTTTTCATTAGGAGGCATAAAATATTTCTAAAAAGAGAAATTTAGTTTCTTTCATGATGCATCTTTGTGGCATGAGACGTAACAGCTTACATAATAAATTGCCAGTATCTTAGGATGCTTAATTTAAACCAGAAAGCCCCCCCCCCCCCACCCCACAGAGTGTTCTTTAGCCTTTCCCCCATTTGTCATCGTCCCTCTTCTGTGCTGATCCACTTGGCTGTGTGGCAAACAGCCATCTAACTCGATTACATGCTTCTTCCTTAACCGACTGCAACAGCCAACCAAAAGCTGGACACACAGTAAAGTGATTATACACAGGAGCACAACCTAATGCACATCAAGGTGTATGTGTCTGAACAGCTATCAGAGCTGTCGTTTCTGAAGTCTAGAGCCGAGGGCAAAACGCGAGAGAGCAAAACACAGCCACTAAATCAGCTCGATTTATATTTGCACAGACTCTTGTGTTCTGCCATGTCAATACCAAGAGACTGGGGAAACTTAACTTCTGAATGTGAGAATGGGGGAAAAAAACAGAGAAGAGAATGAATGTACATACTGTAAGACATACAAATCATCTGAAGGGTAATATATGCTACTATATGTTACTGCTTATAGCTTTATTATGTAACTCACATTGCATAACAACACAAATATGACAAAGAATAAGACTCCTCGTTCTTTGTAAATGACTATAAATAGCCAGTTAAATAATGTACTGCTTATTTTAGGAACATTTCCAGTACAAATAACAGCTGTTGTTATATTAATCTCAGACCAAAAATAGAGATCTGCTGGCAGAGTACAGTTAAAAGAATAAATCACCCAAGAAATCTAAATTTGCTTAAAATGTACTCTCTCTCTCTCTGGCCATCCAATATGTAAATGAGTAGTTTTTCATGTCTGTATGAAATGAATCCATCACTAAGGCATTTTAACCTTAAACTATTGTTCCTGGCTGATTTATTTCTTTAGAACATGTAAAACAGTGCTTGATCTGTACATATTTCTCTCCTGATTCAGACTTGATAAAAGTTTTCAATAGAGAAAGCAATATATGGATAGAGGACTCCATTTGAGCTGGAAGCAGCAATTTTAAGTTCTTAATGATTGATAAACATCTTAATGATGGATGAACTTTTTTTTTGCTTCACAAGACATTAACGGATGGACTGTTTATGTTTTTTATCAGCTGTCTAAACTAACTAAACAAACACATTAACATCTTGGATACCCTGAGGGTGAGTAGATTTTTAGTAAATGTTTATTTTTGGCTGAACTATTTCTATAAGGTACAGAGTGGACATAAATGATGGCAGATGATCAAAGAACGTACAATTTAATTGCATAAATTCACAGGTTATTGATGGCAAAACAAGAACAACAATGCTGTTTCTGTCAGGTCTCCAACCAGGTCTTTTAAGGCCACACTTTTGCTTCATTAACATAAGTCATATTGCAAGTCGTGCCTTTGGGGGAAGTAAGATGCTGCCTCTCAGAGGAGCCATAGACTCGAGACTTCATTTCCCTCATTATTCAAATGGTGAGAGTTAATGATCATTACAATTATTAAAACATCTTTCACCCGTCGTGTAAACACTCATTTATACAGTACATGATAACATCTCTGCGTCAGTCATTATTATTAAAGACGTTATGCTTACACAAGCATGTAGAGAGGGTTACTGGAGCTAAAATGTTGCATCTATTTTGATACTGAAACTTCCAAATATATTTAAGCTGACATAACAGCAGATGGCTTTGGACCGCAGATGAAGTTGCTCTGGGCATGATGGTGAATCTGAGTGAAAAAGACATTGATCAAATTCCAGATGAGGCAACAAGATAAAATTCACTGCATTATAAGAATACTATTGACTAGTCAGTGCCTTAAATTAATCTGATAATATGCTGTGGATATTTATTGATTTATTTTTTTTGTATCCATATTTGAAATGGTAGTCTTTAATACACATCCAGTTTCTGAATCAAAATTCATTTTTAGGTCTTACTTCTGATATGCTTTATCAGAAGTGAAATGATATGCTTTAGTCTCTTCTTACAGTATATACATAGCTGTCTGTATGAATAGATTTAAAAAAAAAAACACCAAAAGTATATGATAATATATTATCAATGGTGTCAAATGCTGTCTGTATGAATAGATGAAAAAAAACAAACACCAAAAGTATATGATAATATATTATCAATGGTGTCAAATGGTAATTCAAACATTTTTTAAAAAAATGTTCCTTTTTTGTTTGACTAATTTCATGTTCACGTATCTGTGGCATCAAATTCAGATGCATGTAACGCTTGCAAAAACATCTTGTGTCATTAAAGTGTCTTCAAGTTATTGAATGGGTCCTTTCCTCTCTCACCAGAAAAATAGTACAGTATGTTTCTAGATTTCATGACAGAGTTTAAATCCTCAGAGGTGCAGGAGTCTATAAAAAAAGAATGTTCAGTCTCAGAATAAAGAAAAAAAGTGAACCGTGAGTGTAAAAAGATAAAGAAAGCTGCAGAGAAACACCTCACCCACACGCTGTCATTTAACAGTGTGAAATTCATCACAAGACTGTAATTTAAGCATTCACAGCCCACTTTTACATTGTCAGTCTGTTTGTGCACTGTCATCATCTCTGGCTGAACAACATCTTTCTCTGATATTTTGTCCATGGTCTGTATCCTACCCCAGGCGCCTCTGTCAGGTGAAGACACACAGGTCATTATGGAGTCAGCAGACATTGATAGAGATGGACGTCTGGAACTCAGAGGTAAACAAATCACATTCAGTGCCTCCGTGTTCAGGTCTTATAATCCAACCATTAATTACACAGACAGCGCACTAAAGTGAGGTGTGTACACATTAATTATATGACGAATAAGCCTGCAACTGCGAACATTCAACACTAGATGGCAGAAGAGGGCAGGAACGGCAAATCACATGTTGCAACGTTTTATCAGAATTCTTCTAGTTTATGAGCATCCATTGCAATCGCCTTTAGAATATGATTGTCTCATCGTCTTTTATTGGTATTTAAAACACATGACTCACCGACTCCTGAACACTGGGAAAGAAGCACTTTTAGAAGTCTCCCGGTGACAAAGTGTGACGATGTAGATAAAAGAGAAAAAAATGTGAAAATGTTCTTCACACTAATAAAAATGGTTCTGCTAAGAACTGTTCATCGATATGTTCTTTCGGAAATAAAATGGTTCTTTACTATGGCATCACTGTGTAAACACCCTTTTTGAATCTTTGATTTTTAGACTTACCGCTAGATGCCGCTAAAATTGACACACTGCAATTTAAATGTAAAATATATTGAACTCTAGATTAAGTTGCCAGATTTATGGCCTGACGACAAGCCGTTTAGGGATATACATTGTACTACATCGCCCTCAAACTGTATTTATGTGATCAAATATTGCTTAAGGAAGTGATAGTATAAGCTGGTACAAATATTTAGCTCCATAAAGCAAACTGACATTATTTCAGTCAGTTCACCCCTTATGTACACAGAAACATAAATATAATGTGGACAATGAAAAGTAAAACAATACCAGCATTCTGGGAGTTAGAGTATGTATATATCTCTTAGATTTAGCTCTAAACACTTTTAAGGTTATTTTTAAGTTCAACTACTATTTAAACCGAACTATATAGAACTGATTTCCACACTATAACTAAGGCCCATATTCACAGCACTCTGAGAAAAAACAGAGGCATATCATTTTTAAATCAACAACACCATTTCAAAGGATTTATTATGAGTTTAAAATACACCCTTGCTTTAGGACCATCGTTCAATCTCTGTTACTAGCATTTGTTTCCAAAAATATGTTTTATTAAAGTTGGAATGATTTATGAACTCGTGAACCAGGAGTGTGGTGATCCTCGACACCAGTTAATTTGAGTGAACATAGCAGTTCAATTATTTGGTAAAGAATTTGTTAAATACAATCATGAGATAGCATCAAGTGACCAAACACACCATAGCAGGATCAAACAAATCACAAAAGAAATTCACATTTTGATTCAAACAGATTGTAAGCCATAAGCTATTGCACTTTAAAGCTTCCAAGTAAAGTTAAGCTGTAAACATTACAGCCCAAGCATAAAAAGTCTCTTAAAAACAAAAACTTCTTCATTTCCACGTGATGCAACATGGCAACAGATACATTTTGAACGGACCACCTAGAAACATTTATACTCGCACGCAATGTTAAAAATAGGATTAAGAATTAAAAATAAAATCATTTAAATTATTCTCTTTGGTTGAGTATTTTTCACGTAGTGTTCTCTGAATCGCTGTTTCTCACACGCCATGACAGTCCAGCGTGTGAGAAGTATTAAGGCACTTATTACAGAATCTTTGTACGTGGCCCAAATTAAGACCATGATTCGTCCTGCCCAGCCTCGATGTGAAATGACTCAATATGTGTGAACAAACAGCAGCCGAGAACACAAGAGTTATTCAGTCATTCCTGAACACTATATCGATGTTTACAAGGCCTCTCCCTAAAACACATGTCAGCCATTTGTCTCTCGTGAATTGACTCAAAAGACAATCAATCTAAAGTGTTGACTACATAGCCTCTGCACGTAGTTTTTTGTTGAACAACAGTTATTAACTTTTCCTTCAGAAGGCAAATATGTCTAATACCATTGGGGGAATAACAGGCTTGTCCTTCACACACCTACCAGAGGTTTTTCAGTTCTTCTCACAATAAAAAACACGTTATACAGTGTGTAGCGTCCATCCATATGTGCTTATCGGCGCATGAAGAGATTGATCAGACCGGCATTATGCAGCTCTTGCCACAACCTCATTTCCATTCGCATGTCATGATTGGCATAGAAATGCACTTCATGGCGCTGTTTGTCGTAGTAGTGGTCTGAATACATACTGTAGTCAGGGGTCATGAACCCGTAAGCATCAACCTGTTATAAAACAAACATCATCATATGATCAGTAACTTTCCTTGGCAGACAAAAAAGGTTAAAAGGTTAATATGCCATCATTTGAAAATAATAGGCTTTGAATCTACGGTAAAAGCCTAACTGACTGTAGTTTGGTTTTGTGTCTGTTGCTAAAGCAGCCATGTCATTTTAGGTTGCTATGAGTCTTTGAGGTTTTATCATGGCTCGTACATGATTGTGCCACATCTCTAGTGCAATGCTGTACCATTTTTTACAAATGTCAAAATGTATTCTAAACTAATCACGCACTATGGTAAAACGCTTTTGAGGGCCTAACGTAGTATTATGCAAGGAACCACATGAAAGTAAGACTTAATCTGCCTTGTGATCATAATTTGTTTGGGGAGGAACAAAAACAGCAGTGAATTTTATGTATAGGAACATTTTGAATGCTTTTTTGACAAGCCTGGTTTGGTTTTATTACAGCAGTACTGTTATTGTGCGTCTTTAACATGTCACAATCCTGTCCTGTCTGTTTAGACTACACATATAGTGCATGTTAAATAGGTATCATAAAGGGGTTTTTAAACCTTTGACAAACTTGTAAAGTTATTGTAAGTGTTTTCATACAAGTTTAGGTACAAAGATCTGTACAACATTGTAATTATGATGTCATCAATTGTGACACACTTCTAAAATGAGACAGAAAACAATATGGATGTCAAAACTCACTTTAAAGCAGGGTCCATTCTTAAGGAACCTTTTTGCTTTCATTAAAATATCAATTAAAAAAATCGAAGCAAACCAACCTGGTCACATGTATGAATAGCAGCAAGGAGCATCACTGCTCCTGTCGACGGCCTGTAAATTCCTCTCGCGTTTGTTTTCAGAAGGTTTGAATGCAGGAACCTTGATGACAAAAAGGAAAGAGTTAAACTTCAACACATACATAGAAATAGAGACCAAAAAAAAAAAAAGATAAATCATCCAACCAATTCTGGATGATCTGTGGTCAAATATTTGTCCACAAATATCAATGGCCACTCCCATATGACTTTGTTCTCACACAATTTCAATTGATCTTTTGAACTCTCTAATCATCAAAGAGTCCTGAAAATGAAAATCATGTTTTTCACCAAAAAAGAAAAAAAAGAAAAAAAAAAGAAGCTCAACTGTTTTCAGCATTAAAAATTATAAAAAGGTTTTCCTGGGCAGCAAATCAACATATTAGGATGATCATGGGACAGTGAGAATTCTGCTTTGCCTTCACAACTATACTTTAAATGAAATTAAAAACAGAAAAAAGTTTTCAATTTGTAATAATATTTCACAATATTACAATTTTTACTGCATTTTTGAACATATAAATGCAGAGACAAAAGTTTTGAACAGCAGTGTATTTTGGAAGCAGTCCTTCAATAAGCAGAATAATGTGCAGTTGATCTCTTAGTCTAGGATTAATTTAGTAATAGCTACTATACAAGAGTAAATGATCCCCTCAGTGTTTGTTTACCTGTTTCGGAGGTAGCGGATAAAGTCTGGGTGGTAGATTTTGAATTTTTCAACAGTCACATCTTCACCAAAGTATGTAGGGGGCCTTCAAGAGATATGCATTATAATTAAATTAAGTGTTATTTGTGCATATAATAAAAGTGTCAATTATTTACATAAAACAAAACAGTGAGAGTTAAATCACGTCTGATGGACTTTATCTGATGTAGTGATCAAGGATACGCTTAAGGAACCTTGGACGTGTCAGTTTATATAATGTTTTTTATTATATTTACTTTTTGCTGCGCTCAGGGCCTTGATCAATTGCTGTGTGTGTGGAAGCCGCCTTCATAAGAATATAATCTCGGTCATGGTCTGGCAGGAATATGTACCTGGTTTCCTACACAGATGGAGATGAACAGAAATAAGAGATAGTCGCAGCAAACAACCTCCCAACTCAATAGCAACACACTTCCCTAAACAAAAGCGTGTTGAACTTTTAGATCAAGGCATTCTCAACACCGTGGGTTCCATTTCCAGGGAAAGGCATACCTTGATTGCAGTTTAATAAAATGCATTATGTAATTTATTTGCTTCATTATCAACTTTCACACTGCGTTTTCTCGGAATCTGAGGATAGTCTAATCAAAGTCTAATCATAGAACAGATCACAGTCAAAGGACTCAATTTTGACGAAGAGTGGAGTTAGAGAGTCTTATCTTTAAAGAATGCTTACCTTGGATATAGGTGGCCCTCTGTAGCCTATGTGAGCATAGCTATTTATGGAGTTTCGCATGGTGTTGGTTGAGAATGTGTAGAAGGAAGTCCGGGATCCCACATCATCCTCAAACCCTTTAAGAGCCGCACCATTTACCCTACAGGTGGGAGACAATTAATCAATTAATGACATTAATCAATAAACATCATTATCCTTAGATTTTAGAGAGAGAAGAGTCTAAATAATTAAAACATAACCCAAAACATTGGTTTAAAGGAAAACTACGCCATTAAAAAAAATCATACAAATCAGTCAAAGGCTTTAAGACATGCATAAGATACATATAAATACTTTCCTTTTGAGATTTGCCTCACTTTGAGGAGCACTTAATATCTCTTAATGATCTACCTCCTCACCTAAAGACGTAGTGATGGTCATCGATCTCCTTGCCTTTCCTTGAACCATTCAGTATTCCCCCATTTCCCACCACAGCGCAGCGAATGCAATCGGATCGTTCTGCTCTATTCTCCCAGTCATCAAACATCATCCGATTTGCAGTTCTATTTAAAATTGCCAGTGAGCTATTCAAAACTGTCACAAATCCACAAAAAAGAGAGAAGTGGTTCATGTCAGACATACAGTATCATGTAACTTTTAATAAGATAATACAAGTAACACTACAACAAAACTGCATATACAATACATGTAGTTCATTGTAATGTGGTCAAAAGTAGACAGAATAAAATGGATAATAATAATAATTATATATTTTAAACTAATTATTTATATGATAAATGTAAGTTCTTATCTGTTAATTGCTTTTGGCAATAGTGAATTCTGTGAAGCCAGTTTAAAAAATTTAATCAGATATATATATATATATTTTTTGTAAATAATTGTATTAGCTAAAAATACAGTCAAAACCGAAGCACAAAAAGTAATGATACAAATTATAATAGCTATATCAGTGGTTTTCAACCTGTGGTCCGTATTGCAGGTGGGCCGCCAATTATTTCATGTTCATTTCCAGTCCATTCTAGGTC
The DNA here is from genome assembly GCF_023724105.1 of Carassius gibelio. NCBI lineage: Eukaryota > Metazoa > Chordata > Actinopteri > Cypriniformes > Cyprinidae > Carassius > Carassius gibelio. The sequence goes on along the minus strand of NC_068407.1, from coordinate 5,344,852 downwards.
TGTGCGATTAAAGAAATGGTCATAAAATCACGATTTGAGTGTGCACGATTTCTAAATCGCTTTAGCACGATTTTTCACGGCCCTGACCTCCCGCAGTATGCTATACGATCCAGTCAGAATCCATTGCACCTAGCGTGAGAACAGAACAGACTGGGCATATCCCTGTAACTCCAGGTTCACACTCTATCTGTGATACGCCTTTTGTCCGAGCCCATGTTGACGGATCAGAGCGTTCACACTGCACGCGGTAAAAGGCTAGAAATAAAAACGTGCGAAAATAATTAATATCTAACACATGAGCATAGAGAGAGTTGTGAGTGCACAGGACGCAGTTTAAGTGAGATAAGACACGTTTTAAGTACACACACTCTGTCCGCGCAGAGCAGCGTGTATCTGAGCAAGCACGTCTGGTTTTGTGACTGTGCAAAGGAAATCTGCATGCGAACAGAGAGATTCGCACTCGTGCATTATTTTAATGTGCTTTTGCATTATATTTATGCGCTCTGTATACAGGGGATTTATTTATTTATTTGCCATAAGTCTATACATTTTGTTACATCTTTACCATAGGGATAATTTTGAATTATATATGTTCTAGAGACGTTACAGCTTTTTGATAAAGTTCTTATTGGTTTTCCTTTGGAAATATGTTTCAAATTAATCCTGAATGCAAAATGCAAAGGTTTCAATTTTTTTTGTCCATTTCGCACAGCCCTGTTTCATTCAATAAATACAGTTAACAATCTATCTTCTGAGTACTAAGTTATTAACCCAACAATAGCGGGGTCAGTTAATTTTTTTGAAGTGGGCCGCAGAAACATATGTGTGTGGTTGTGTGGGCTGCGAGTTGAAAAAGGTTGGGAACCACTGGGCTATATAACTCTGAAACCTTGGACAATACTGAGCAGGTAAATTATACGTTTTAGAGATTAGTGACGTCAAGCAGATACCCCAAAACAACACACCTTCAGCTTTGACACTTCCCCAGCCGTGTGCTCCACTAAAGTGACTCAACCGCTGGTACTCTTCTGGACTAAAATGCTTTGCCCATTGGAGCACTGGAATATTGTGCAGAAACATCTCAGCAAATTGAGTCTGAGGCACACGCTTTCTAATATTGTTGGGACAGTTCTGCAATAAAAACAAATATTACAAGAGAAGTTAGTATATAGGGCAGCTGAAAACACCATTTTCACATTTAAACAATGATGGCTAACAACGAAACTGTAAAAATTTATCCTGTTTTTTTTTTTTTTACATGCATTACAATACAAAGAGTATTATTGTAAATACTGTTACAAATTAAAATAACTGTTTACTATTGTAATCTATTTTAAAATATAATTTATTCTTGAGTAAAATATGGAGTGCCACTAGTATCTGTCCTAGGTCCTCTGCTATTTTCAATATACGTGTTGCCCCTTGATAATATTGTTAGAAAATATGGGATTAGTTTCCACTGTTATGCTGATGATACTCAACTATCTCAACGAGACCAGATTAAACATCTACATTGTCTAAATTAACAGAGTGTATTTAATCTTTTAAAAGATTGGATGACCAATAATTTTCTCCTATTAAATTCGGATAAGACAGAGATATTACTTATTGGACCAAAAAACAGCACACAGAATCTTGTAGATTACAATCTGAAACTAGCCGGATGTACTTACTTCCTCTACAGTCAATAATCTGGGTCTTATCTTTTGAAAACCATATTTCCCATGTTACAAAAACAGCATTCTTCCATCTTAGAAACATTGCCAAGCTATGAAACAAGTCACCTGTATCTGATGCAGAAAAGCTAGTTAATGCATTCATGACCTCTAGACTGGACTATTGTAATGCACTGCTAGAGGGTTGTCCTGCATCTTCAATAAATGAGCTACAGGTAAAAATGAAGCGGCTAGAGTCCTTACCAGGTCAAGAAAATAAATATATCATATTACCCCAATTTGACAGTCTCTGCACTAGCTACCTACTGTATTATGTTCTGTCTCAGTTACAAATTATTATTACTTACTTATAAGGCCCTTAATGGTTTAGCTCCTGCATACCAAACTAGCCTTATGCCACACTAAAATCCTTCACACTCCCTAAGGTCACAAAATGCTAGACATTTGCTAGTACCTAGGATAGCAAAGTCCTCTAAAGGAGGTAGAGCTTTTTTGCACTTGGTTCCCAAACTCTGGAGTAGCCGTCCTTATAATGTTAGGGGTTCAGACACACTCTCTCAGTTTAAATCTAGATTAAAAACACATCTCTTTCACCAAGCATTTGAATAATGCATCTCATGATTTGTGAATGCAGTTGTATCTGATCAAATGCGCATTATTAATCTTTATCTTGGGTTAAACTAATTAATTTGAATTGGTTGGAACAGCAGCTATGTTAATTATGTCTCTATTTGTTTCTCTGTTTTGCCACAGGATTTACACAAGCTTCAGTCTGGATCCAGAACACCTGAGAAGAGATGATGCCAACCCCTCAGAGGACCTCAGATGATGCTAACCCTGAAACAACATACAGAACTAACAAATATTGATTGAAGTGTGATTGCATCATATGAAAATTGCAGTTAATAGTGTTCTTCATCTGGTTGACTATGTCTTGTATTAATTTATCTGAAAATTCCTGTCATATGCACATAAAGGGAAGTCGTGGCCTAGTGGTTAGAGAGTTTGATTCCTAACCCTAGGGTTGTGGGTTCGAAATCTGGGCCGGCAATACCACGACTTAGGTGCCCTTGAGCAAGGCATTGAACCCCCAACTGCTCCCTGGGCGCCGCAGCATAAATGGCTGCCCACTGCTCCAGGTGTGTGTTCACGGTGTGTGTGCACTTTGGATGGGTTAAATGCAGAGCACGAATTTTAAATAGGAGTCACCATACTTGGATGAACGTCACGTCACTTTCATAAACTGACAGTCACCATTGATAAGCTACTACTAAATATTAAAGAAACTTAATTTTCTGTAAAGTTGCTTTGCGATGATTTGTATTGTAAAAAGCACTAAACAAATCACTTGAATTGAACTGAAATTGAATAGATGAAATTTTCAGCATCATTACTCCACACTTCAGTGTCACATGATCCTTCAGAAATCATTCAAATATGCTGATTTGGTGCTTTAGAAACATTTCTTATGATTATCAGTTATTGTTTTGTGGAAGCCATAATACATTTTATTTCAGGGTTCTATTATGAACAGAAAGTTTAAAATAACAGCATTTATTCTTTTCTATATGCCTTTACTGTCACTTTTGATCAAATTAATGCATTCTTGCTGAATAAAACCATAAAATGATTTTCACTGGTCACAGTTGAGTTGTTACGTTTGGTTTCTAATTTGAGACATTTAGTATAATATTTTTTCATTGTCACCTAAATAAAAGGATGCGGTTTTGTAACCTTAGCTTACTACATACTGCTTTGCTTTTTCTCCGGACATCCGCTGGTTTGCTGAATTTGAATGACCATTACATTTGAATGACCACTGCATTTGTACAAACATTTCAATAAACCTGACTTTAAGCAGGTGGCATCTGCACTCACTCACTCACTCACTCTCACTATACTAACATAGATAATACTAAGCCAAAAAAACACTTACGGTTTGTGAAGGAAAGTCATCTGTGGCATACTGGTCACCAAAAAAGTCAGTCTCAGTGGGTTTTGGCACTGGTTTTAAGGAGATTGTGATTGAATTTGCTTGATCAGACTTTGCATCATTTCCTGACACTGATTTCTGCAATGAATTCTGAAAATCTGATTTCTGCAATGAATTCTGAAAATCTGATTTCTGCAATGAATTCTGAACATCTGATTTCTGCAATGATTTCATAACATCTGGTTTCTGAAATGAATTCTGAACATCTGGTTTCTGCAATGAATTCTGAACATCTGATTTCTGCAATGAATTCTGAACATCTGATTTCTGCAATGAATTCTGAACATCTGATTTCTGCAATGATTTCATAACATCTGGTTTCTGAAATGAATTCTGAACATCTGGTTTCTGCAATGAATTCTGAACATCTGATTTCTGCAATGAATTCTGAACATCTGATTTCTGCAATGAATTCTGAACATCTGATTTCTGCAATGAATTTTGCCCCAGTTGAGTGTCCAGTTCATTCTCAGAAGATGGTTGATTTTTCAAAGAAATGCTGTTATTCCTGTCAGAAAAAAACCTGCAGGCAAGAAAAAAATAAAATAGAATAAGCAAGGTTTTTTAATTCTTCACATCCTAACAGCAAGAATGAAGCCAGAGACCACCAGCTTATTTAAAGGGACCATTAGGAAGAGGGAAACCACTGAATCGTACATCAATATTTCACTGTTTGCCATAGAAAACAGCTGACTTCATATCCGATACATCAGCAAACACATCTTAATGAAAACACGCATGACAGACGTTTGCTAACTTTAAACTGGGGCAGGTGCCTCATTGTTCAATACAATAAAAAGCAGATGATTGATGTGAGAAAAGTAAATAAAAACTATATATAAATCAGATGTATAAATCAAATGAAACTGGCACAATACTTCAAAAGTCATAAAGAAATAGCTCGCCTAAAATATTAAAATTGCTTACTCTCGGGGCATGTAGAAGAGTTTGTTTCTTCATCTAAACAAATTTGGAGAAATTTAGCATTACATCACTTGCTCACCAATAGATCATCTGCAGTGTATGGGTGCCATCAGAGTTCAAAGGGTAGATAAAAATAATAATCTTCACTTAATCCATATAACTCCAGTCCATGAGTAATTATATATATATATATATATATATATATATATATATATATATATATATATATATATATGTCAGAAAAATAATTTTTGGAAGATGTTTTTAACTTTAAACCAGTGTCAAAATATGAGCCTATGATTTTTGATGCCTCTAATATGAGTCTAAACTTTATGATACTTCTAATTTGAGTACATTTTATGACACCTCTTCTTCCCCTGATGTCCTCTCACATCAACATCTACTGACATACAGTATCTGTTCAGAGTGGTTTGGACTGTTTTCACTTATAAACAGTGCTTGATCTATGCATATTTCTCTCCTGATCAAGGGCACTCAACTTTTTCCTCTGGAGAAAGCAATATGACAGAGGACTTGTTTTATAGTTAGAATCAATGGTTTGAAGGTACAAACATCTTAATGATGAATTTATAACAAACATATGATCAATATCAATGTTTTCACTGTGATGGACTGGAGTCGTGTGGGTTACTTGTGGATTATTGTGATGTTTGGACTCATTCTGACGGCACCCATCCACTGCAGAGGATCAAGACATGTAATGCAAAAACAAGTCTCTTCGATAGCCTGAGGGTGAGAAAATTTCAAGAGCTTTTTTTTTTTTTGTGGGAACTACAACTCATTTTTATTCATTATTCTCATTTATTAAACATAATTATAGAGTAACTTGTACAGCAGGTTTCCAAAGGGTATTGAAACGCCAAAACTACTACTAATAGAACCACAAGTTTTAATGCCAGCTAGTTTGTGCCATTTCCTGCCTTTTTTTTTTAACCATGCTTCTGTTAAAATTAGAGCGTGCCCTTTTAAAAGCATCTGAGCGACATTTCACATAACAGACCCTACTTTCAGAGCAATGATTGTGTACGCACTTCTCTAGAGAATACACTTGACCAGCGTTAAAGCCGAGTGATTCTACACCTGACTGAATTAAAGGAGCAGACCCAAAGCCGTAGATTTCGTGCTGTTCATTTCTGGCCCTTACTGCAGAATAAAGCTGATAACTAAGGAAAGGTGATATCCCAAATGGATTCGACCTTACTGCTTAAACATCTAAGGGAGTTTTTTCCTTCCGCTACCAATTTTAGCTGCTCATTGTGACATTTATAAGCTTCTATTGTTTGTGAAGCTGTTTTGGAAGAATATGTAGGCTATTGTGGAAAGTGCTGTGCAAATAAATTTAAAGTAAAATCCTAACCTCACTCCTGAAAACACAGAGACAGCAAAACATAAAATCACTCTTGTAGCTTGTGACACTAGTCTCCACAGCAACACCGAACATGGCTTCATGCAGGAATGATTATCAGAGGAAGTGTGCACTGTGATCCAGAATCTCAGGAGAAAATGACTAACTAACTGACTGACAAATGAAAAAACAGCTCAACCTTAACCTTAATCCAATTTCCTCTGTAACTTTTGTTGTTCATGCATTAATAAATAAATAAATAAATATATATTTTTATTATTATTATATAATAATATTATTATCACATTAACTTCCATCTTAAAAAAAGAAAATTAGATTTACAAGTTGCAGTAACAGTAATTTTATGAAATATTTTTACAATGTAAATTTTTCCATTGTAAACACACACAGGAATAAATTACATTTGGGAAAAAAGTATAATATATATATATATATATATATATATATATATATATATATATTTTTTTTTTTTTCAAATGTGTGTGTATATGTATATATACACATACATACATACATACATACATACATGCATACATATATAAAACACTATGATTTTCTTTGTTAATTTCAGTGTTTTTTTTTTCAAAGCAATGTCATTGTAGAATAATTTTGGGTTCCCAAAAGAAACTTTTAGTGATTTTTGTTTTTGTTTTTTTACGAAGCAGAATATGTAAAGAACATAAACATGTTTCCACTATAAATAACTTTTTTTTTTTTAATGGATATGTCCCATGGATTATTTTATTGGACTTTTATTGGTCAATAAAGAATCTATAACATCCTCTTTACAAATTTAAGATGTTCTCACTTTACCTGAAGTTTTGCAGACTCATCACTTGCCATGGCACCTGATTCTGCATAGTCACGCAAACCAGGAATAATGTCAATAACGCGACACCCAACAACCCTATGAACCACAGCACAAGCCTCGAGGGCAGCCGGCCTGTCATCGTGCTACTTTCCTTGTGTTGCAAGTCTGTGTTCCCCAGAACATCTGGTCACCTTGTAAGCACATGAGCGTTCTCCTGAGGAAGGGTTGAAGCGGTTGAAGTGTTTTGATGAAACTGGGGTTTAAAAGTGCTCCTCAAGGGAAAGGGTTGGGAGGGTCGTTGCCAATTAATTAGTAGGTTTTGAGCTCCGGCTTTCATACGTTGGAGTCTCCCGGCACCACCAGGACTTCTGTGAGAGGAGGAAAAAAAACAAAAAAACAAGTAAAACTCCACATGGCGGTTTCTACACAGTAATCCTGTTTTAATTAAAGGCCATGGAGAACCAGGAAGATGTGATCCTGGTTTCAAAGTGCACCTTTGCTCAAATAGCGTTTCAGATGCTAATTAATGGTGTCAAAAAGACTGCTGGATTTGACAAAGGAAGAAACAGGGGGGAACGGGTGAAAGGCAGAAAGAGTGAGCATGAAATTACCATACAGACAGAAAATGTGGCTGTTTTCAGAGTTGTATAAAGGAGAGGGTGAGGGAAAGCCTGAGATTCTGTTGTAAAATTGCTTGTTAGTAACTCTCCCTCCAAGAAGCGGTTCTTCTAGGAAGCCAGCATTACTCAGAGGAAATATTTCTCTATGACCACATCTCCTGCTGATGTGTCTGGCATCATGTAACTTCTCAGATCATTACACTTCAAAAAAAAATATTTTCATGTCTTGTTTTCCAGTACAAGTATTTAAACTTACTTTCAAAATAAATCAAATCAAAATAAACTTACATAAGAAGCGAAGCGCATAATTTGAATTTGAATAGGTTTTTCAGAAAACTAGACTTAAAATCATGCTCAACTAAATGCATCTTAACTTGAAAATATTTAGATATTTGTACTAAAAAACTTTTAGGAGTTCAAATGCAGCCAAGCAAGCAAAAAGCAGGTCTTTTTAGCACTTAACAAAAGGAAAGATGTGAACACATCGGACGCCCACTTTTCTCAGAGTTCACAGTCAGGCCCTCACTAAAGGAGAATAAAATTAACCCCTTCAGACCCTGCAGCCACCGAAACGGACATCTTGTGGTTTTTGGTTAAACAAATATGTTGTTGTTATTGTTAAGTACGAATACTGTTTGTTCACTGATTGGTCCGTGATCAACCAATCACAATGAATGCATGACCCCTAACTTCTGATCTGATCATGTTACAGGCGTTTTAAAAGAAAAGCATGGCTAACTGAATATACAGGACCTTTTATATGCTAATTTATATTAATCACCGTACCTATTATATTATAATCTTGATACAATCAAGTGATAATACTAAAAGTCATTTTAGGGGATCTTTCAAGGTTTTTTTATTTAATTTTTTTAGTTTAGTTGATGTCCAACACAATGAACATCAGGATATGGAAAATATGAGCAGGAACCTCATGACGAAAAGCAAGTATTTCAGAGCTAAAATATACAAATTCCAATGTTGATGTTTTATGATGAACATTACGGTTTATTATTAACAGTATTCATATAAATTTATTCATCTTCAAAGTGACTATACAACTATCATTAGATTCATAATTATTGTTAACATATGAGGAATTGTATGTTTCTTCAGTCTAGGTATCCATTGTAGAAGAAAAAAAAAAGATCAGCACAAATTTTATTTCAACATTTGAAAAAGCAAATATCAAAAGGATAATATATCATATATATATATATATATATATATATATATATATATATATATATCGCTTAGTGGAAAACTAAATCTAGTCTGAAGGTTTGTTAATACAGATATAGTGACATTAACAACTATTTGAAAGTCACTTAAGCAGAACTGGAAATATGAGTTTCCAATCTTTCCAAAATGGCCTTAGGTATGCCATTCAACATTCAGGAATCATTAAAATACCCTGAATATTCACAAGCCAGTTAGTAGTGATAAATCCCCTTAAGGAACAGAAAAATAGCTCGAAACATTTTTTGTTATTACATTTAATTCTCCACTACTCGGTCTCAAATACCATAGAATAAAGCTGAATTCAGAGGCACAAAGGCTTATATTATGAGTTTTTTGTCATCAGAATTCCTGCTATTCTTTTCCCGTCATATTTGGAATGAGAAAAATGCTATTTGTGTAAACTGGGTTCAGTGCGTGGAAATGTTCCAGTAACTTTTACTCTGCTTACAATCTCACTGAGTAATGTCTGAAATTTAAACCATAAACCAAAGTCCATCTCTTTTATGAAACTGCATAGAATTTCTCTTTGAGACTGAGAATTAAGAAAGGAAATAAGAAGCAAATCTCTCAAAATGAACTAAGACAATTAAATAAAAAAGGCAACATAAAACAAAAAGATCCAGCTTCACATCACATCAGGCAAAGTAACTGTCCCCAGACATTCGAAGTCTTCCAACTCACAGCAGCTCTTAAATCCAAGGAGAACATGTAAACAAACACGGAAAACAACTGTAAAACATGTCAAAAGAGTCTCATACCTGAAAGGGAAATCCTGTCAAGCGGAGAAGGGTGAAGTCGAGCAGCAGTGTGCCTGCTTTAACAACTCAACTCTCAGTCACACTCGCACACACTGGGCTCGAGAGGCGGCCCTATTGTGAAAGGAGTAACAGCTGCTAGCAATTGGTCAACTCCTCTTCCCCCTCCCCCAAAAGGAAGACATAAAATACGAGAAGAACAGAGAGATGGTTCTCACAACTCAGGGATATGTGAGAACAACAGTGATGAACAAAACAAACCGTGGCAAGTCAGCTGACGTTTGAAGACAGACCCTGGAACGTGCAAACTTAGGCATCAAACGGCAGACGTAAGCATGCACACGTACACAGATTACTCAAAATGACATGCAGCGACATGCTGAAGACACCCTGGGTTCACAGAGCCAGATAGTCTCCATTATCACAGCTGCCATATTTACATACTAAGCGGTTATCTTCGCACTTTTTCCACACAGTGGCCACTCCTCTTCCTGGCCATGCATGGGGTGCAAAAGTCACATGGGATCTTAGACTTAGACTGAAAAATGAATAGGATGCAATGTGACTTGTGCTTTGTATTACAAAACAAATACAGTGCAAAATTGGAAACATTTTGTGAGTGAGTAAGAGGCAAAGTAGGAGGTCAGAAATGTGGGTCATAAGGGAGGACTTTCCTACGGATGGATGTGATGCACAGATTGGCATTTACATGATTTGTTTAGCAGACACTTGTATCCAAAGTAGCTCACAAATCAGAAAACAGAAACAATTTGAACTGGGAACCAAGAAAAAAAACAAGTACTATTTTAGTGAGAAAGTGGAAGTGGTTAGTTGAGATGACAGGCCTGAAAAGTATTTTTGGCAGTTTTTAAAAAAAAAACAATTTAGATGCATTTTTCAGAACGGTGCTTTAAATTGATTAAAATTGACAGAAAATACTTCAATAAGGTTATAAAATGATTTTGATTGCAAATAAATGCTGTTCTTTTGAACTTTCTCTTCACTGAAGAACCATTTCCACAAAATATTTAGTACAACTGTTTATTACATTGATTGTAATGAGAAATGTTTCTTAAAGTTGCAGTCGGTAACTTTTGAAACTCTAGCGGTTAACAAACACAACTGCTTGCGTCTTGCGGAAGAACATTGTAGCCGGAGCCACTAGTACTGGGTTACTCCGCCGCGGTACCCCCGAAGCAATCTTAAATAGTCCAAATATAAACACTTATTATAGGTGTACCCTAGTGACTCAGGACAGGCTAAAAACACGGTTTGGAAAATGGATTCATGATGTACTCGCTTATTATATACATTTTGTAAATTTTTAACACAAAAGAAAGTTATGGACCACAGCTCTGATTGGTTGTTTCCTACCGGGAGCGGTGTATTTCTGCAAATGGCAATAGGAGCACTGGGAGGAGCCAGAGGAGCTTGATTTTTTCACAGATTATCTGTCTCATATTCTACTGTCAGGAGATAATGACAGGTTTAAGAAATATGTAAAAAACTAATTTTTACAAAAGTGACCTACTGCAGCTTTAAATGGCAAATCAGCATATTAGAATGATTTCCGAAGAATCATGTGACAGTAATGATGCTGAAAATTCAGCTTTGCATCATATTAATGTTATATTTGTTAAATATATTAAGATAAAATAATAATAATAATAATAATAATTTTACTAGTAAAAAAAAATTTCAAAACTATTTTACTGTATTTTTGGTGAAATAAACTGCTGTGATGAGCATACAAGACATATAACAATTGAATTACCGTTTTCCTTCATATCGTACTTCATGATGTAACCAATTCATTTTCCTAAATATAAATATTATTGATTCTGGAGAGTATCATGAAACTACATGCACATTATAGATAGGAAAAATATTCCAATGACTAATCTTTAGTCAACTATCCAATTGAAAAATTATAGAAAAAGGTTTTTAAGAGACATTAAATTAGGTTATCTAGTTAGATAATTGTTCCAAAACAAGATTGCAATAGCAGTTCAGATGAAACTTGGAAGTTCATTCCATCAGTGACTGTGGATCAACTTGAACAGAATAGATGGACAAAATGCAGGGAATAAGAAGGCAAACAAAATGCACCAGATCTAAATGTTGTCTGGGAAGTTGGATCTCTCAGGGAGTGGACTTCGGAGAATGGGAGAGATTATAATTGATGGGTATTGCAAGAAAAATAAGTCAACAAACTCGTTTTCAAGATTTATTATCGTACTGTGGAGATTCTTTTCTTCATTTTTCGAAAACACAGCTATTAAACTTGGAACAAAATACAGGATATGGGTAAAATAATCAAATTAAGAGCTACACGTTAAAGGCCACATTTAAATTACACTTAGACATGCAAAAAAACAAAACCTAATTTAACCATGAATAGGAAAAGGGGGAATGATATCAGACATTAATTAAGGTAATAAAAGTAGTGTTTTTTTTTCAGACCACAGTTTCAAAAGGCCAGTAAAATGGCGACCGGCGCTTGGCTATTAAACTCTACACTCACAAAAGAATAGTTCACTGGCATGAGTGGGACTGAGAAACTCTGGCCATGCCAACCACGCTGCCATCTGAAGGTGAAAAACAGCCAAAGACCTGCATCTGCTGCCAAAATGGACTTCTAACCTTCATGAAATGCATTTGAAACATTCTCAGAATGTTCTAACATTTTGAACCTCACACTGGGCTTCTGATCGAATGCATCCAACTGACCTTGGATACACACGCACACATTAAAATGTGATGTCAACAGGTGACTCATGAAATTATGCCTCAGAGAAATCTCAGTATTTCTGCTTGAGCCGCACTGCAGAGTCTGCGGTGTTCTGCTAGCGAGGACAGCTTGAAAATGAGACACCTGATCCTCTCATTAGAGAACAGGAATGAGGCACTTTTCACTCTGACCTTTTCGATGTGGCTGCGTTCACTAAACAGCTCACACATCAGGAAGAATCTGATATACAAAATCCATCAAAAAATGGTACAAGAAAACAGTTTCACATTAGGAAGTAGCTGGTCACAACCTCGCTCACGCTGTTCAACTTTAGATAAGTAATTTAGTTTGGCAAGTAAATCAACTTCTCTAACAAAAGTTTGTTTTGCAGATAAAGAGAACTTTTTATAAAGTAGTTCTCTTTGGTTATCAAACCTAAAGTTGCCCAATCAGATTAAACATCTGGTTTGGTTAAACATTCACTGCTTTTCTGGCTTGTGTCATTATTGTTCAGTTGAAAGGTTTTAGAAAAGTCTCCTCATAAAACCAAAAGTTTTGCAATAGAAGAAAGGAAGAAAAAATGTAGGGACTTTATAGCAAGAAACAATGGAGACTTGTGAGAGTATTTAAGCACCTCCCCCACTCTGCCACCCCAACCCATGCTGAACTGCATTGGTCTCTGTTCCTCTTTTGGACAGACCACTTGGTATAGAATATGGAGAGAGAACGAGAGAGATTGGAGGCCTTTTAGCTGTGCTTTGAACCACAGAGCCAATACCAGTCATGCTACATCTCCCCCAGCTCACTGTAATTTTACCAAGAAGGAGGTTCCTGGATCAACATATTGGTGTTAAGCCAGAACAACATTCATGTAATGTAAAAATAACTTCCAAACAATGGACTACACCTAAATTCAAAGGGAAAAGATACATTGATAAAAGCTAATGTTATTAATAATTCTATTAAATCCATCTGGCTGGTGCTGATCCAAGATGTTTTGATCTTTCCAGTTGTTTGGGATTTTTCCTTTTAATTATTCATTCAGACCAATGTGTGAATCAATGTATGCCTTCAAATAAAATTTTTATAGTGTATTTTACTATAGTATTTATAAATATTTTTTACCGAATCTCTTACTTTTTATATATTTTATGTTTGTCATGTATTTATAGCTTTCGTAGAGTTGTCATTTATTTCAGTTTTAGTAACCATAGTGCTTAAAAGACAAATTATTTTATTTCAATGTTATTTTTAGTTCAATGACTGGAAATTACTTTAGCTAACACTGCTTGCAAGCAACTATTTAACCGTGTACGATGATTTAGGAACGTCCTACTTGGTAAATCACAGTCACTGTGTGTAACATCCTGTTGAACCCAGTTCTGCTTTTCCTAAATCATAAACACTGTCATTCTCCTAATTTTCTATCCATCTGATATTTGCATCTACCCAACTTTCTACATCCATCTCAACTCAACCTCAACCAGGTCTCTCACCTCAGTTTGTGCAAATCAGCTGCACATCGTAAGAGCTGCTCAACTTACTGTCAGTCCTTATCAATCTAAAGAGACACTCCATACTTATCTTCACCATCTACTGCTTCGCTGTCAACAAACCTTCTAAAATCTCTATAGTCTAGCTGTTCTGCCATCACTTCTTTGATGTCTGAACTAGAACTGGGCCTCACTGTGGGCTCTGTGTGAGCATGTTTGGGTGTCCTGGGGGCTTCTGGGACATCTCCTGTAATTTAGAGATAGCCCAGAGGGGTATCGGGACAAAAGGCATCTGTATGCAACACACAAAAGGCAGGGGGAGAAGGGATGTTTGTGTTGGTGGGGGGTTAAGCCTCTCCTCTTTAATGTAAAGGGTTAACTTCTCTTCTCGATTTTATAGCCTTTGCCTCTCCCACGTATCCTGTCCACTGTACTCTCCACCCATTTCCCTAATTCCAGTGCTGGAGAGAGACGGGAAGAGGGTAGGCAGTTACAGAAACATCTGGAGTAGTTTACTGTGAATGCCTCTGTGACCAACAAAAGCTTTCTTTAAATGCCTTCAACTTCTTGGATGAAACTCACAAAAGCATGCAGATGTTACCCCCGAATCAAAATATGAAATGTAAAAAATGCTATTTTGGATAAAGAATTTTAGGACCATTTTGCATTGTCAGTTTCCAATGCAAACGTCATCATTTTCTAACATTTGAGGGTTTTGCAAATCCCATTAAAATCTCAGTTGTGATCCAATTTCCATTTTTATTAAACAGGGCTTTAATACAAGCATAAATAACACAAAAAAAAGAAAAAAAAAACGTTGTATAAATACAATACTTAAATAATATATATTTTTTTGCAATATACAAACTGTTTATTTTTGCTTAATTTAAATTTAAAGACATTTCTTACTTACATATTTTGATTATGGGGTGAAATATGCACAAGTTTATGGGACAAGGTTTTATGAGATTCAACATACTAGATCTAAACTCAAGTGAGAAGATTTATTTTGTATTTTTTCTATGCTTAAATTAATTTGGCTGTGTGAAACCGGTGGCTGAAAGGAGTCTGTAATTTGGTCATATCCATGAAAGAGAGACCCACAAAAGCTCTCCAAGAATCTCGGAGAAGATTAAATTCCTCTCTCATTTCTTGCCTTGTTCCCATGGGAATGCCAAAGGCCGCCTTTCTGGATGAGAAGTCTGGTGGAACCAAAATGTCGATCCAGAATCCATCAGTTCATCCAAACAACCAAAAGAAATAAGAGAAACCTGACAAATAAAATAAAGAGTGAAAGTTTCTTTGTGCAGGAGGACGGTATGACAGAAGGGAAGGAGATTTGGGGGTTTCAGTGCCCTAACTTGTCAATCATTTCCCTAACAGCTGTTTTCTCTGCTGTTCCAACAAAGACTCGAGATGATCTGCTCTCTTGACAGCAGCCTGAAAGAAAGAATTACAAAAACAAAAAAAGTTAGTTTTAAATCAAAACATGTACAACAAGCAATGCTTTGCCGCAACAAGCAAATACACTAAATCAGATTTGTTGCAACTTACCTCATGCTGCTTGCGCAGGTTATTAACAGTCTCTTCCTTCTTCAAAATAGCGGACTTCACTCTACAAAAGAATGAGACCAGGAACTCGCATCAAGCATATATTAAACACCTCACCTGCAGCTTTAAATCCAAAGATAATCATTTTACAACAACTGTTCTACACAAAGAACTAAGAGGAAAAATACTCTTCAATCCTGACCTTTGATGCACCTCTGCAAGCTCTTCTTCTTTCTCTCTTGTCACTCGCTCCACCTCTAAACGGAGTCGTGCCTTGGCCTCTGACACCTCCTTCTTCATTCTCCTGTTCTCTTCCTCCGTCTCTACAAGCCGTTCTGCAAACTCTTGTCTGATCACTTCTGCTAGACTGCGGCGCTCATCTGATAACTTATCACGGGCCTTTGAGCCATTCCATAAAAACAGACAGAGACAAAGCATGAGAATGGAAGCCGATTAAAAACCCCCGGAAAACAAAAACACAAAATGATTCTTTGGAGCATAAATCTCATGAAGCAATTTTAGCATTACATCACTTGCTCACCAGTGAAAACTCTGCAGTGGATGGTTGCCATAAAAATAAGAATCCAAACAGAGGTTTAAAACATCCAATAATCCACATGACTCAAGACCATCAATTAATGTCTTGGAAAAAGAAAAGCTCTGTGTTTGTAAGAAAAAAAAAAAAATCCAAATTCAAACCATCACTTCGGGCCAAAATAAAAATTCATAATCCATAATAATGCTTCATCCAAGTGGATGAAGTCTCCTCCTGTTGTCTAACACTAATAATTGTCACATATTGTATGCTTATAAATGCTACTTAATCAATGCATATTTCTCTCCTGATTCAGACAAGATTACGTTTCCACTGGACGAAGCATTATTATCGATTATGGAATCACATTATAGCTGGAAGCAACGGTTGGAAGTTAAAAACATCTTAAGAATGAATTTGATGATTACAAACACACAGCTTTTCACTTTATAAATTAATTGATACATTGGCGTTAACTTTTGATGTTGTTAGCAGCTGTTTGAACTCTATTCTGACGGCACCCATTGACTGCAGAGGATCCACTGGTAAGCAATTCATGTAATGCTAGATTTCTCCAAATCTACTCAGATGAAGAAACAAACTACCCTACATTTTAAAAAGTAAAATTAAAGTGAATTAGAATTTTTTGGTGAACTATTATTTCTATTTTTTAAATAGGCTTCACTGATTTATGAAATCATTATAATTGTAGGATGAAATATAAATACGAAAATCACACCTGTAGCTAAGTGAGGAATTCATCAAACCACAATAAGTAATCCATTTTCACACTCTCATTGACACTCAGGTGTAACGTTAAACAGAAAGGGTCAAAAGTTTATCTCACTTCCAGAAAAACAAGCTGCCTAGCTTTTTTCCTTTAATCTAATCTCTTCTTAACTTACTGAACTACAAGTCAATATTTTTTTATCAACTCAAAGTAACGGTTTGTTACAGTGTTATCTGTATTAAAATCAAATCTAATAATTTATACAGTGCAGTTGTAATTACTGACTGTTATTGTTTAGTATATAGTTAGCACCAATTATTAATAATTAAAATCTTTAGGGAGATTCCCTCTCTACCAAGGATTGTAGACATAGCCTGTCGTTTTATAAGTAACCTATATGAGCTAATGAGTGTGGACAAACAAAGCAGTGCCACCATAACGACGGTCACCTGGGTAATGTCGCTAATCTCCTGCTCTCGTTGTCGTAAGAGCGACTGCAGCCGGAGGAGCTCTGTCTCCATCTCACTGTGTTTCTCTCTTATCTCCTGCTGTTTCTGCAATGCTGCCCGCTCCGAACGCTCCAGATCTCGGAGCTCAGCCTCGTATTTCTCCCTCAAACGCTTTATCCTATACAAACATACACATACCATATGAATTTACATTCAGTTTGAAAAAAAAAACACAGTGCTGGGTGGGCTTAAATGTGAATGGCAGTACACCCAGAGTGCTAATTTTCTAGAAAGAGCTCAAATGTGGCCCACAAGTATTAGTTTTATTCAAAACCTGCTGAAAGTTTACAGATGGCAAACAGGATGCAAAATTTAAATTTGAATGAAATCTAAAGAAATCAAAGCTAAACACCAGTCTTGAGTGTCACATGATCTTTCAGAAACCATTCATATACTGTGTGATGAAGGTGTAAATTACAATAAATCATTTTACAGAATACAGTACATTTTTTATTGTAATTTTACTCATGCACTTACTACAAGCAAATTGGTCAGAAGGGAAATGTGTAGAAGTGCATGTGAGAGGAACTGTAACATTCTGTGCCACCAGAGACATTAAAGGTCACACAAAGAGGAAAGGGAAGCACACCGGTTGTCAGATGCTCTCTCACACTCCTCTCTTGCCCCTCTAGTCTCCTCCTCTAGTCTCTGAATGGCCAGCTCGATCTCTTTGTCTCTCCCTCGACGCACTTCCTCCTTCAGTTCCCTTTCTCTGCTCAGCAGCCATGCTTCCTGAGAGAGTAAACACAGTGTTCAGAGAGCACCACAGGGACTTTTTACCTTTACATACAGTTGCAGTTGTAAACCTCATGTGACTTTGTTAATACAGAGATATTTCACAACATTTGTTTCACCCAGAGGTGTGTAAACACACTAAACCTGAGAAATTACAGCAAGCAAGTTACTCGGTTACTACATTTAACTCTTGCTGACAATAGATAAGATTATAATAAAGCTAAAATACTAGTTAAATAGAGTAAATAAAAAATAGAATAAAAACTTTAATGCTGTAAAATATTATTACAATTTAAAACAGCTGTTTTTGATGCTCAAGAAACATTTCTGATCATTATCAATGTTGAATACAGCTGAGAAGCCTAATAATATTGTGGCTACAGTGATAATTTTTTTTACTTTGATAGATTTTAAGTTCAAAGAAACAGTATTTATTTGAAACAGATTTATTTTGTAACATAATACTTTTACATTACATCACTTTATGGATGTTTAAAGCCATACAGTATACATTTACAACATTTAATCTTAAAAACTTTTAGAGAAGTGTAAATCATAACTCTCATATCTGAGAGTCTCAGAAAGCAGAAGTGAGCACTATGATGATTGTGTAATTTAACCCCAGTTGACCATAACTGTAATACACTGAGAATTTTAGATTTACATTTGGCCCAAAGATGTGCTTACACACAAACAATTCCTCTCAAATATGTATTCTCTCACTGCAAACATTAACTATAAAAAATATGAATCCAAAAATATCCACAGAACCAGATAAAATATATAAACTCATTTCTGTTTGATAGACTTGTGAAGACACAAACACGTACCTCTTTTTTCATATAATTTTCTTCCCATGTCTGTTTCTCAATCTCAAGTCTTTCCTTCAGGGCCTTTATTTCAACCTAATGTGAAATACAGCCAAAAACACAATTAAAAAGAACGAGATCATATTCTATATCACCACAAAAAAGATGTTTTCATGTGACCTCTGCAATCATTGCACCATCAAACACATGTACACATCTCTAAACAGACAGCCAAAGTGAAAAAGAAGGAAAAAAAAAAACACTGTCTGGGTTTAGATGATGCATGGAAGGAGGAAAAGATGACATTTCCTGAAACCTTTAAAACCGGTTAGTAAGTTGCAACACATTTACTTCTGGCTTCCTGTTCTTGTTAATAGTTCATTTATTAAGACTGAATGCATCACATTTTAATGTGTGTATGCCATTTCATTGGTTGTCAGTGCTTTGTATGACTCTTTACAGTGTATTTTTTAGGCATTGCTCACAAAAAGTATTAGTAACACAACAAAAGCATGTTATCTGATGTGGTACATTTTCTGAAAATCATGCACACAGCTTGAAAGTGTTCACCACAAAATGCAAGTTCTCTCATTTATTACTTGCCTTCATGTCCTACCAATTATGACAAACCTACAAAACTGATTTTTTCCACACAATAAAAGTGACCACACACACCCACTTTCAAAGAATTAGGGTAAGTAAAATGATGATATTATCTTTAATACATATTTGTATGTACCAATATGAATAGATGTGCAAGTGTTTTACCTGATGTCGTCTCTCCTGCTCTTCTCTGCTCTTCTCCAGCTCTTCTCTCAGTGCTCTTGCTGCCAAAGAGCTGTTCTCTTCCAACTGCTTCCTTAAGTCCTCAAGCTCAGAATGCTGCCTATATAACACACACACACACACACACACACACAAAATTCCATTTAGTTAAAACTTAACTTTCATCTATTCCCTCTTTTTTTGGACACTCAAAACAAAACAAACAATTAATTTGACTTGATTTATCTAATATTTCTCACATTTATTACTCAACTGTCATAAATCTGAATAACTTAAGTCATGTTTGCTAAGAAAGAAAAGCTAAATCATTTTTTTAGGTTTTTACTGAAACATTGGATTTAAAAAAATATATCAATTATAATAACATTAAGACACATGGAAGCTTCTTTAATTATTTTAGAAATTATTTGCCAAGACTATTCCTAGCAAGAAACATTGTTCAGTAATTTGACCTTAAAAGGTTTCATATGATGCCTTTTTAAAAGATCATTATTTTGTGTATTTGGTGTAACAGAATATGTTGACAAGCAAAGTCAGAATTACCTCCTCTCCAAGGTTCACGAAACGGTTGTCTATAAAATGCATTGCCGTTCTTTCGTTAGTAATATTAAAGATTCCTAACTGCATCTACTTTCGGAAGGCCAAATAAAGTGTTTTGCTTTCACCTAGAAACACACAGCATCTCCCAGACATGGCTGCTTCAACACTAACTGTTTTACTGAAACCACGCCTTCTTTCTTTTGAACATTTGAACATTACGCAAATATTTCCACAAAGTGATGTAAACATGTGGGGGCGTGTTTAAACGGCAGTCTTAACTTTGATAAAGAATATCTCTTTGGATTTGAGACTTAAGTCTTTGCAACTTTATGCACCAAGAGCTTGTAACACTCCAAAGAGAAAGGAAAAATTGAAATCACATCCCCTTTGAATAACCTTTGAGCCTGACCTGGCTGCCAGCTGTGTGATTCGCTCTTTCTCCTCTGACACTTCTTTATACAGACGTCTCCTCTGCTGCTGCAGTGCGTTCTCCTCTTCCTGCAGCTGTTTCTCAAACCTGAGACACAAACACTGTTATCTTCTCAGTTGTACACAAACTTTCACTGAATATGTTTTCTTAAAATTTAATGCATGGGAAATTAACACTTCATTCTTGTTTTATATACAAGGATTGTATATAAAGGATTCATTTAGTTGTGCCACTTAAATAAAAGCCAATGACAATGCAAAACCCTTATCCACATAATACCAACTATAAACACGGAGCAAGAGGTGTGTTTGTGTACATTTTGGTATTGATCTTGGTAACAATAAAGACTTGGATTTGGGCGATTTTTTTTTACCTTATAATCTTTTCAACCATTATCTTGCCTTATTTTTGTGAATAGGACACAATGGTTACATGAAAACTTGTACTCAGCATTCAATTTGGGAATGCGTTTGTCCCAATTATCTTATTTACTTAAAGTAAAACAGTGGAAAAAAACAATGCAGGCATGTGCAAATTAGTGTTTATACTATTTTTTTCCCTGCACACACAAAACATAGACACACTTTCCCATCTGCCCCGCTTTCTTTCATACAAACAACCAAATAAACACACATACTCATGTTGATTTTATTATCCCCTATGAATAATCCACAATTCTACCACAAATCAATCAGAGACTTTTCAAATTAGACAAAGCTAGTGTGTAAGGTGTGTTCAGATTGACTAGACCACGTTTAAATTAAAAGTTAATTAAATTTATGCATTTAGCATTTTTTTACCTAACAATTATAGTTTATAATAAATGTTTATAGTGGTTTTGTTTTTTATGGATTAATTCAGTTTTTTTTAGGAAACAAAATTTTTGTTCGTGAAATGAAATGGGAAATGGTGGTTCACGGTTATAAACCAGAAAGAAAGAAAAAAGTCCTACTTCAGCTTCATCTTTCAACAGGAAATACACCAACAGAAAATAGAAAAAGTTCATAGTACAGTAGGACTAGTCTAAAAAAAGATTCTATTAAAACAGCAGACACTTTAGTCCTCTTTGGGATCACGAAGTAAATATGTGTGTGTGTCTGTGTGTGTATTTTCAAAAGCAGTATTTAGCTTTAAGACCATGTCTAGTCAGCTTCCTCTGACACTTTTTTTCCATTCCAACAGTTTGAACGTGTTTGTGTTTTCTGTGAACACATCATCTTGGCTGTCCGTCTCTGTAACTGGTTTGATCTCGGATGAACAGATGTGTATTCTGTGAGCAGATGATTCTGTGCACCGGACACATGTGAGCATGTAAGGGTGTGCGTACCTCTGCTTGGCTAGTTCTCTCTCTCTCTGGCACTGTTCATCTCTTTCTCTCTCCAACTGCTGTCGTAATTCCTCGGTCTGTCTGACGTAACGTTGGGCGGCCCTCTCGTCTGCCTGAAGCAGCTCTGCCTCATGAAGAACTCGGAGTTTCTTCAGCTCCTGCTTGTGTTTGGTGATGAGCTTCTGAATCTCTGGCTCCAGACCTGAGAGCATACGGGAAGAGACAGTTATGCAAACATTATTCAAAACTCACAGAATTGTTTGCAAAAGCACTGAAATAAATCATAGAAATTCCAATGGAATTCAAAGAAGGAAAATAATAAAACTACTACTGACACTATTCCATGATGCAATGTTTGAACTGAGGGGATCCAAAAAGTTCACAAGGAAAATCTAGGATTTCTGATGTCAGTCTTCCAAAATGAAAGTTTTTGGTTTACAAAATATTTGCATATTTACTGTTTATATTCATTATGTATTTATAAAATAGATAGTAGCGATCCTTGATTCTTCTGTGTGTTGCTCGGCAATAACTTTGTTGGAACCACAACAGTTTTTGAGGAATACTGAGAATACGGTTTTCATTTATATCATTACAATTTACTTGTTCTGTTTTATTCTGTGAAACCTTACTACTTATATAAAATAACCGTTTTATAAAAGAAATAAGCCCCATGAAGACTTGGTTTACAGTGAATTTCTAACAGCTAAGGGGCGTACATTATCCATTATTTACTGTAGGCTACCACAAGCCAGTTACGCAATTTAACAAAGGATTTTGGAGAATGTTA
Source organism: Carassius gibelio (assembly GCF_023724105.1). Taxonomy (NCBI): domain Eukaryota; kingdom Metazoa; phylum Chordata; class Actinopteri; order Cypriniformes; family Cyprinidae; genus Carassius; species Carassius gibelio. The sequence goes on along the minus strand of NC_068407.1, from coordinate 5,322,478 downwards.
TTACATTATAAGTCACTTCATTGTTTTCTTAATGCCTCAGATATAAAGCATAAATGTATGACACATTTTGGCAGCTGGGTTTATAGAACCGGGCAGGCTGGGCTGTAATGGATATTGTTGAAGGGTGTGGTGATCTGATTCCAATCAGAGAGATGTGGCACTGGTGTGAACAGACGCTTGATGTTAGACTCTGCTGACCTTTTACAGTGATCTCCTTGATCTTTTTGGTCTTCTCATCAATCCATTTCTCCCGGCGGATCTTTTCTGTGGCACTCATTAACTCTTTCAGCTTCTTAATCTCCTATGTGGAGAAGGAAACAGAAACAGAAAGACAAATCCTCAGTCATGGCATGACACTATGTCTAAATGGTTACTGTAAAGGAATATTTACATAAAAGTGGAAATTTGTTGTCATTTACTCAAAATCATTTTATTCCAAACTTAGATTTTGTGTTTTAATGTAACACAGAAGAAGAAAATGTGCAAAATGCACTGGCCACGTTCACAGTCTAATTACAGTGTTATGGTTTCTAGTTTTCAAAGGTGCTGTGTGTAGGATTGAAACCGAGTGGTTGAACTAGGTATTGCAAAATATTGGAGAGTTTTATTTTTTAATTTTTTTATTTTTTTTACCCGGCCCCTCCTCCTCAGACTTGACACACTCAGGTTGTCAGATTGATGACAACAACAGGAAGGTGCGCACTTGATGATGATGAATGAAATTAAATAAGCTGTGTTTTCCACCAACTGGCAACACGTGGTGCTGAAATACAACTGGGTAAACTGGTAGTGGGCGGGTTTCACAAACCAAAACAGAGACCGACATTTTCCACATTTTCAAAGGAGAATAACTGAATATAGCATTGTTTTTCAGATAAACAAGTATGTTAACTTAATATGTTTGCAGATATTTAAGAAACATGTTATGGCATTTTTATTTTTTAGTATAGTCAAAATCCTACATACAGCACCTTTAAAAAGATACAAAAACACCATAAATCTATCATAAATCTAAGTCCAAAGTCACAGGATAGCTTTGACTGAAAAACAAAACCATTTGAATCTTAAATGATAAAACTTTTTGTTGGATTTCTGCATTAAAATGAATAGAATTTAAGTCAATTTGATAAAATAAAACAAAAAAATTATATATATGTATATAGTAATACAGTATAGTTAAATGTAATATCGACCCATGGCTCTCTGTCAAATTTTTGGTCACACTTTATCCAATTCTTGCTATTAACAAACTATTGACTATGACTTCTGCCTCAGTAAACTCTTAATTTGCTGCTTATTAACAGTTAGTAAAGTAGTTTTTAATTGTAGGTATTGGATAGGATTAGGGATGCAGAACATGGTCATGCAGAATGTGCTTTATAAGTACTAATAAACATCCAATTTAACATCCTACAGCAGTTTGACTAACTTGGAAATACTCTTGCTATTACAGTAAATCATCAAAAGCCAGCAGGCTACTTCCTTGAGGTTAAAAAAAAAACAAAAAAAAACATGCAAGGTCAATGGCTCCAAGCAAAAACGGAAAGTCTGTGAGTCAGAGTTAGATAAGAGAGGAATAAAAGAATGGAAATGACAGAACATGGGAGTGATGAGGGGTTAGATAGAAAAAGAGTTACCTCACACATGGGACCCAGAATTTGCCACACCTACAGGCAGACAGAAGGAAAGATATCGAGAGAAACACACAACAAATGCAGAAAGATAGAAACAGTTAGCAGTGGCAATGCAACACGGCACGTGAGCATGCACTTGATGTTACTTTGCACATACTCAAGCTTATGTGCAAAGATACAGTAAATGACAGCAGCAGAGAAAACCACAAACCAGTGAAAACTATTTCTGGGTAACACTTTAGAATAAGGTTCCATTAGTTAATGTTAGTTAACTACTTTCGTTAACATGAACTAAGCAAGAACAATCCTTCTACAGCATTTATAAGTCTTAGTTCATGTTAATTTCAACATTTACTAATGCATTATTTAAATCAAAAGTTGTGCTTGTTAACATTAGTTAATGCACTGTGAATTACCATGAACTAACAATGAATAACTGTATTTTCATTAACTAACATTAACGAAGATGAATAAATACAGTAATAAATGTATTATTCATTGTTTGTTCATGTTAATTAATACATTAACTAACATTAATTAATGGAACCTTATTCTAAAGTGTTACCCTATTTCTGTACTGTAGAAACCAACACACAATCGCTACACAGGCTTTAATACACTTAAAGCAGATATTTAAAGCTTGATCGCCCCCTTGTGGCCAAAGTTGTTGCAACAATTTTGCTCAGACCTCCTCAATCATATCACCACAACACAAGCATCTCAAACCATGAATAAACTGAACTCACCATCTCATGTTGCTCCTGCATCTGAGCAATCTTCTTGGTGTATTTCTGATCCACCTGCTTGAGTTCTCCCACTACTTCCTCACAACGTTCGCTCAGGGCCTTTTTGTCATCAATCAGCTGAGAGACAAAGAGAGAGACACATTAATATATGTACAAACTCATCTACTAGTTAGACATACACTACCATTAAAAAATTTGGGGTGAGTAGGATTTTTATTGTTTAAAAAAAAAAAAAAGTTTCTTATGCTTATCAAAGCTGCATTTATTTGCTAAAAAATACAGAAAAACACAGTAATAATGTGAGATATTATTGCAATTTAAAATAACGGTTTTCTATTTTAATATACTTAAAAAATATACAAATGTTGGAACAGTTGTGCTGCTTTTTTTTTGGAACCTGTGATACTTTTCAGGATTCTTTTGTGGAATAAAAAGTAATGAATAAAAATGCACACTGACTTTTTGTTTTTTATTTTTCAAATGTAACTTTTTTCCCCTTGCTGAATAGAAGTATAAATTAAGAAAAAAAAAATGCTAGAATAAATTACAATGATTTCTGAAGGATCATGCGTCACGAAGACAAAATGGTTGATGAAAATCCAGTTTGCATCACAGGTATAAATTAAATTTTAAAGAATATTAAAACAGAAAACATTGTTTTAAATTGCAAAAATATTTCACAATATTACTGAAGTTTCAATCAAATAAATGCAGCCTTGATAAATATCTTAATGAATATGTACACACACACACACATATTCAAATGTTTGGGGTGTTTGAGATGTTATTTAAAATGTGAAATATTATTATAATACAAAATTACTTAATTTTTTTACTATTTTAAAATGTAATTTTATAATCTGCATAAACTAGGAAAGCTTTTTAAGACAAAAATATCAAATAACACTCTATATAGGTTGTTGTCTGCTGATATCTGGTGTTTCTATGCAGTTAAAGTATGTTCAGATCAATACCTGGTCTATAAACGTCAAGTGTCTCTGTATCGTAGCTTCATACTGCTGCTTCTGTAACTGAAAGGTATGATTAAGCTCTTTCTCAGTCTCCTTCACATGCCGGATTGTCAGCTCCCTCTGCTGGGTCTACAAACACACATTCACCTTTATATCAGTCTCAGACAGCACTATTCATGTATCATCTGTTGCATATTGCACATAAACCTATGCAACATCATTGGAGGTTGAATGTGTAGAGAGTTTTGTTTGTTTTACCAGTGCTGTCTGTAGCATATTGACTGTGCGTTTTTTCTCATCCAACTCCAGTTTCAGTCTCATCATAGAGCCGGTGACCTCAGCAGCTGTGGCTGAGGCTTGTTCCACAACTGCTAGATCTTCCTCTGACAACACCACCTACACATGAATATAACATTCAGTGCTGATACATCATAAAAACCTAGCTTCATATGTTCAGTTCAGATGTGCTTACCTCTCTGTGTGATCCAGAGGTGACGGAGCGTGGTCTCTCCTGCTCGGACTTCTCCATCTCATCCAGGAAGCTCATAATGCTCTGCAGTTTGGCTTCTGAAAGCAGAGCGCCCCCGTCTGGTAGAGCTGGAGTCTGACTCAGCTGCCTGTGCCGTTCCACATTATCTGTTGTCAGGGAGTTAGAATCTCCATCCTGAAAAAATAAAAATGCATGTGAAAGTTATCCAACCATGGAAAAAAATATTTTTATTCAGCAAAGATAAATTCCTTTATCCTAAAAGAAAACGTATCCATTTCCACAATTTCAAATAATAAGAAATGTTAGAATGATTTCTGAAAGATCATGTGACATTGCAGACTGGAGAAGCGTCTGCTGAAAATTCAGCTTTGCCAGCACAGGAATAGATTATTTTAAAATATATTAAACTAGAAAACAGTTATTTTAAACTGTAATCATATTTTATATACCGTATTTTCCGGACTATAAGTCGCACTTTTTTTCATAGTTTGGCTGGTCCTGCGACTTATAGTCAGGTGCGACTTATTTATCAAAATTAATTTCACATGAAACGAGAGAAATGAAACAAAACATTACCATCTCCAGCCACGAGAGGGCGCTCTATGATGTTCTTGGTTCTTAATAAATGCGACTTATAGTCCAGTGCTACTTTTTTCCACATCATGACGTATTTTTGGACTGATGCTACTTATACTCAAAAAATACGGTAATATTACTGTTTTTAGTGTTTAAATGCAGCATTGGGGAGCATAAGAAATGGTAGTGTATATACAGAACTGTATATACTAAGATAAGTCAATCACCTCATCAATCCACGAATACTTGTCCTTCCTGTAGCTCTTGGGCTCTGACAGTCTCTCTGGTTCCTCTTCTAAGAGCTTTAGTGTGTCCAGCAAGTCATTCAGAGTGGTTTTTGACTGTGCTCTACTCGATGACGCCCCCTGCCGCTGATCCTCCATGCTCACAGACCTCTGGAGGATCTCCTGATGGAATCAAGTGAAGTGATGAGAAAAAAAGTATTTTTCTTTTTTTCACAAATGGTTTGTTGCAAGACGCTACCTGAGAACATTGAGATCCTCTGCATATAGAGCCTGCGGGTGACGCAGCCCTTAGATTCGTCGTATCATCCGGATCAGGCACCACGTTCATATTAGAATCTGAAGAACAAATGCCAACCTTTGTGACTAATCAACATGGATTTTTATGACTTCAGGGGTGAAATGTAACCGCTATATGATTTGATCAGAGACCCAGAACAGTGCATACCTGTGTTCTTAGCCTTGACGTCAGTGGGAGAAGTGGGAGAACTCTTGGTGAGCTTTTTACGCCCCACTTTCCCAGCGTGTTTTAGTGCCTCTACCTCCTCCTCTGCGATCTGCTGTACCTCTGCAGCACGCTGGGCTCTTTTCTGCTGAAGCTCCTGTTTTGGATGCACAATGATGCACCAGTCAGAAAACAATGGCAACACAAACTACAACAGCAGTGCAAAATATACAACCGTTCAAATGTTTAGGGTTAGTAGGGGTTTTTTTAAGAAAAAAAAAAAAAATCTCATGCTTATTAAATCTCAATGCTGCATTTATTTACTACAATTCAAAATAACAGATTTTTAGAATAAATATATTTTAAAATGTAATTTATTCATGTGAAATCATTTGATTTGATGCTCACAACAGTTTTTTACTTTTTTTTTTTTTTTAAGTATTGCCTTCTTTAAAAACATAATACATTACTGACCCCAAATGTTTTACCCATAGTGTATATTAGTTCTGTATACAAGTTCTGATCCATATTATACCTGAATGGCGCTAAGTCGAGCCAGACGAGCCTTCTCTTCCCTGATGCGCTTTCGATCATCTTCTTTCTTCTTCATTGCTTCAGTGGTTTTCTCCTCCTCTGCTCTCTGCTCCCTCTCCTATGAAAAATACACCAAATCACCCATAAGCATGGGAGCTATACCTTTTAACAGACAATAACAATATGCAGCCTATGCTGGTAGATACTGTAACTACATCAACTGGAAGCAAAAATAATCTTTCTACATCGAAGGGCATTCAAAATACATTACGTTATATTTTATGATTAAATATTTAAGTCCTCCTTAGGTGAAATACATTACCTTCTTTTTGGATGCAAGGAGGTGTTTGATTGTATTCTCATTGGCTCGGCGACGATACCATCGCTGGATGGTAATAGCAGCATGGTTCACCTGCTGAATATATCTGTAAAAAAAAACAAAATTGTAAACGTTTAACCATATACAAAGGCCATTTAGAAACAGTTTGAAATGTCTCAAAGGTCTATCAAACACTTGCAAAGAGATGACCACGATTGGTGGGGAACAACAGAGGGCTGGAAAACTGCTGACCTTTCGGCCTCCTCTTCGGTCACCTCTCGTCTGCGTGGCTGACCTGGGCTTCGGGGGCTTCGGGGGGCGTTGTTGTTGGAGCTTGATGACGCAGAGGAGAAGTTCTTCTGAGACTTAGTAAGAGAACAGCTTACATCCAGAGCCACGTCATCATTTACGGTGGCTTTGATTATGTTACTGTAAAAACAGAGAGAGGGCGAATACTGTAAATGTGCAGGCCTGGAAACAGCAGACTCAAGCAAAATAGAGCTTTATTTAGAAGACTTGTGTCTAAGTTTACTTCACACAGCTGTGTAATCATTCAGCGTCATAATGAACCTACTTGAAGGAGGGTTTCTGATTGGAGCTCTTTGGAGTGAGGGGCTTCTCTGAGTGGTTATTATGGAGGATGGTGGTCACAGAGTTACCCACAGCTGCTTTATTGCTCCTGAAAGTCAATGCAAAGACATTCTAGATATTCATATATATATTTTTTACAAAACACACACATGAACACACACACACATATTCTTCTTAAAATCGTGAGACACAGGAATTTAGTCAAGTGTCTCAAAACGTTTGACTGGTGGTGTATATTTTAAAGCCATAAAACTGAAAGGAATCTAGCGCCAGCTCTCCTCCCTACAGCAGACTAATGCTTTGACTGACAAGAACAGAAAAGGCTTAAAGTGAATCGGTCTCCCCTGACACTGTTCTCATGGCAGCAACATAGTTTGGAAGCTACCCATTAGGACACAGTAGGGCCTAAGCCGTAGGAGAAAATGGCTTCCCACCTGTTGTTGGCAGTGAAGTTGGCAGCCAGAGAGACGCCGGCTTCCCTCTTCTTCATGCCTGTAGGAGAATCCATACTGCAGGTACTGTGAGAGCTGCTGGGCACAGGAAATGCTCTCGGCTGGTCATCCTGGAAGCAAGACATCGGTTTAAACCGAGATCAAGCAAAAACATCTTAGCACTGTGTTAGGGCATCCTGTACTCTTAAGTTGTTAAATCAAGTGGGCAAATTACCCTTACAAAAAGTTATCATAGTGCCCTACATATAATTTACAAGTATAATAAAATAAAGTGAAGAGGAGTTGGACATTACCAGGATGTTCCAAGTAGTATGGTCTTTGGACGTCTTGGAGAGGCTGGCCAGTTTTCTACGTCCATCAGAGCTGCTGTTGAACAGAGCCAGGAAGTCTTCTGTGTGGCCTTCACTGCAATCAGACGCAGAGAGAGAAAGACGGGAAGGAAGGAAAGACTGAAAGGTCAGAGTATTACACACTGAACACACACGAGGAACATATAAACACAAGACTAGACCAATAATACCTCGGATACCATTCAAGTAGTAGTAGTATATATTTATTTAATGCCATGTCAGCATCTTAGGCTATTTTAATTGCAAAAACAAGAATAATTTATTGTATATAATAAATATATATAATAAAATATATAGTATAACAAATACAATAAAGGCCATCAAACAAACAAGTTTATATTTCATTAACATATTATCTTTTTTTTTTTTTATTCTGGCAAAATTATTCTAAACTCTTTAAGTGATTTCACTTAGTTAGGCTTGGGGTCTGAAAGATTTTTAAAATGTATTGTTATTAATCATATAATTAATTCTGTGACGGCAAAGCTAAATGTTCAGCATCATTACTCCAGTCTCCAGTACTCCAGAATGATCCTTCTGAAATCATTTTAATGTGCTGATTTGGTCCAAAAGTAGCATTTCTTCTTATAAACTTTTTAATGATAGATATAGGTAGCTTATTTATGACATAATTTTCAAGATCCTTTTAAAAATAGTTCAAAAGACAGCATTCGTTTAAAAATGTATTTATCTATTTATTTGTTTGTAACTTTATAAAATGTTTCCTTTGATCAATGTAATGCATTCTTGCTGAATAAAAGTACACACACACACACACACACACACACACACAACAAACATACTGACCCCAACCCTTTGAACGGTATTAATCCAAAAAAAATAAATAAAAAAAGTAAAACTTATGGAAAGAAAAAAATATAGCATTAATAAATAAATACTTGAGACGTTTGTTCAAATGCAGTTGAGAAATATAAGGAACATCTAGTCTATGTTTCCCTTCTTTAAAACAAAAATAGCTGCAAATCTACCTCCAGTAAAAACAACCAGACTATTTAGGCTAAACGTATCAGATGAGCATATATAAAAAAAATTAAAAAAGTTTCCTTTTCGGAGGTGACAGCAGCTGCACTGGGTTCACAGCAGAGGAATGCTTCAGCAGAGGCTGATTTTAAAGGGGCAGATGTCCATAGGCATATGGCAATCACATCCCTCTGCATATAAATTGCATAAAAAGTTTAACATGATGCTTACCCCTACATCTGACCCTCTGGCATCTGTGCTAGCAACTTCAGTATGTATATGTGAGTGTTTTGGGGGTGTAAGCGGTGCCTAGAGTCAGCTGGTCTGCTGTAAAGCAATTCAAGAAACTACACATTACCTCTTTTTAAGTAACTCAGAAGGGAAGAGAGGTCACGGAACGGCAGTTATTAAGCACAAGGGAAGGGGGGAGGGGTATTAGGTCGTTCCTTCATTTAAACCCCCTTGTGGCATCCCAGGATGCAGTGGGATGGGAGGGCAGAACTGGCAGCTGCCGGACAAAAGAATTTCAGCGTGCACACTTCTCCTTTCACCGAGTCCTCATTCGAGTGAAACCGGAGACCCTGGCTCCTCTTTTGACAAAGCTGAACCCAGCCCCCTCTTGCTTGGCATGTGCTGCAGCCGTCAGGCTACAATAGCTATTGTCTGGGGAAACCCCAAATCACTCAACCCCCAGCTGTTGCTGCTTTAAGGGTATAAACCCCCCAAATTTTAAGTTTAGGAGGTGATCATCCAGACATACCACAGCTTGGGTGAAGTGAGTGCATGCAGGCATGTGTACAAGACATGTACATGCACAAACATGCCATCATTATTTTACTTTAGTTTTCAGCTAACCTCTCACTCGCATCCCTTGGGGACAGTCCATTCTCAAAGTCTGAATAGGACAGCTGGCACATGTTGATGGGTGAATCTCACAAAAGCATATCCTTTTTCTCAAAAAAAAATAAATGCAAGAAATTAGAATTAATTTTTTACAAAAAGACCATATAGAACCAGGTTTAAAATAGTTCCATTTAGGACTGAGATTTGATCTGATCAATGGAACAGTATTTTAATTATAATTCAACAGGTTTTCCTCTGAAATTCACTTTACTGTATTGCCAAAAAAACAAAAACAAAAAAAACTATTTATTATTATTACTATAATATAAACATATACACCATTTCTTGTACTTATTTTAATATATTCTGATTAAAAATTATATATATATGTATGAATGTAAACATCTTATGTTTGTGTTAGTCCCCATTAGATTCTCAAAATCTAATAAAGTATTTTAAACCGTATTATGGTAAATAAATATTATAATACAATGCTTTTTATAATGTAAATCAGCATAAACTACAGAAAGTACACAATACCATACAAACACCATACAATTTAACAAATACCTATTATTAAATATTATATAAGAATGTTTACAAAATTGACGGTAATGAGAATGAGAAGAAACCATTTAATTATTATTAAAATAATTAAGTTAAGAAAATTCAAAACATATACTAAAACAGGATTAATTTGATCAAACAATTTAGATTACATTTTATTATATTTATTTAGGTCAGCTGGATCTGATCTTTATAAGTTTTGTATGATTCACCAGCATCAACACCAAAAGAGACAAACTTTCAAAATGGCATGCAAAGGAATGCCAGATGGTTCTGTACCTGAGGCTTGTGTTGGCCTGCTGGTTCACCTGCGTGGTGCTGTTTGACCGACGCAGGTTCTTAATTGCTCGTGAGCTTCCCAATCCAGCATCAGCCTGCCAACAACAGAGAGTGCAAAGTAGTCACAATACTAGGCCTACAGTTATGACATTGAGTTCAGAGATAACCAATGCAATTTGATGTTATTGATCTCCAAACTGCACAATAAACGGCTTTTATTAATTTGTCTGTTCTTACACCAAGTCACTGTAAGGCTTCAGACATTCCAAAGCTTCAAAAACTACATTGTTCCACAAAAAAATTTAAGTAATGACCGAATTTAATTTACTTTAAACAAAGAAAGAATGGAGTCAGTATAATGAGAGCCAAGATGTGAAATATCCTATTTTGCATTTGTCTAATTCTTAATAATTGAGTCTCAAAAGGCAAAGACAACAACATGCATATCAGAAAAGTTGCCTTTATGACAAATGCAAGTCTCCAAGTGGAGATGCTGGTGTAAATAGTCCAGTGTTGTGCTTTAATTTACATGGTTATCTCATTAATAAAGTATAAAGTGCTTATACAAGGGACACTAACTACCATCTTCATGATCATTACACAATCTTCTAGCCAGACTCACCAGTGTGTTTCGCTTCCCCCGGCCATCACTGGCCACAGACACAGAGATGGATCGAGAGAAGTGTTTTCCAGGTGAAGCGCTGCTGGGTCTGCGGCCCATTGTGAGCTGAGAGCCGGTCAGGCTGAGGTCCAGAGCGTCTCCAGCTGCCCCTGTCTGGACGGATGCGGATGGACTGCGAGTCGTATGCATCTTAAACCGATGGACACAGAAGAGGATTCAGTCATAAAAAAAAATAATAATAAAAAAATCAAGATACAACCACCACAGGGAAGCTCTTGTCAGGATTCCCAAAACTTTGTGACCAATGAATTTCCATGATCTTTCTAATTTTTTAGACATTACCAAATAAGTATTTAAACAAAACTTTGTATATCTACACTGATGAAATATTTTACAGCTGAGCATAACCAGATTTCCCAGCCCCAGTGTTCCATTGGCATCTCGATTACATTTCTAGATTTTCCATCTCTGGATCAAGCAGGGATAAAACGGTAATTAATGGCAGGCAGTTTTTTCTGTCAACAAAATACTGTAAAAGATGCTGTTGAACGCCACAAGTAGGTGTGTTTCTATGGTAACAAATTCAATGCATATACACTTTCTATCATATATCAAATTTCCAAACACTTTTAGGGTTACCTAAATAGTTTACAACATTCTCCAAGTATACTGAAAATAATAAACATTCAAATGAACATATAAATAAATCCTTAATGTAACAGTCTAGGTCTTTCAATCATGATGATAATCTACAGTTCAAACATGCAAAAACAAAGACATTTAAAGGAACACTCCACCGTTTTTTGAAATAGGGCTTATTCACATTATTTCCTACATTTAGATAGGTGGGCAAATGCATTTTTGTGTCAGTGCATGCATTGTTTTAGTTTGACTGGGTCGCCGTTAGCTTAGCTTAGCACAATGAATGGAATCCTTTGTTGCCAGCTAGCATGGCCTGAGTAAAAGTGATAAAAAAAATAAAAAAAACCCACCTAATTACTTCTTGTGGCCTGCGTATTCACAACGAATACAAATAGCGATCCAGATTAACACTAGGCGATTTCCTAGGCAGATATTGACTTGGGACTATATTATGGGGAAGCACAGAAGAAAGCACTGCTGCTTAGGCGAAGCACTGCTACTTCGGCGCAGAGATATCACGCAACACATGAAATCCCACGACTTCCGTCAACATACCGGCGTGAATAGTAGCTGTCTGGCTATTTTCCTTACAGTACACGAATGGCGATGAACATGGCTGATTTTGAGAGAGACGAAGAGGGTGACTTCTCAGACAGTCAAGAACCAGAACCATACCTATTTGAACCAGAGTTTACAGAAGACGAGCTGCGTGCTTTGGAAATAGAACGACAGTAGGAGACTGCGGTCAAGCCAGCCGCACTTCAGAAAAACACCGTCAAGCCAGCCGCGAGTGAAATTTATATGCGCGTGTATTAGTTGCGATCGCTCAACAGCCTGAGGACGTGAGGATGAGAGCCAACATGAACTGGTGGTGTGAATGTGGGGGAATATGCCAATCTATGCCGACGGAAATAGAGTGTCTTTGCTGTAGAGAGTGGGACATGTTTTTGCCATTGATGACCAGGCTCAACACGTCAGATCAAGATGAGCGTGCCCGAAGTTGTGTCACATCTACAGAGGATTTCACGGCGCTGATCTGATCCATTCTGCAGTACTCGATTTTTTTTCCGGTGTGACAAAGTGAACTGGAAAAAACGCCCCACGCCGAATGGACCAAATGGACAGCTGTCCACAGAGTAAGTGATTATTTTAATCATGACGCATGTATAGATCGACCCATATTATACCTGTATTCACATAGAGTTGATGTTTTCATGTGTTGCGTGATATCTCTGCGCCGAAGTAGCAGTGCTTTCTTCTGTGCTTCCCCATAATATAGTCCCAAGTCAATATCTTCCTAGGAAATCGCCTAGTGTTAATCTGGATCGCTATTTGTACTCGTTGTGAATATACGCAGGCCACAAGAAGTAATTAGGTGGGGTTTTTTTATTTTTTTGATCACTTTTACTCAGGCCATGCTAGCTGGCAACAAAGGATTCCATTCATTGTGCTAAGCTAAGCTAACGCCGACCCAGTCAAACTAAAACAATGCATGCACTGACACAAAAATGCATTTGCCCACCTATCTAAATGTAGGAAATAATGTGAATAAGCCCTATTTCAAAAAACGGTGGAGTGTTCCTTTAACATCAAAGGCCTCCTTCGGCATCGGCACAAAACTGATGAGGGTCAGTACACAATACACTGACTTTGAGAAACATGCACAAATATAAACAAAGATGTTTAACTGCATTGTTACTGTGTTCGATATCAAAGGATTGCAATACATTGGTTCAGCTATGGCGAAACAGCCTTTCTTGCACCACTTCTTACTAGCGTCACATGATAAACACGACGAATACAGCAGGATTAAACTGTCAATGCATTGCTTACCTTCACTAAATTGTCCACATCAGTTGAAGAAACAGAATTTATCCAAATAAGAGCGACGTTATTTGCGTTCGGAGCGTCTGACAGTGATTACTCATCTGTCTCCAACTCCACAGCGCAACATCTTCTCATTGGCAACCAGAAAACATACAGGAACTCCGCCCATTGAAAGTTTTGATTGGTGGATGCCGGAGCATTCTAGTGATCTGATTGGCTGATTTGGTGTGTCTTTTAACTGATAGCTGAAAGAGGCGTGACGAAAAGGCAAGGTTGGTAGGCGTGCTGCACCAGCGGCAGATGTGGCGTCTGTGATTAATAATAATTTAAGACGACTTCTTGTGTGAGGGTGTTTTAAAGGTGACAAACTAATTAACGAACAAATATAGACATTAAAGATGGCAAAAGTTATTTTACTTACTCAACGTTGTATTTTATATATATCATTATTATAATTTGTTTGATAAAATACAACGAAATATTTATATATTAATATATATATTAATAAAAAAAGAACACATTTTTTCATATGTGAATACAAAAAAAATATCACTCTGTAAACGCACTGTTGATTAATAATACAACTTTATTTGGCCCTGATTAATAGCGTGGAGCATAAGGTTACAGCAATACAGTAATTGAATGAATTATTTTTCCCTGATTCAAAGCGCTCAACAGTATAAAATCATATTCAAAGTTCTAAAGAGTAAAAACAGATTATTTTAATAAACTGGTTTAACAATATATTGAAAAGAAAGACTTGGAGTGTAGGAATGAGTCATAAATCTGTCCTGTACAACAGACGTGACAAAGCAAGCAACATCTGACCAAAAAAATCACAGCAGTCCAGATCTTTTCACATTTGTCATTAATTTTGGTTTGACCCTTTCAGAAGAACTTTTCAGTGTTTGAACTCCACCGCCAGCCTCCAGATTTCTGCTGCTTTAGCCAAAGTGATTTCCTCTGGAAGATGATCTAAACCAGGAAAAGATATGATGTTCTTCTCCTCCAAATGGGATTCCATTGTGGACCTGATGCTATGTTGTGAATCACAGAAAGAGAAAGGAGGAAGGGTGTTCAGTGGTGTGGTTTAGGATCAACAGTTAGTATTGGATTCTATTGTTCTCAGCACACGCATTCCTTTTCATTCCGACCAGCTGCCTGCTCAGTAGGTGACTAGAGCAGGGCACACTTGACAGATGGGAGCCTGGAGGGGTCAAAGTGTGCCTCTCTTGGGTCTATAAGCCCACAGGTCTCCAGGGAATGAGTAGGTTTGGGAAGTCTGCATTGTTGTGATTGAAAGTGGCCGTTCGGAGGAAAAACTTATGTCTCTTTGTGTTGCAATATTTGGCAGTGAATACTAAAGGATCTTTTTAGAAGCATTTGCTTTGGGTGCTAGAACATTTCCTGACTTTTTATTTTGAGAATAATTACCCTGAACAACGGCATTTAATTGTACAACATTCAGAAATCACAAAGCCAGTTTTCTAAAGTTAGCCTATTTGTTTCAGTAATTCAATTTTAAAATGCATTATTATACAGTTTTCTCTAGAACTTTGCAGAAAGTTTTTGTACAGTGTTTGTCATATAACTCTGTGTTTTAATATTACAAATACATTTTGTTTAGCTAATCATCCTGTGAAGGTTTGAAAGTCTTTTGTAATAATAACTGGCTCACATCACACTGTATCCCATATAATATTTACAAATGTCTCACATCTGTGAAAAATATTCAGGCTCACTGGCCTTTTGTGGCCAGTTTACCTCATCAAAACCTCACAAATGGTGGGTCCAGAAGTATAATATGAAAACGTGTAAAATAAGATAAATTCTTACTCCCAGTGTGACGCAAAGCCTTCTTCAACAGTGCTGTTGGTCTTAAGCTGAAGGATCTCATGTAGCTCCAAAGAAAAAATCTCAGTATCTGTGAGCCCAAGGAAAACCTTCAATTGCTTTCTTTCCACTGAAGTCAGTTTATCTCTGAACTCTTCAGACAGTCGATGGAATGGATCCTGTAAAATTGTGCATTGGAAGATTTAAAGTAAATTACAGAAATCGTAATATACCTGTACAATAAGGATTCAAACATCATGAATATGTTCCAGAATGAAGCTTAAATGTCTCAAAGCATTGTTTAACTAAGTAATATTGTCCAGCTATTCACAAAAGTCTGGGTTAAAACTGTTGATGGCACACACTCTATTGTTAAAACTTGGCACACTCTGACTAACACTTTCCCTTGGATTTACAACCCTTGTACGTCCACTCTCTCTTTTGTTTAGGGTCAATCAAAGGAGGTCAGTAGAGGTTAGCAGTAATGGGGTCAGTTTAGTGACAGGCTAAATAACTGAGCAGAAGGAGGGAATTAGAAATCAGCTGTCTGTACAATGAATGCAAAGTGATAAAATGTAATCTGTCTTAAGTTATTCATGCATACACTACCATGCAGAAGTTAAAAGTGTTTATTATTTGTATTTAGATGTATAGAAAGTTCAAAAGATTCTACAATATATATATATATATATTGTAACATTATAAATATTTTTACTGAAAAATTTAAAGCATTCTTGCTGAATAAAAAAATAAATAAATTACTCAACGCTGGTGTATTTTATTCTTAAGAAATTATTTGGAGGGCTGTTTAAAGAATTTTGTTATGATCAAAACTTATGTTGAATCATGCTTCCTATTGTCTAAGGACAGCAGAAGAAAACAAATATGAGAAATTGGAATGTAATTACTTTGTAGCTTACATGAAAAATATTATGTGATACTAGATGTATAGTTCAGTACTAGATGTCACAAAAGCTGAATGTCAAATTACCTGTCCTTTCCTGATCATCTGTTCACTCTTCCAGCAGGTAAGGAGCTGCCAGGTGGCTGTGCACTGACTAATCCGGTTCTCTTTTAAAGCCTGAAACCAAGATGTGTGGAATCAAATAACAGGAGCAGATAGATTATACACGCTGATAGACGTGGCAAAATACCTGCTTGGTTACATTTCCTTTGAGTTAGTACTTTAAACGCATGTCTCACCTCAGCTACGGTGCTTGAGATGTGTTGGTCCATTTTCAAGGAAACTGTCAGATAGGACAGAAGAAGATCTTGTGGGTGGCCACCAGTTTTACCAAGGAAACGAAGCCCAATCTCCACAGCATAAACCGCGTCACACACATCGGTGAATGAACGTAGCATTGATCTCATGGAACTGAGCACAGAGGCCTTGAGTGGTTCCTGTAAATCATATAGGAAAAAAATAAGCTTCCTTAACTATTGAACAAATACATATTTATAATTATAGTATATTTATATAATTATATATTCTTATATTTCTACAGTATGTCACCATTAACCCAGAGGCATTACTCTGCTGAGGCCTACTGTTTTTAGAAAACTGAACGAAGCACAGAGACTGAAGAAAATTACCTGAGGTATTTTGGCTCTGACCTCATTGAGGACTTCTATAAAATTCTGATGTTGTCTTCTCAGATATTTATCAGTGTCCTGCATGGAATTCTCAGTTTTTAGCAACCAATAAATCTGGTCATATAATTAACGTTAGAATGAAAAAGTTTTAAAATGTGTAGACTCACTGTTTGAATGCGTGGTTTGCCTGCAAAAAATCTTCTGCTGAGTTCTCTCTCAATAGCCTCATGATCATACGAGCTCACGGTTTGCTGACCCTTCTCTAGTGTGTAATGGCAGTTAGCTAACACCAGAGGAAGCAACTCTTTTTCTGGGTGACACAGGGCAAGTTGGCTCTCAGACAGCTCTGCCAGTGGCACTTTATAGTCACTGTAAGAGGAAATGCAAATGACATGCATTAATAAGAAACATAAAAATGTTAATGATATCCGAAGTATCATGTGACACTGAAGACTAGAGTAATGATGCTGAAAATTCAGCTGACATCACAGGAAAAAACGACATTATAAAATATAATAAAATGAAAATTAGCTATTTTAAATTGTTATAATATTTCACAATATTACTGTATTTTTGATAAAATAAATTCAACCTTGGCGAGCATGAGAGACGAGCAACAAAAACATTACAAGTCTTAAAAAGTCCAAAAGTTTGAACAAACCAGATGTGTGCACAATCCTTCTGAAATACACACCTGTCTTCCTGGTGACAGAGTTTCCTGGCTTCTCGCACAAGACTGTTGTGGGTCTCAGACAGGAGATCTATGATTGCGTGGAGACATGACCCTGGCCCATGACGACTCAAGGAGAGAAACTGCCCAGAGCTTTCTCTAGTTATTTCTTTTTCATAAAGTGTAGGATCCAAACCCAAAGAAGCTAAAATAACGAAACAATATCATATTGTACTTTATAATGTTACAATGATGCCTAGACTCACTTGTTGCATTTAAAAGTTTTAAGAGGTTTTTATTTAAAGATGCAGTAACTTTTTCTTGGTTAAAAATGACTCGAAATCAATTTTTGAGCAAGTACATAACCAGCCAGTGTTCAAAACTATTTTTTATTTTAAAAACTAATTTTAATGGTGCATTGTAATCCAGAAAGATTTATGTGTTTGTGAAACACATGTGAATGATATTAGATTATATTCCAGTTTTAAATGTGCCTCTAATTACAGATAGCCCATGTGGGATTACACAAGTACTAAAGTACTTGTACTTTAAAGAGAACCAGTTCTAAAGAAGAAGAAGTTGTATTTTGGCATAAAATAATTTCTTTATATGAAATTTGAATGGTATAACAATTAGAGATTAGACTGTAATCTGTCGTCCATAAAGCCAAATTTATGGACTGCAGCTTTAAACAAAATAGTATAGAATTTTAAATATTGTCAATTTATTATCTTATAACGGCCAGTTTAATAATTATCATGGGTTTGACTCACAGGAAATACATAATGATAAATACTGAATGCACTGCAAGTTTTACGTCTTGCAAATTCCATGTGTAAAACACTTACAGCTTACCATTATTGGATATTTCCATTCTGAGTTGGTTCCACACCTTCATGAAGATCTCCACTCTTTCTGACAATAATTTCTTCTGATGGCCTGTTTTCGAACACAAAATGGAGTACAGTAATATTAAATGCAAAAATCCATCAATATATCAAGCACCTAGCTCCCTCCTCTAGTGAGTATAAGTATGACAGACCAGCAGGAATGCATTGCAGCAGTGAAGCGATGGTGTTGGTCTGAGTCTCAGAGCCGGGAGGAAGCACTTTCATAAGATCAGACAACAAAGCAGCAAGAGCCGGCAAATGATTCAGCTGTCTAATGCAGTGCACCTAACAAAATACACACCAACACACAGGAATATTATTTGGAAACATGCTTAAAAATAACACGAAACTGTGTGAGCGACTTGCGTAAGGTGACACAAGGGCCTGGATTATTATTTTCTTTTCTTCAGTGAACTAACCTTATTGATAAAAAGGGTAAGCAGGGGTGCTTGACCCTGGATTATTTGCTGTGAGAAGCTTTCCACCGTTAGGACAGGTGAGGGGCTCCAGAAGGAAGAGTGGTGGGTGGGGCAGTTAGTGGGGAGATGAAGGATTTTTTGAGGGTCTCCTCTCAGCACCTTCATCAGGGGATTTTTGGAAAGTTGATTATCGGCTGCAATCTGATCCTGTGCTCTTCCCAACATCCCGTTCAAATCCTGAAAACAGAGACTAGGTTGACTGACGTAAATATATGCCTTTAAAGTAGGTATTTATACTCTATTTATTTAGTTTATTAAGGTTATTTGTGTTTTTCAAAGAAATGGTTTAAATGTATCCCATTCTTTTCAAATGGTTCACACATTCCTGATATTCAGCAGTACCAAGACTGACCTGTAAAACAGGACTGATGGCAGTTTTACAGACTGTGGTCTCCCACTGCTCCCTGGACTTGCGTGTTGATAGATCCATTTCGGCCCCTGAAGAAAGAAAATATCAAACAGGGTTTCTAGTTCACTGTATTATTGCTATGTTATTGCTATGTTAATTATAACAAATAACAATTCTGTAACTTGAAAAGCTGAAATATAATAAAATATAAATATTCAATATTAAAATATTACAAATATTAATACAATTAAAATAATACAACATTAAAATATTATATATATATATATATATATATATATATATATATATATATATATATATATATACATATATGTATATATATATATATATATATATACACACACACACACATATACACACACACACAAACACATATTATATTATATTAAATATAATAATATAAATATATATATATTCAAAATTTCTAAATATATATGTGTGTGTATTTATATATACATAATAAATAAACACTGTACACACACATATTATGTAAACAAATTTTTTTATTTTGGATGCGATTAATCATTTGACAGCACTGATATATATGAAATTGAATTTGTAAATAAAAGATAATAAAATTAAAAATATTTATTAATACCACAAAGTATAGAAATAATACTAAAATAAATACACAAAAAAACAATGAATTTTGCTCACGTTATGCTCTTCTTTGTAACTATTATATAAGTAGGTTTATCTATAGTCAAGATTAAAAGATACCTGAGGTGGTCTGTAGAAACTGGCTGAAGATAAGATGAATTATTACGGCAGAGTCATCAGAGTTACGATCTAAAGTCTTCCCAAGAACCTCCATGTCCTTCTCAAGATGTTGCCAGAGGAACTCATAGACATTATTCACATTTGGAAGGATCATATTTCTGATTCCCTGTGGAGAACCAAAGGATTTAGAAAAAGTGTTTTTATTCTCTAATACTAGTGGCCAACTAGTTAATTTGCAGTAGTTTTCATTATGTAGACAAAGGGCGTTGGCATGCAACATTAAACATTTATCAGCAGGTATTAAGTGAGCTTTCAGGGTTCCTTCAAACTCTTTTACCTGTCGGTGGTGAATGGCTCCTTGCAACATGGCAAGGTGCAGACAGAGACGGAGGACACAGGACTGTGCTAAAGTGAGATTCCTGTTCGGGGCTTCAGACCGGTTTTCAGCATGTCCCAGTATATGTCCAGGTCGTGTCATGTCAGGGATTCCATGAGCTTGAATAAAGCCTTCAACTGGTTTATGATTCTCGCCTCCTATAAGGACTCCACAAGTGGCACAATTTGACAAAGCCGTTGGTTTGCCACACTAAAAAAAAATGGAGAAAATTAAATAATTGTTATTAATTTCCCAGACAACAGAACCAGTTCATTCAAATAAAAGTGAAAGAAAATACATCTCACCTCTCCCACAAAGCATGCATGACCATTATAACACACTGCAAAGCAGGAAGAAAAGACAAAATCTATTAGACAGGTTGCATTTAAGTAGGGTTGGGAATCGTTAGAAATTTTCAGGTTCCGGTTCCACGTAAAGGTTCCAGTTCCGATTCCATTAAAATCATTAAACAGCTATTAAAAAAATTGAACAAATATAATGTTACTTAGTGGCAAGTATACTAAGTGCACAAGTGCACACTGCAAAGTTATCAAAGGCGCAAGTCCGCATACAGTCGTGGGAAACATGTGTTTGGCAATCAAAGACACGATGCCGCCCAATGTGTCTGTGGAATGCGCTTCATTGGAAACAATGTGCTCAGTAATTAAAGAGACAGGGTTGCGTTTCTCTTATTCAGTTTGTAACATCCTTTCCGGGAAACACAGAATCATCAGAACACCAGCACAAGGCTGCTCACAGCACTTGGTCATGTGTCACACCAGAAATGTTTTGGAACCAAAACTTAGAAATTGCTCTAGGTTCCGGATCTTTTCAAAAAACAGAACCGGTTCTTAGTCAGACCGGTTCCCAGCCCAACATTTAAAGAAATATTTTTATTTTCACTTCATACACAAGACACACTCACAGTACATCTGCAGGTTTTTCTCTCCAGTGAGCCACTGCCGGGCCTCACTGGTATTGTCTTCAGGCATTGTGGGTAGGAAGGCTCCCTGAAGAAAAAAGTAGAGAAACATGGTGATGTTTAAAATGAGTTTTCACATAAAATCAAATGCAAATAATTTCAATCTCACTTCAATAATATGAATTATTCATGGGAAAGCCCTTACTGTCATGTTCTGTGGTTGAGAGGCAATATTAAAAAGGGGACTCAGCAGCCTGTTTCCACTGAAAAACACAGCACTCGCATGCACCATGAGCTCCAGCACAGGACGACGCTTAGCAGGTACATCTGCTCCGAGACTTAGGTGTGATCCTGGACCACCAATCTTATTGGATAAGAGAGCAGTGCAGAGCTGTCTGGCATGTTCTGTCATGTTCTCTCTAATAACCTCTTCCAAGAACCTGATATCCTGTTGACAAAGAGGAAAATGTAGGTGTTTAGGTCTGCCAGTGTTTTGCCTAATTTTTCTGAATCTGATAAAGTAAGGGCATGTATGCTCAAACAAGTAACTTTAGCAGTTTGCATGAAGTTCTGATGAACTTCAATAATACTTAATACAAATTTAGTCCTACATGGATTCTTATTGAATTCTGAATCCTCACTAGTGATTAATAAAATCACATAACCTAACCACCACCTACCTGTGCTTGAGGAGCTATAGCTTTCTCAGGTGACTTGAAGCGACAAGTGACTTGCCTGAAAACAGCCAGAGTCAGCAGGACGTTATTCACTGGGTCTGAACCACCCATTGCCTGAAAAAAAAAAATATATATATATTATTTAGGCTCTGGATAATCCAATGTAACAGTAACGTTTCTATTTCAAATATATGTGGTTTTATTTTGGACCTTCTATTCACAAAAAAGTATAGAAAAACAGTACTAAGGTTTCCATAAAAATATTGATAACAATAAAAGCACCAAATCAGCATATCAGAACGATTTCTTGAAGGAAAATGTGACCATGAAGCCTGGAGTAATTATGCTTTGCCATCACAGGAATATGTTGATTTTAAAATATATTTACATTAAAAACAACAAATTTATAAAGTCTGTCAAATGTGTTCTTAATCATACTGTCAAATAAAATCACATCATTAACCATTAGAGGTTAGCTCACAAAACAATGTTTGCCGTGTGTGTTGTTTATTTAATACGGATGTAGACTCTGACCCGTAATGCTACTGTGAGTCCATTTGCTGTGCCTTCCTGCATTGCTTCTCCCACTCCATCTCTAAGAGTGCGGTATGACTGACCACAACACAAGAAACGATCCACCTCTGCAGGAATCAACCTCTGTAGAAGAGAAAACAAACAATTATCGGTAACACTTTAGTATAGGCTCCAATTCACACCAATAACTAGTTGCTTATTAGGATGTCTATTATTAACATATTGGCTGTTTATTAGTGCTTATAAAGTACATATAACACATGACATCCCTAATCCTACCCAATACCCTAAACTTAACAACTACCTTATAAACTATTAATAAGCAGCAAATAAGGAGTTAATTGAGGCAAAAGTCATAGTTAATGGTGAGTTAATAGTGAAAATTGGACCCTAAAATAAAGTGTGGCCCAATTATCATGCAGTAGAACTGCATTTTTCAATAAAGAATACTTTTTTAACCAACAAACTCAATTTTAATATATATCTCTACAATATTAAAAAACACCCTACAACCCTAACACAACATCATTTGAAGGGCCATACATGAAGCCGTAGTATCTCTGCAGGGAAGATCCATTCATAATCAGTGCTGCTGATCAGTGCTTGCAGACAGTCCATGCCAGCATGCCTGTTGAGTGCTCGAAGCAGGTAAACTCTATACCAGTCATTGTTACCGTATTCAAAAACAGCCTTCACCTGCTCCAAAAGTTTTAGCTCAACTTCCTCAAAATGATCTGAAAGACACCAAACACTAAAATGTTATCGCACAAAGACATGTCATTCATTTAGGTATTGCAGTATACCCTAACTGACTTGAACTGGTCAGATCAGAAGCCCTTCGTACCAGATCTTTTGCTGATAGCTTGGGACAGGATCCTGGCAGCAGAGTCCAGACACATTCTGAGGCGACCCATAGACAGTAGAAACTCTGCTGGGTCATTCTGTCTGCTAGGTGTCTGTTTACGAGCCAGTCGGCTAAGGAAGATTGTGTTCTCCTTCAGATGTCTATTATCTCCATTTAATCCAGAACAAAACAGAGAATCCTGGATAAATAACAAATCTGCTTTTAGAAACAAACGTGCAGATTTTAAATAAAGGACTGAAAGCACAATACAACTAACGGTTGTACGTTTTTTTTTTTTTTGGTGCTTTTGCTAAGATACTTTGGATGGCCGCTAGGGTGTTGCCAGGTAGTTGCTTAATGGTCCAAAACAAAAGTATTGCCATATGCGTTGGGACCATGGGATTTTTCACCAATTTTGTTGGCAAACATCATAAAAATAATCACACCTGATGAATCATTCATGTCCATGGTAAAAAATCGGTAAAGTGGTATTACATATACCGTACTTTCCGGACTATAAGTCGCACTTTTTTTCTTAGTTTGGCTGGTTCTGCGACTTTTAGTCAGGTGCAATTTATTTTTCAAAATGTATTTGACATGAACCGAGAGAAATGAACCAAGAGAAATTAACCAATAGAAAACATTACCGTCTACAGCCGCCAGAGGGCGCTCTATGATGCTCGGTGCTCCTGTAGTCTACACTGAGAACATAGAGTGCCTCTCGCGGCTGTAGACGGTAATGTTTTCTCTTGGTTTTTGGTTCTAAATAAATGCGACTTATAGTCCAGTGCGACTTATATATGTTTTTTCCTCTTCATGACGTATTTTTGGACTGATGATTATACACAGGTGCGACTTATAGTCCGAAAAATATGGTAAAAAAGTTCAACTTGCTTTAAAGGGTTACTCGACTGCAAAATGAACATTTTGTCATTAATCACTTACCAAATTAATCACTGCCAAATAAATTACAGTGTCAAGGCCCAGGAAAGTTTGAAAAGCTTCGTCAGAATAGTCCATCTACCATCAGTGATTCAACCGTAACATTATGAAGCGACGAGAATACTTTTTGTAAATGAAGAATAACTTAATTCAACAATTCAAATCAGAGTAGCACCATTTTGCAAATTCTCAGCAGTACGCAGATGGTGTAAGCTCTTCTGTTTCTTCTGAGGATGCTTTTCATACTTTCCTTGACCTTGACACTGTTATTTATTTGGCAGTCTATGGGACAGTCTCAAGCCTCCCTGTTTTCATCAAAAAAATCTTAAATTGAGTTCCGAAGATGAATGAAGCTTTTACGTGTTTGGAACGACATGGGGGTAAGTGAATAATGGAGTATCCCTTTAAGCGTGTGTTATACTTTCCGCATGAACAATCTAGACGCATACACGGACAGCGCGGACATGGTCTACTTGTATTTATACTACCGAAAACATATGCTGATGGTCCGCTCCGCAACAAAAATGTGAACTGACAATTTCCCAGAATGATAACATATCTGGCTGTCTTTATATTGTTTAATGGATGGATTTTACAGGTTTGAGTAGCAATGGGCTTCTTCACACACCCTGCGCATGTGCAATGGTGCTTTTGAAGCCTACCAGCTTGTGTGCTTGTCCGCACGGTCACAAAAAAATGAGAGGCACGCTGTCATCTGCTCAGAGCCTCTGCACACAATCTCCGATTTTTACGACACACCTACCTAGCGGTCCATAGCGGACTTGGGAATGCGTTAAGTATAACACAGGCTTTAGCAAGCACCATTAATAAGTGAATACATGATGCAAAGATAACCTGGGATACTTGATCATGACACACCTGGAAACAGTTAACAAAGAGCCGGTAGAGTTCAGTTCTGTCCTCCTTGTCCAGAAGCTTGTTCTCCAGATTTTCTAAATACTTTTGTATATGCTTCTTCACCTGTTTGAAGCTGAAGATATTCACTTATTGCAAAATGTTCTTGATGAGAGTAAATGCAAAAAAAAACACTGACCAGCATGTACAAACACCAGACTACAGCACGTCATTTCCACAACAAATGGCAAATGCACCAGTCCAACAAGACCAGACAAAGTGTCTGTAGCCATTAGTCGGCGCCTGTCAGTGTAGTGCCAACTGGCCTTAAACAAAACTCTGTGGACTGTGGAATGTATATGACTGCATATTTCTGGGTGTGTTAATGTGTATGAGTTGTCTGTATTGGAGCACCTGTGTTGCAAAAGAAGTTTTGGCAGAACAGAGCGCACCATGGGGCTCTGGTCGACACACTCCAGGAATGGGGTGAGCTCTCTGGTCTTATAAATATCACCTGTAATGTAATGTATAGAGACAATCAAACATAAACATAAAAAAGCTAATTATAGACTTAATCCCTCTTTGTATATATCTTGAATGAATTTGTTGTTTTGATTCACATAATTAGACTGAATGATTCACTCACAAACTCAATGAACCATATACCAAGCTATTGTATAATTTCAGAAGACTTGGAATATAGAATGCAAGATGCATGAACCAGTGATATGAAATTCTAATTCTAAATTTGCTTGAAAGCTCCAGATCTTATTTATCGTAATTGCACTGAAGTGTACAGTTTGCAATGAAATATTCCTCAAGCAAATCCACCCGCCTTGTGCCAAAATGAGGAGAGAGAAAAGCAGTTCCACCAGGTCATCTGAGGGTTCTTGATCATCAGTCAGACAGAAACGAGAAATCAGCTCCAGGAAAAAGGCGTTACAGCATTTTCTTATTTCTTTATGCTGCTTCAAAGCTAAACTGTAACAGATAAAAATTAAGACAGTTCACAATAAATCTACAAAAGTTCAGAAACTCAGTCAGAAAATAAATTCAGTCTAAATAGGAATCTGAGATTAACAAGAACAAAGATTGTTTTAAAATTAAACTCACTCTATAGCTGTAGAGACAGTGGGCCGGTAGTTGTTCGACAGTGGCTCCCTGCACATGGGACAGAAGTTTGCTCCTTCCCTCTCTAAAGATTTCCTCAGACAGGACAGACAAAACACATGCTCACAAGGAAGCACAGTGGGCTCCGACAGATCTGACAGGCAGACAGAGCACCTCACACCATATCTGAGAAGAAAAAGTATGCAGAAAATAAGTAATGAAAGAATTTATTGTCACATGGTTTTAAATGAAATCAGTTACATCATAAAATATAATAAAGCTCAATTCAAGGGTACCGCAGTTCTCTGCAGATGGATTCCTCATGGTAATCATTAAGTATGCGGATGACTTGCTGAAGATTGTCTTTGCTCCTCAAATCAGGAAACCCTTCCATTAGCTGTGAGAGAGGAAATATAAGCAGTATATGTGCTAGGGTCTTTTGTGGTGAGGGGGGCTTCAAGGGACTTCAGTATTCGCTTGTGAAGTCTGATGTCACATAGCAACGCTTCCGTGTCCAAGCGCTCCATCAGTTACCACGAGAAAACAACAAAAGTGGCTAATATAAACTCACAATGTGATAGAATACTAGCGAAAATGTTATAATCTTAACATTTAACTCCATACCGAAGTCCCAGATAGGCAGACAATGAAAATATAAATAAAAAACAAATATATATAAAAAATATTTGTATTTGGGATGCTGTGAGCATGGAGACTGTAGTGTATACCGTAAGTTTAAAAGCGTTTATCTTAAATTATTAATATGAATAAACAGTGCTCATAAACGGCTGCTAAGGTCGTATTCTCAAGTGAAGCGAGTTGAGGCTTGGACCCGGAAACAGCGCTTCTTACGTCATCACTTAACAACCGAATACCAATGTCTCCTACAAAGCAGATTCTAGACTCACTTTATGTAAGTGACTGCAGTGTTTCAGAGTCAGTGCTTTTATCCGGTCATCTCCCACTTTCATCCTGACGACCACCTTTTCAATGAAAGCAGCCACTAGCAACATCCCCTGCCACACTAACCTTTGGAAAGAAAACAAAAGATTTGAAGTAAGTTACGATATCTTTTTAAACATGAAATCATGTTTTCAAATTATACTGTTTTCTAAATCTGCAATATTCTTCTCACTTTATAGTGTCCAGGTGTTTGAGACAGCCAGGGCTGCAGAGGGTGCTGTAGGCAGGACAAAGCACTCTCTCTAAACACGGCTGAAGTTGCTCAACTCTTTGCAAGAAGGTCTGGCATTCAGTTACTGATGTTACTGGTAGGAGCTTTGTTTCTTCAACACAGATACCAACAGCTAGAATGTCCTCACACTGTAATAAAACAGAACAACAAGATTAGTGTAACGGAGGCCAGCGAGTAGTGCTGTGCAGGTAACCTCACTCCCCGATCTCAAGAGACGCACTAGCGACAGACGCTAGTGGCTGTAGCCATTTCGCCTCCTTGTTAGTGTGTCCGCCTCCCATACTGGAGACCCGGGTTCAAGCCCCGCTCGGAGCATCAGAGAGGACCCGGGAGAGAGGGGTTACATTAGTATTAATTTAGTAGTTTGGTTACACACACTGGTCTCTGACTCACTGGTAATTATTTTGCTACAAAACAGTAGTTTAACTAGGCACTGGAATCAAAGTCACATGTTTAAATATTATTTTTTTTTGCTGGTGAACAGATTAATATACTTCATTCTGAATTCACTTGGAAATTCAAACTGCACTCCTGCTTCTCACCATATCAGGTCTTTCTCTCTTTAATTTTTCTTGCTGGATGATGTGGACCATCTGAGGGTTGAGCTGAAGGGCGTGGGATAATGTGTCCAGGCGTGGGCTGTAGATTTGAGCTGCTGCAAGGATCCACGATGGAGAGAGCTCAGAAGTTACTGACATCTCCATCTGCAGAGCAAACACACACCCCAGCACTGCACATTGAAAGACCTGTAAGAAAAATCAAGCACAGCCAGAGACATCCACATTGGAACATGAAATATGAGAATGTGAAAACAAATGTCACTTATAAAACCTACAGTATGTATCTCACCCCATGCTCTTCCTTAGATTGGATTTTAAATGACAGAAGAACATAATCAGTCAAGTAGCGCTGACCCAGCTCAATTTTCTCTTCCTCTGACAGTTTCTGAATATAGCTGCCCAGTGCACTGCCTGATACAGCACTAACAAACTGCTGAATCCTCCCTCTGAGATCTTGCTCAGAGCCTGAGAAAAAATTTAAAAGCATGGAGTATACTGTTTGGCATGATCTTGCAAAACAACAGGTGTTTTATGAAAATAAGGTATATACATGTGATATCTGATTAGCTAACAGGCCAACTGTAGTAAGACAGAAATCAAAAGACCTCACCTCGCACAAACTCAGATTCCTCCCACAAACTCTGGCAGTATGATTTTATCAGCCAGCTAAAAGGAGCAGTACAAGGCTGTTCTACTCCTCCAATAAACAGGTGAGACTGCACATTAATCTCCTGATCTGGAGCACTAAAGGGAGAAATCCACCTCATCATCAGTTACATTTAGATATTTAAAAGCATTTAATGCCTGATTTAATCATAAGCAGGTTTCATATATTTAAAAAAACCTTGGGTTTTGTGAGACAGTTAAGTCAAGGAGCTGTTGATCTTCAAAGATATCCAGCCAGAACTGGGCCAGACCCTCACTGAGCCCTTCTCCATACAGTAGGTATAAGTTGCAGTCCCTGTCCAAGACTTCTAGAACTTGGGCAAATACTGGAGTCAAAACACCCTGTAGGTTGCGCCACAAAGTGTGCCTGAACAAATACACAGAAATGTTTTGCTTTGTGTGTTAGTTATCTCCAGTGCAATAAACTTTGAATTTACATTTACGTTTAGTCATACCCAGTGAGGGTATAATAATAATAATAATAATAAAAAAGAATGTTTGATTAATAGTATACCAAACTGATTGTGTCCTGTATTGCATAGATGGGTATAACATTTGAGTACTGAATAAGCCAAATTCTAGTCTTCATGATCTCACACACACAACCTGTTTACTGTACAAAGACATTTTATTTGGCAGTTTTGCAGATTTGCATTTCTAGTACAACCCTCTTTCCTTAGCTCAAGTATGCAAACCTCTTTGCCACATGCACTAGAATATGTATTATATTGAAAGTAAAATTTTCTAAAATGGCAACATGATCGTTTTATAAAGTATGCATTCATATGTGCTTAATTTTCACTGGAGGAAACAGCTGTGGTGTGATGAGGGGTGAACGCAGTAAGAAGTAAGGGATTATTTTAAAGGCCTTGTGCAAGGCTTAAAAGTAACAATTCTAGTGTATTTTTATTCCCAAGTAGTTCCATACCATTATTTTCTCCATGCAAGTTTTAATTATCTGACATTTTCATCCAACCCCTTTTGATTGACATTAAATAATCATTCCTAAGTAACAGACAGATAGATAGAAAATGATTAATGCTGGTTGCATTAAAGTACCGAAGTGTTCCACCTTCCTGCAGAGCTTCACGGTTCTTTGCCACTTTATAAACCCAGTCGTCTGCATTAGGAATCAGTTCCTCCTTCCGCATCAGTGAAACCACCAGCCTCCTTAGCAACACTTCCTGGAACCGTACTGAAAATTCATATAAACATGAATTTGTGACTTCAGCTTGTAATTTCTTATGGTTACTATTTTCATCAGAACTTTATATATACAATACAGGTGCTGACCTCTTATCTGCCTAGGGTCCCCTCCCAGAAGCCCAAACAATATGTTTATGCGCTCCACACTCCTGGAGGTTTTTTTGCCAGCATCTCTCAGCAATGAAACAGCTTTCTGGGTGCAGGATCTCAATAAAGACAAACTGTGTAGATGCACTGAATCTCCCTGACAACCAATTAAACACAGCATTTCAGTCAGGGGGTATGGAATTATTTCTGATATAGCATATAACTGATGCATATGTTTAATCGAATCTATTGCAAGCTTAAATAATTTTTACCTTCTCACTTTCTGGTCCGCTTGTATCAATTTCCTCTGATTCGTTGACATCTGTATATAAAAAAAAAAAAAAAAAACAGTACTTATATATAGTAGACAACATTTGAAGTGGATCAAAACCTTTCATCAAAGTTGTCCAAAAAACAAAATGTATTCTTGTTTCAACTTTGATAAACTTTTTTGATCCACAATGTTGATTATATAATTATTTTTGTTTTGTGAAGAAAAAGGAAAATGTGAGTTGTGCAAAATTTACAAAACATGGTGTTGCTAAGGTGTTCTAGGCATTTTTAGACTCAAAAATGGCTTAGGTCTTTCCTTCAGTGCAAGTCTGTGGGATTTGTATCATCCATCAGGTAAGATTTTTTAAGTTGAATCACTTCACCTCACAAAAAGCTGCATTGATTTGAGGTATAATTTCATGTTTATTTTTTTTCTTATATACAAAAGTTTAGGGGGATTGTTCAATAGTCCAAGTTGTTGGCAGCTTTTGGTCACTGGTACCTTACATACCTGACTGGACTTTCTGGGAGATGAGTTTACTTATAGGTATTCCACTAAAAGCCTTAAGATTTAAGGTCATGTCACTGGAGTCTCTGAGGTCGTCAATATGTGCAGACAGCCAAACTCCTTTAGTAAAAAGACACCTGATAAGTATGGTTATTTGACAATATCTAAATACACTGCGAAAGTTTCACCTGCCAAAATTAATACACTTACCTCCTTGAAAGCCAATGTACTTGTTGCTACTTGTTCTACAATGCTCCCCAATTCGGGTGAGCTTTGTGATAAACACAGTGTAGAAGTTGCACTCATCTGACTTTAAGGACAACATTTCATTCATGGTACAGTACCTAATGTAATAAGAGTGAAAAAAAAAATTGTCATTAGACTCTGACTCATGTTATTTTTAGTGGTTAATAAATTACAGTAAAAAGAAGTAAAATGTTGCCAGCAAATCTTCCTACATCGTAACGTAGACATGGGGGCGTGTTAGAACAAGCTATTTTAGAGAAGTGTGGACAAATCTTAACTTATAAATAATATCTCTTTGGATTTGAGACTTTGCAACTTTACAGATCTTCATTATGCACCAAGAGCTTGTAACACGCCAAAGAAAAAGGAAAAAATTAAATCCCCTTTAAACAGCATCAAAGGACCTACTTTGCTGAAGCAATAAGTTCATTTTTGCACAAAGACTCTTCCATGTCCATTTGAACCAAAAGAATGTACAGAGAAAGTCCAGAATCCCTCAGGAAGGACCTTCAGAAAAAGAGGTACAATGTTTTATAAAATGTTGACCATTTGTTGTGAAAGGTACTGAATAAAGTCAACAAAAATAATATAAACATTACTGTATCTTGCTGCAAAAAGAAGCTTCTGTATCAAATTGGTGTAAAGAGAGCAGAAGAAACTGCTCTGTGGATAAGCCCAAGGCTGGGGCAAGATTTCTCACATCAGCTTTAGTAAGAAGATTGGAGAACGTGGTTACCTGGTTACAGAAAACATGTGCATTGATTTTGCAAGGTGAATTGGTAGAGATAAGAATTAAATCAAGTACGCATTTCTTAAAATCTAAAAAACAAGAATATGCATCTGTAAACGTCTATAAAAGTAAACATTACCTCCAAGAATATGTTCTTGTCCTGATCATTTTTGTTCAGATGGTTGTCTAATAGCTCTCTGAGAGATTGATGGCTTTGTTGATGAAAATACATTCTCTGAAGTTTGTCTTTCTCTTGATTTCCAAATTCTGAATACTTTAATCTAAGTACAGAGTCTGGTGAGGCACAATTCAAGAGAAGGCTTTTGGCTGTTTCATAGACTTGCTCTTCCTCATCCATGGTTTTGTTTAAGTCCAAGCTGTCTCTTGCCTCAGTGTCAACAGGATCTTCATCATACATTTTCACAAGTTCAGAAGCATCTCCAAGAGTCTCAGTGTCTTCATAAACTTCTGCATCCTGTACATTGTTGTCAACTTCCATTGAGGCACCTTCCTCCATTTCTATCTCCTCCTCATCAAGGTATTGGTTCATTTCCTCTTGAGACTCTGTCACATCTTCATCACTGTGATGGGCCACACTGTCCTCTTTCTTTATGTATGCATCCTTGGACATATTAATATTAGATTCCTCTTTCCTTGGTTCACTGATTTCAATATCGCACTTGGGAATGCAATAGAGTTCATTGTTTTGAGCAGCTTTATTGTGGCCCCGTTTTTTAATTTTCTCTAAAGCCTGTAGAAGTGCACTGGCACAAGCATCCCCATGGAACCCAACAAAGGCATCTGATATGCTGAATTTTGTTTCAGTGGATAGATTAACTTTTGAGAAGTCTTCTGCCCACTTTTTGAGTTTTTCCAAAACTCTGTGTTGCCAGGGAGTCAAATCAGTACTCCTATCAACTTTGTGCTTCTCCAGTCTGTTTTTAAGTGGAACGGGAAACTTTTTGTATACTTTTTCCTGGTCCTCCACCACAACCAGTCTGAAGTCTTTGTGAACTCGACACTTTACTCTATGAGAACCAAGTCCCAAGTCAACATAATTCTGTCCACTGAAGCAGACATAGTATTGATTCAAGGCATCATACAGGCTCTCATACAAATTGAGTAGATTCAGTAGGATGACTGTCCGACCTGTCTCCATGCATGCCTTTATTCTACTCACATTGCGACATATCTGGGAATACTCCTGGTCTTTCGGAAATCCTGATCCAAAGACAATTTCAGGGCATGTATAGTTCTCCTTGGAGAAAATGTGGTGTTGGATAATGTACAAGGCAGCATTGTTAGTTGTGAGCAAAAGAAGGTACCTGCACTCTTTGTTACTGTTGCAGTCAAGATTTTGTTCAATCATTTTCAGTGTACTTGGCCTTTGGACTTCAGTGTTCCGGAAAATGTCCCGAAAGTATTTAACAGGATCAAAATCATCCAGTCCACTGAAGTTTCTCAACACAGCCTCTGCCAACTCACTGTCAGTTGGTTCTTGATCTGAACTGTTGACTGTTGCAAAAATCATTTTCACCAAGCTATAATAATCTCGGAGTCCAAAGAACTGTTCACCAACAGTTTTACAGATATGTAGGTAGCCCTCTGCCAGCTTTGGCAGGAGGTGCTTGATTTTGAGAAGAATGTTATTATGGGAGGATAAGCAGATTCCCTCTGCCGTCTCTACTAAATCCTTCTCACTTGGGTCCCAACGAGACACAAAAATACCTCTGTTCATTTTTGCTGGATCGAGGGCCCAGTTTGAGATTCCAACAAATCCAACCTTCATATGTGGTTGTGGGTTATCACTGTCTATGCATCCATCCTCTAGAAGAGGATGCAATGTCTTTAGTGGCATCTGAGGAGAGTCCTCTGCAAGTCCTATTTCATCTAGAACAACTACTGACACATACTCTTCAAAATTTTTGTCCTTTTGGAAACGGGCACAGTTCCGAAAGGTTCCAATGATTCCTTCAGGGCTTGAGTGAGGGCTGCATTGAAAAGACACCATATGAACTTCCTTGAGTTTCTTGAATAAGTCACAGTGAGAGGCCTGACGCTGCATTGCATCTGCTACAACAGTCTTAGCAAGAGATTTTGAGCTCCCTGGCTTGCCAACCAGAAAGAGTGGAATTCTCAACTCAATGCATACCACCATTAGAAAGACATTTTCTTTCAAAGCCAGATTTTTGGCTATTCTACCTCTTGTTTGGATTTTCTCAAGAAAAAAGTCTTGGCATGAAGTTATCTCCTGCTCCAGTGACTCTTTGGAGTTAAACGGACAAGGAAAGCATTCGCTCATAGTCGCTAGGTATGTCCCTTTGTTTTCAAGTGATGGGTAATAGCAAACACCGATAGCAAGCACCAAGCACTTCAAGGCCATCAGCTCAGTTTCATTACTGTGGCAACCAGGAAAAAGATCAACTCTGTGGTTGTAAAACCAAACTAGGACACACATTGATCTCTCCACATCCCTAAGACTTACAAAGCTGCATTCATCTGCTTGTGTGCGCATGTATATTTGAGAGGAAGCCAAAACGTTTGTGATCACACTCTCGTATGCACGGGGCAATCCATGAGCTATCATTTGTTTCTGTACAATTTGACATATATAAGAGAGCTCAGTTGAATCACTTAATTGTCCAAAATCCCATACCAGGGGTACCATGCTTGGAGGTAAAGGGTGTACACGGTACACAAGCTGTCTCATGGGAACTTTACCAAGGCGATCCTCTGTTTCTTCCGCTTTCACTCTGTATCCTAGCCCAGCACGCTCCAAGCGATCAATCATTCTGGGTGTGTGTCTTCTGTAAGGATTGCAGGCAGCAATTATTTTCAGACCAGAATTTTTCTTCAAAGGGTACCCTTGTACAGCTTGGTCACATAGTACTTCCTTAATGGCGAATATGGCTTCGGTTGTGTTGGCTTCATCAAAAAACAAAACTGTGTCAAGTTCATATTTTTGACGGTTGTCCTGAGCAAGTGCTTCTGCTTCTCTCACCTTCCTATAGATTACCTCAGAAGTAGTACCTCCATGAACTTTGACTAGTTTCATGTTTTCAACATCTCTGCCTTCACGTTGCAGATCACAGAGAAATCGTATAAGCCGCGTCTTCCCACAGCCAGTTTCTCCCATGATGATCACTGGAATCTCAGATCTGAATCTCATATGAATAGCCAACATCTTCATGATATTGTCAGTAGTGAGTTCATATGTAGGGTCTGGATCAAATTTTCCTTTTTCCCAGCCTTTTTTGGCACCAACAACAAAGGAAATTTTTTGAATCTTGTCTTCTCTGGACAGGTCATCAAAATTCTCAGAAAGGTTAATTCTTTGTCGCTCAATGTCTGAAAAGAGCTCTTCTGTCATCACATTTCCCATTAACACTTTGCCACTTCTTGGATCAACTGCATTAAGAATTGTCCCAAATTTTTTCACATGGAATCCTAAGAAAGACATGGTGGAATGGTCTTCATTGAAAAAGATGTATGGGTGAGGTTCATTCTCCCATTGTTTTCGAATAGTTAGGATATCTTCCTCATCCTCATTCTCAGAGAAAAAGGTGGGGCTCTCATCTGAGATGTCAGTGGATGGAGAGGCAAAGTCTCGAGCCATGTGAATCATGAATTTTACTATGAAGTCCTTGAAGCCACTAAAATTGCCAGCAAGGAAGCTTGGATCACAGAACAAAGAATTCTCACAGTCTTTAAGCTGCAGGTTAAGAAACCAAGTAAAGTGCTTTAATTCTGCCCACGAAGGATCTTTCATCCCGTAGTTTGATAAAAGATGTTGGAGACAGTCAACTGGATCACCTTCTACAGACTGAGCTTGATATGTGAAATTGTCCAAGTTCACATTCCTGTTGAATCTTCTCAAATATTGGTAGGGTCTCTGAATGGCCTCACTTTTAAACTCTTCTTTATCCATCAGTGGATCTAAGGATGTGTACCCCCCTTCTTTTCTCTTGATCTCCAAAGCTTTGACATCTTTAGGAGGTCTGCAGAAGATAGTAGGAAGTGCATGCAAAAATCCATTGGTTATCTGTAAAATAAATAAATAAATACAATACAATAAAACGGTTAATGCCTGTAGCTCAACAATTGTTCAAAGAAAATAAAGTTACCAAAATGGAAAAAGTTTGCACCTCCATATGGATTTGACTTTTTTGAACTTGCTGAAGTGCCTCAATCACCACCAAGTGAGCTGCATTTCTCCTCCATATAGTTCCATTGCTGTCACTTAGACATCCGAGAACAAGCAATTTGAATAGAAATTCCTCCAAGCCATGACGTAACTGACATAAAAATAAAAGTAGTGAAACAAATCATAAGTGAACCACAGTTCATTCTGTATATAACAGTGCATGTTATAGTTTTTGATATAACCTACTGCTGCAATGTCAATGTGCAACAGCACAGGGTCCTGCTCTCTCAGTGGGGCTAGTCTTTCAGACACGGTTTGGACAAATCTATCCATGTCAACGCAGGGCTCGATGAGTCTGATTGTTAGACAGGTGGCTACTGGAAACTCTTTTTTGAACTGCTCAAATAGACGCTTGACATATAGTGACTTTCCTGGACCAAAAATAAGAAAACAATTTAGAGAAATAGAAAAGAGCATAATTATTGGAAACAATTTCACCATACTGTATTTAACAACATGAAACGCACCACGTCATATACTCAAAGGAAACATAGATGGTTAGAGGAAAGGGATTTAAAAATAAGAGGGAAATATAACATCAACCCAAAAAATAAAGTCCATTCAAATGCATTGACAAAGCTAATTTGTTACAGCTTGATAAAACACTTTCAATAACATGCACCTATAATTTATGTACATTAATTCAAGAATATGCATTAAAAAAGTGTCAATTCTGTTCATGTTGACTTATACAAAAATCTAAAGCATACCAACAGCTGGACGTTCGGATGAAATCATCCAGACAGAGAGCTGTCCTGGATAGACATCTGAGTATGGAACAAGCTCAGGCGAGATGTGGAAGTGATGGTGAAGATAGTTTTTAATTCTTTCTGTAGATATACTCAGACCTGTTTGTACTTTATAGTTGCTGAAGAAAGAAGGAACATATCTATCCTGGTTTACAGGACAGACCATCACTAGACGGTAATGAGGCCCAGCACTCCTTTCCAGTGTCTCAAAGCATTCCACCAGTGCCACGCTCACATCATAAGTCAGTGAACCAGGATTGACCAGAGTGTAAATCTTCTGATGACTGCTTGCAGTTCCTTGTGATCCTAGACATCGGCGGAGGAAAATCTCCACCTCCTCTTCAGTTGTTTCCTCCTGGCACATAAATACCTCATCAGTTGTTGGAAGAGGATGCTCTGGACTCTCTGTGTAAAAAGACAGAGTTGTGCTAATCAATTCCATGACATGGCATTGGACAAGGTTTGGCCTTCCCTCTTGTAGAACAGGAGGAACCTTGCGTTTGATGTGCATTTGATTCATGGCAGACAGATTGGAGAGGAAACGTCCAAGTGTTACAACATCCACATGGTGGGTAAGGAACCTGGACATGTTCTCTTTAAATTGCTGCCACAGGTCCTCTAAACATTCAGTACCAACATCTAGTAAACCAAAGCCTAAAGGCATGTCAAAATCACTGTTTTGTTCTGATTCCTCTTCCAGGTCATCTTGCACCATAGATTCGGTCTCTGTTGCTTTGTCAAAGGCATCTCGTATGTCATTTAAGGTACAGTCTGGTTTAATAGAAGTCAAAAGATGCCACATTTGTTGTGGCACAGTTTTCCTTGTGATGCCAATGTTGTTGATCCATTCGCAAAGAAAAACTATTTGCTCTGAAGTGTAATGATTCAATGCATAGTACTGAGAGCGCATCTTAGTTAAATGGTTACACCAGTCTTTATGAAAGTTCTCCAGAGAGCGACACAGTTTTTGAAGCTCATCTTCAACCACACCATGATATGCAACACACTTGCTCAACAGGGTAAAGCTAACTTGAATGCAGGGTTGGTCTTTGTGGTTGCATATTATCTGTGCCCCCCAGTTTTGAAAGAGCATATTGCCCGATGTGCGCAACTGAAGAAGGATGCGGCCCAACCTCTGGACTCCTTCAAAAACCTACAAGATGAAAACAGAGGTAAGTCTACACAATACTAATGACAATTTCTTTGAATAAATAAAAAGTAGGTTAATATTTCTTGCAAATGGATGTTGAACAATTATGATAATGGACCCACTTGAGTAAACTTGTTGACTTGCTCCCTTCCATGCTCCCCTTTAGAAGACATCAGCATGAGCTTATTCTGTAGCTCTAAGAGTTCATGAAGATTGTATGTCTTCTCATTGCATGCTTGTTCATTCTTTGTCACCTTCACGTAAAAGACATTGTCCAAACCTGTCTACAAACACATCACAAGAAGACAAGGTATTTTAACTGACTTTAAGAATGTTTAAGAAGATGTTTTTTTTTTTTAAAGTCTGATTTTAAGCACAGATTTTTATACTTGTACAGTATCTACTCACTTTCCCTTCGAAATCTTCAGGCCAGCCCACATGATACACACCTCCAGTGTTGATATCTGAGGCCATGGATAAAGAAGATTTCTCAACAGAGCCATAAGTCTCACTTAAACCTTTCAGCCAATCCAACCACCGCCTGGAGTCTACCTGTATACAAGATTTAAATTTAAAGATTCAGACTGCATCAAAAAGAAGCATAATTCAACACCTATTAAATGGAAGATCAGAGTTGTACAAAACAATTTAAAATAATGATTGTATTGGTTAAATGTGCAGAAACTAACCAATTTGTCCACAAGTTTCTTATCTTTGTCAAGGGTGTCCCATACTTGCTTAGCACAGTCAATAAACTCTTCAAATCCTGCATTTTCTGGTAGTGAGTAAAGCAAAGGGCCATAGCCCATCACAACAGTCTCAAAACTGGCTAGCCTATCAATGTCTGCATCATTCTCTCCAGCAGAAATTGTGGCCAATTCCATAAAGACTTTCAGGTCCTTTAAACCTAGATGAGACGTATTGAATATGAAGATCTTTTCCACATTACATTACTATAAAACAAGTAAATCCTAAAAATCTTACTTTCGATTTGCGTTTTGACCCATTTGATCAGAGTATCACTTTCCAAGAAAGCCTTCAGACAGGCTGTGTGCTGGAATTTGACATCTGCCAGTTTTTTCCTGGCTCTGATGAGGTCATCGCTTAGCGAACCCAGTTTTTTTAGTTTGAAGGAGTCATCTCTCTATATATAGAAGAATAAAATGTTAACAAATCTAAACAAACATACTGTACATTCATGCTAAATATATAATATAATGCAATCAGAATAATTTGTGATTATTGGTTTATTACCACTTGAATCAGGCTATGAATTTGGCTGAAGTCTCCTGGTAATTTGAATTTATCTTTGATTTTCAGAATGACCTCAGCCGATTCTGCAGCATGGTAAAGGTGTCTGTATTCTTGAATCTGAATGAACCGATTCTCTGGCCAGTTCTCATCCAGAGCCTGATGGCTTTTCAGGATAGTGGCCATCAAAGTAAGCTCTTTCTTTAAACGATCTCCTTCGCCCCTGTCTCCACACCATTCTAAAGCTTGGTCAACCTCTTTAAAACAAATGTCTCCAACTGCAATCCGTAGACCAAGACTGAAGAAGCCAGTGAGACAAGGCTTCCAGATTTTGTTATGGACATCTCTAAGGCTTAGTGACAAAAGGTAAGGGCCAGGCCTAAAATATTCCCTTGCCTTTTCTCGCCATAAAAATAGAAGAAGGTTACTGGTTTTCACTTCATGCATCTCCCGTGCCATGTCTAGGACTTGAGGATCAACATAGTAGAATAACACTCGTCTTGTTTTGTTTTTGCCAATATCCTCTTTAGTGAAATATGCCTGCACTTCCACCAGTTTGTCCAGGGTTACCCTCCGCAGGTTGGTTTTGACCATGTCTTCAAGGGAAAAAACCTCTGGTACTGAGACAAAATTATTACATTTAATATATATATATATATATATATATATATATATATATATATATATATATATATATATATATATATATATATATATATATATATATATATATATATATATATACATACACACACACATCATAATTTTAACTAAATCTTGAGAGAGTTTCATAAAAGACTTGACAAATGTTTTTGTTTAATGTAATCCTTGGTTTCAAAACGTTTAAAAAAAAGCCCTGTCCAAAGGTAATTTCCTTACCATCTACAACATCAGTAATCTTCCCCAGCATATTAATAAGGTTGGTCATGAACTCCTTCTGTTTTTCAAAGGCCTTCAAATCATCTTCTCTTTGACTGAGTAGCTCTGACACATTGATTGAGATTTTCTCTTCTTTGTTGTTCTTCTTATCTAATGACAAAATAAACAAAATGATGAATAAGCTTGTGCTTAACGATTCTTCTATAAGTTGTAATGATACTAAGTGCATGACACTTACACTGGTTGTAAAGCATCTGAAATTGACTTTTTGACTTAAGGATGGTCTTAAGGGGGTCAAGGGATATACTTCCCTGACAAAGGGTCTGAATCAGAAAACCAAAGTATTGCTGAGAATCTGCTATTAATCGACTGGCATCTTCTTCCAACTTCCACTTATTCCAATTTTCTGTAGAAATAAAACATACTGTAAACCACAATTTTACAGAACAACTGCTGCCCCGGCCTAAGGTATTATTGTATATACATGAAGGATTCTTAAACTATTTCGAAGTGTTCTTTCTCTGATTATTCACTTTGTTGGTAGACTATTTTAAAACCATGAAACTTATAAGAACTGGTCACTGTACCTTGAGACAAGAGAAAGTTGATTGCTGACTGTGGGTCTAGTAGACGACTATCAAGATTTTCTCCAAAGCGAGCTGCTGACTCCACAATAATGGAGGACACAACAGGACATGAAATGGACTTTGTGAAAAGAAGGCGTAAAAGGTCTCCTTCCTTATTTACCTGCAAGAAAGAAAAAAAAATTACTACAAAAAGACACCTGAACAAGATGTACAAATAAATAAAAATACAATAACCACTTTTTTTTGTAGAAAGAAAACGAGAGTGACACATAAATTACAGAAATACAGAAAAAATAATAAACAATATAATTATTTTAGCATGAAATGTTGACATTACCTTACACAAGTTCTTAATAGCAGCCTGACACATCTCTTTGAAACACGACTGAAGGTTTGCATGACTATTCTCAATAGTCTTTCCTGACATCTCCAGACAGCATACAACTATCTTGTCAGAGTCAGAGATCTGAAAAACAAAAGGAGGGTGATGATGACATACCGTACATTGCGTACCATTTTCAATTTTTGTACTTTAAAAATAAAATGTATATCTTACTTGGGACAGTCTCTGTCTCAGGTCTTGGTCTAATAAACCCTTCCAGCTTTCAGAGACGCCTGGTATTGAACACTCAATCCCATACAAGTCATTCCACAACTACAAAAAAAATTTATTTAGATCCAGTCACTTACCAATATCTCTGACCTAAAAATTTGCATAGTATAAATATATTTGGCTGATAAAGGATCCATAAGAAACAAAATGATCTCTTGGTAGAATTCGAAGAATAGTGTCTAAAAAAAGTTTCTAAACGTTTAAAATTAACTGTTAAGTTGATTGGTTGTACTAATTACTACACCTGTATTTCTTTAGGGTAAGCAATTTTAGACTCCTTCATCAGAGGATTGTATAGCAGTCCATCTCTCCATTTACTGAAATCCAATTGAAGTTTATTAAGCATGAGAAAGAGCTGATTTTGTTTGATTTCCTCTCCACCCTGAAAAATCGAACAATATGCTTACAGAGACACAATACCACCTTTAACATTACTCTCAAGAAGATCTCAATAGTACAGTACCTTTGAAAAATGATCATGAAGAATTTCAGCCATTTTAAATAGGAGTTGGAATGAAAGCACTGTGACCCTGTATTGTGGGACAAGTCGAGCGATTCTGCAAACATTCTCGTGCAAATGTTTGCAACACCAAAGGCTTTTGCCAGATAACATGGACTCTGTGATTCTATGATTAAAGAAATTCTGAATTAATACCTGCCTAATATTAAAGTTTTAAGAACAAGCTTACAACGTTTCTTAAATAGCACATTTAATAAACTTGCACACCGTTCTCTGTCCTCCTCAACACTCTTCAACAAGAGGTTCAGAACCTTCTCAGTTGCCTGCAGTTTAAAAAACAAACATTTGTTGGTATGAAAATGTTCTCTCTGTGCAAAACCTGTGGAGCAAGCTACATAATGTGACATTAATCAAATACCTTTAGGTTTTTGTCTGTATGGTTGGAATCCGTGAATTGTTCATTCTCCTTCATTCTGAACATCATGCTCTGAATCAGGAGTTCAGGAACAATTCCTGTCAGCTCAGCAAATTCAGAGATGTCCTCAAAAGCCACCATTGAAAGCCAGCTTTTCAACAAGTAAGCATTATCTTTGTTCATTGATGAGTGATCTTTGATCAGCTGAAGGACCATCCTGCAAATTTAGGAACACATGTATCTCTTATATTTCTTTTCAAATGTATTATATAATTTTGATAACAAAGTGCAACTCTAAAAGTATTCGTACAGACCTCCTTTTGTCAGGGGAATCTCTAATTCTTTCCCTAAAATATTGGTAATGTATGTCTTCAAGCCCTGCCCAACTCTGCTCATCCTTAACTGAGCCTGGATCTGACTTTTCCCCTGGCTTTTTCAGAAAATGAAGGACAGGAACGAGTAACAACACTTCTGAGATCAGCCTCTTTGCACATAGATTCATCAGTCCCATCACAGTGCTGCAAAGACACCAAAATGATGATGATTATTGTGGTCTTTTAAGACACACCCATTAAATTTGTAAACAATAACAACTATTCAGTAGAAAAGCCTTTGCTTTGCACTTTGTATTATGGGAAACAAATAAAATCAAATATGTTTGTCAAATAGACCTTACTCACAAGTTAATTACAGGTATAGCTGTTAGGGTTGTTCGGATTTCTCCAAAAGAAGCAGTGCTTTCAGAGACTACTTGGCAGAGTTTGGCCCAGTCCTTTGTGCTGAGATCCACATCACAGCCACAGC
Organism: Carassius gibelio; assembly: GCF_023724105.1. Taxonomy (NCBI): domain Eukaryota; kingdom Metazoa; phylum Chordata; class Actinopteri; order Cypriniformes; family Cyprinidae; genus Carassius; species Carassius gibelio. Next base: position 5,279,969 of record NC_068407.1, on the reverse strand, counting down.
ACACCTGGAACACTGAGAGGGCCACTTCCAATGATCTGATCCCACTTGAGCCCTCTGATTTTTTTCCTTTTGAATCTTCTTTCAAAATCATACTCAGTTTAGCAGAAATCAAATCTGAGACCTAAAACATAGATAACCCCGCTTACAGTCATTTTACTCTGCTGTAGTTTTCTTAAACTAAATAATGCATTAAAATGATCGCACATACTTTTATTGGAGATGGCACAAGACACTCAGGGAATTGCACCCGGTGTGACTGAAAACCATTTTTGTAATCATTTAGCTGTTGTATAAATGCCTTGTTACTCTCGAGGTTAGATGGCTGCCATTTCTGAAAAACACTGTCCAGTAACACACGAGCAGAGGTCTCCCAGCCTCTGCAAATGTCTTTTTGTTGAGACTGAAACAAACTCCACCAACCTGGGTTTGAGCAGCTTATATAGCCTTCATAAAGGTAAAGTTCTGGAAAATACAACATCAAGATCAGGCATTATCATACCATGTACAGGAAATAGTAAAAAAAAAAAAAAAAAAAAACAATCTTCAGATTTTGGAACCTTTGACAGTATTGTCTTCAGGAATCTCAACATTTCTCTCTGCTATTTCCATGGTATGCATTTGTTTCTGATACACTGCATAAGCATAGTGTACTGTGCAACCCCTCACAGTGCTTTCAGAAACTGAAAATCTTGCTTCAATCAAACAGCCACCCTGGCTTAGGACCCTGAATAACAAGAAAGAAACATGACGTTAAAATATTCTTACACTTTACAACACAAAGATCTCATGACTTAACATCAGTTATATGTTCTCATGCATATCGCGTTTGCCAGGCTATGCTATACTATACCAAAGACTATAGATTACCCAAGACGTGTCATATAGTTTTGAAATGGGAAAAATGTGACCCACATTATGGCCGCTCAATCACAGGAAGCCCCGCCTTCTGAATGAAAAGCCCAATCGCTAATCGGTAAAGTCATCGCATCACTGCAGCTGCCATTAGAAGCGTCCTGGTTACTATAGAAACGGTCAGCGTTTTGAGACGTGCTCTTAGGACTGTGCATGTGCACTGACTGATGTAGCCTGAGAAATAAGCTATTTCTTTGGCAATTTCAAATATGAAATTTAATCCTAAACTTAGAGAACAGGTTTGGAGAATTTGATGTTTTCCAGTCAAAGAGATAGGAGCTGCACTTGGATGAACTGAACAGGGAACTGAACTCCCCGTGCAGCTGATACTCGACTTCCGTTGGCTCATCAGTGTTTGAGGCGAGGGGCTTACCGATTGGTTAATTATGTGTACTGTATATATGAAATTAAATGAAAATGTAAATTAAGGAGAAACTTACGTAAAATGTTTAATCTCAAGTTTAATATTTTGATCCCGTTGAAACAGATAAACCAACAGGGAATCATACACTCTGTTAAATCTGAATCTTTTGTCCAGAACAGCATAAATGTAGAAGGTGAACATCGTTGATTCAGCTGGATATGATTTTGTTTCATTTGCTCCTGACTTGACTTGGTCTTTCTGTGAATCCCCTCCTGAACGTTTTTCCTTTGTGTCTGTTTTTCCTTTCTGCTGATCTCCATCTTGTTCTCTGCAACAATCTGAGAGTGTGGTCCTTTCTTTTGTCTCCTTTGTAGGTTTCCTTGTTTCACTCACTTTTCTTTTCTTCCTATCAACACCTTCGTCCATTTCTCCATCACTTTCATTTCCTTTGTTCCTTGACAGGACAGTTTTTACCTCCATCTTGACATCTTCAGGACTGAGTTCTTTGGGCTTTGACACTTCTGTGTTCTCAGTGTTTTCATTGAGCTCTGTTTGTGTCTGCTGTGTTGCTTGCCTGCCAGTCTCTGTCTGAGTCTTCTTGTTTTCAGACCTACTTAGGCTTGTTTGAGTCTGAGCATCTTTACTTGGAGGTTCAGGCTCTATTGTGCCTGTGCTGTGCTCTCCATGGCCTCTGGATCTGGATCTGTCTGGGCTTGGTTGATTAGTATGCTTGCATTTTGTTTGGCTCTGTGAACGTTTTCTGGATGAAGATGCCCCATCATCACTTTTTTGAGTCACCTTCTTCTGGGCACCTGCCTTTTCTTTCTCTCCACGCTTTCTCTTCCTTGTCATTTTCTATGGTCTCACAGCTTTTGGCTTCCTGGTTGTTGCAAAAGAGGTTCAAGTGTCAAATATTCTCTAAGATAAATATTTTATATGAATATGTATATAAAGATTTATGCATTTTTTTTTATAATAATTCATTTTTGCTTCACTATTGGCCTACCATCAGAAGTGAGGGAGTTAGTGCTGTGCAGAAGTTTTTATTTTATTTTTACGGCAAAATTTAACATACAACAACTACAGAAACTTTTCATAAGGGATTACAGAATATTGCATTGCCTTAATTTACTGCCATATCTGCCATAAATAACTGACATACCTTCTAAAATTCATAACAAGGTTTTCTTATAACCATCTCTGCTCATCAATAACAACTTCCTCATAATTTCTCCTTTAGGTTTCTAACCACTTCCTCATAACTTATCTTAGGTTTCTTTTATCAGAAATAATACTGCCTCACACATTTCCCGAAAAGAGAAATCTAAACGTGTGTAAATAGGATTAATTGATAGCAAAGTAAAATATAGAATTCAAAACAGCACATTTGAAAAAACCGATGAATCATAAACCTTGTTTGCAACAAAACGAATGTATAATATTAAAAACAACGTTATGACTTAACGTACCTGAATTGATCCTTTGCATTGTAAAAAGATGACACATCCATGTTTTGGAGAGTCACTCTCCCTGAATAGTCACCACTCCTGTCAGCAAACTTATCTCTTCTTTGCAGTTCACTTCAGTTCGGCTTCTTACTGCATTCGCTACACTTTCAGTTTCGTTTCACCAGCTGGTTTCTAGACACTGGCCGTTCCCTCTTTACAACTACGAAAGATTCACTCATGAATATTAATCTTATCCTTAAACTGACGTTGCATGACCACGCATAGTTTTACTTTAGCACTAGGGCCTTATCTTTGAGATAGTTTAAACTAAAATGTAGGGGAATAGCAATATTAATTCGTGTCGATACTTGGGAAAATATTAGTTGAAATATATAACATTTAAAACATGGTAAGATATCACGGAATATTTAAAGATTGCAAAAGTACATTTCATTACTTGAATGAATGTTTATCTCTGTTCTATATGAAGAGTTTATTTGCAAAAACAGATAACGCTTTAATAACTTTTTATTAATTTTCATAAGTCATATTTTTGTGTTAGTTTTTATTGTTTTGTTTTTTTTGTATTTTAGTTATTATTATTTAATCAGAACAATCCATCAGCAGTTTGATTGATATTAACTTGAATGGAGGATAAAAAAACGAATGCTTAATATGTATATTTATAGATTTATACAAACTGAAAAGAAAAAAAAACATTAGGTTATGCCTCACTCACTCTTATTATTATTATTATTTTGTTGTTGTTTTTGTTAAATTGTACTATTAAATGAACACATTCAAACCATTCTAATAATGTATAATGTTGTTGTTGTAACTAGTAATTCATTATTACAAAGACTGAAGGAATAGGTACCTGGAAAAGGATCAAGATGTGTTAATCCGTGCTGAAAGGTGGATTAACATTTTACCCTCAAATTCACAAAAAGTGCTAATGTTAACATTAACCATCTTAAAGACGGTACACTTAAGAAGAAATATTTCCATCATGTGGCAATATTTCATGCCCAGATTTACATTATACAAAACAAAATCAGGTAGACCGTTCACTTTTAAAGGTTTTTAATGCTGTTCATTTCTGCATTAATTCAGGGGTATTTGTGTATACTATGTTTTAGGATGACAATAACTTACACATGTAACATACTCATGAGTTTACAGTAAAAACAGATATTAAAGGACACATTCATATTTCACATTTAACGTTCAAGCATGTCTTCAACTGATACTGAGTTGGTTCATGTATTATGGCTTATACTAAAGTTATGTCTTTAAAAAAATCTTTAAACAGGTGGGGGGCAGTAAGGGTAATAATCTTGGATGATTTGTTCCATTTATTTTTGATTTAACTGATTTAAAGTCTTTTTGCAACTTGAGTTTTCTTATTTGGCATCTTTAGGGTCCGTGGTCTACTTGGATGTCTTTACACACACCACTTTCCTGCATGGGGACAAGAAACAGTCTTAGAAACCTTAGATTCAAAACCAGCTAAACTACAGGTACATATTTTTGGTTGATTGGCTGGTATAGACTGATGACTGCTAACATCATAACAAAATCATAACATGCCTAACAGTCAGTTTAAAATTGATAAAGAGTGGAACCCAACTGTGTTAACCCTGAAAGCAAAACATCCCTGACCTTCTCTCTCTCTCCCCATTCTCTATTTTCTTCTTCTCAGCTTCCACAGTCTCAAAAAACTCTCTCTCTGTACAGGCCAGAAGTTCCTCCATGTCATCTTTTCCTCCCTCATCCTCTTTGGAGGAGCAATGTTTCATTTGATGCCTTTCTCTGTACTGACCTTCCAGAATCTTTTCTCTCTTGGTCTCACGTTCAAACATCTGAAATGAAGTAAAAATCCACTCCAACAGCTCAGCTGTCCAACTGCTTTACTAAAATCTTATGTCAATATGAATTTGAAACTGTGAATGTGTTTGCATAAGTGAAGGAAGTTATGGGGTGTTGCCTTTGGTGTGAGAGACCTGGGTTCGAATCCACTGTGAGACACTAATGTGTCCCTGAGCAAGACACTTAACCCCTAGTTGCTCCAGAGGCATGTGACCTCTGACATATATAGCAATTGTAAGTCGCTTTGGATAAAAGCGTCAGCTAAATGAATAATGTAATGTTCATGTCTCACTTCTGAGACCAGGGCCTTCTCGTTCTTCTGCAGAGTGCACAGGTCTGGTGACATCTTCAGCAGTCTAACGGTTCCTAGCTGAGATCCACAGCACACCATAGAGTCCTTATCTCGTACACGGATGCTGTACAAAGCTTCATCACAAACCTATGAGAAAAACAAACTTACAAACACATAATGATTTGATATTTAAAAAGGAGACACTCTTAGTAGGAGGAGATGTTTAGGTCTGACTTTGAGACTGAGAATGGGGTCCTTCTGTTTAAACAGTATATCCCACACATCCAAGGTGCCGTCCATCCTCACTGTAAAGAAGACCGATGGTCTGATTGGACTCCAACAGCCATCTAAGAGATAGGTCATGTGATATCTGTGGAAACAGTTTCTATGATTTTGTGATTCCAGGAGCTCTTTGTATGTTTTTCAGTGAAAAAAAACAAACATTTAATGATGAAACATTTTTAAGGAAATAAGATTGGATTGAATGTGTTCTTTAGCCTTTTAATTCAGAGTTAGATGTGTTTAAATTAGTATAAATAATAATGTATTCATTTAAATACTTTTTAAAGTATTCCCAGGCTCCATGGTTGGGAACCACTGTCTTGAAATACAGTTGATCCAACTTTTGCATCACAAATAGTAAAATAAAACCCATCTAACTGGTATAATTGCTGCTCTGTCAGTACTGTATTTCAGAACAATAACAGTTTCTTACTTGGACAAAATGATGGAGGACTCTTTGATATCCTCTGACCAGATGCGGGCAGTCCAATCACCAACAGTCAAGAAGTTCTTCGGAAAGAAGGGGTTCCTCTGGAGGGCGTAAATAGGGCCATGGTGTCCGCTGTACATGCATACTATCGGATCATCTGTGTTCTCTAACTTACGATTGCATGAGACCACAACCCCCTGCTCTGTGGCCACCAGAAACTTGGCCTTTTGTAATCAAAAGCAAAAAAATAAAAATAAAAAACTCTCCACCTTTTCCACAATGAAATGAGACAAACAAAATGAGAGCTGCTCTTACCATACTGTTTTCAAACTCCATTGAGACTGCACCAAAGGCTTTTTCACGGTTTCCCTTCTTACTGGGATCCAGCACGAGCCGCTTGGTGGGCTCATTCATATTACGGATGTCCCAGAACAGTACCTGGTGTCAGATAGATGATTCTTTGAGAACAGTATTTAATCTGACTAATTTGAAGGGTTTGTTAGTATAAGCGATACATTCTGTGAAATATCGGTGGCTTATTTGAATGTTTTTGGACTGTTTTGCCACTGTACACAGACCTGACCATCTGTAGAAGCTGAGAAAGTTTCAGTGCCTATCTTTGTCTGCAGCCAGATGACCTTATAAACAGGATCTTTATGGCTATGCTCAGTGGCGGACATCTGTACTGGCTGGCTGCCACTCCGAGTGTCCCAATAGCCTGGAAATAAGGCAAACTCTCTGACTTGAGACCATTTGTGTACCTTTACATAAATACATTTGCAGCTGTGATTTCAAACATGTATCTGAGATGTTTGCAATCAATGGCAAACACATAGTGGACTGTAAGGACTTGAGCATCTCTGAGCTTGCACAAATGTGTCTGATGACTAGAAACAAGCACATCTCCCTATATAATCATTCATATGCAATTCATATTCATAATAGAAACCCACCAATCTGTCCATTGTAGCTTCCTCCAATAAGGATGTGAGTATCTTTGTGGTTGTACTCCAGACAAACAAGCGGAGATATCGGTTTCAGAGTCATCTCTGGTTTATTACAAATTTCTGTAGATGAAAGAAAAAAAATATATATATATATTTACCAAATACATAAATAGTGTCATCAATGAATCTGTGTATAACATACCAATGTTCCATATGTAGGAGTCAAAGTTCATATTTTTGGGCGCTCTCTGAAATTCCAGGCAAGAGTAGGCAACAGCTAGTTTATGATAATCAAGCGGATGCCAGGACAAACTGGTGGCAGTGCGTTTTACTTTATTTGGGTCTCTAGAGTAAATCACATTGGATTTTGGTTAAAGTTGTGCCACATAAATCACACACTGCATCTATCTGTCTTTCTACTTATTTATTGATCCACCCATCCATCCGAGCCAAATCATGTGTACATTAGTTGTTCATCCTAACTGCTCTAATAACCTTAGCACACTGATGATTCTTGCTGATGGCTTGTACTCTATTTCCTGCACCACCTTCTCATCTTTTAAATCTGGGAAACAATCTTCTGCTTCTTTACACTGGTTGCAGTGTTCCATGACCTTCAGTTGACAAGAAAACAAGAATTGATGAAGTGTTTGTGATGTGTAAGATTTAATAAGCCTTTCTGAAAAAGCTGAAACCAAAATCAATCCAGTTATCTCACTCTTGTCTTAAAGCATTTGTTCACCATAAACTGAAAAATCTGTCATTATTTACACTCGTGCTGTTCCAAAGTTTTTTTCTTCCATGGAGCATAAAAGAACAATTTTAGACTCAATACTTGTCTATCCAATTAAAATGAATGGAGACGGCAGCTTTCAAGCTTTACAAGGATGCAAAAGCTTGATAAAGGTATAAAAGAATGACAAATTTATTGCATCTGTCTCATCAAATGAGTTAGAAAAAACATGAGGATGGGCAAATGCACAGTATTTTTGTCTTTACCTGATTTATTCCTAAAATTTACAGACATTTAAAGTAATGTAAACAAAATTAACTTTCTTTAAATCAAAGTCATGCTCTTTGCTTAAGAGAGGGGGAAAATCGCACCAAACATTCTATAATTTAACCAAATGATTGCTCACTTTGCAGTGACTGATATATTGCTAAAATGTTTCTGGTGTTGGCACTCACACTAGCAGTCTCCATAACCGTGTGCTGACAGTGCTCATCCTTCAGATATTTCTTCTTGTAGCGGGCAGTCACCTCTGTGTCGTCTGCATTGATCATTTTTGCCCACCCCCCTTCTACATGGTTTATTCCTTGTGACACTTTTTCAAATGAAGTCATTGTGCTCACCTGAACAAGTCAAACAGACATTTTCATGTTTTCACCATGTCTCAACATATTGAAAATTGCACTGGTATTTAGATTTTTCTTGTTTAAGCATAAAAAAATAATAATAATGTTGATCACTGTTTCTGTTTTCACCTCTGTCATATCCTTGCTGAATTCTGTGTTTGCTTCAGATCCACAGATCTCTTGCAGGGCAGGATCAGGTGGGATGTCCTCATGCTGCACAGCACTTTCTGAAAAGTCACACGAGTGATCGATGTCCATTTTGAAAGCTAGGAAAAAGGCATAGGGACATGCACTATAAATAGAAATCTCAAATGAGGTGCATGACAATACACACTTGAGGTACATTCATATGGTTTTCTTTGACTGATGTTTTTTTGTGAAAATTGTTTTAATTGGTAATCAGTGTACTGTACGTTTTTCTTCTGTCCTCACTATCACTTTACATCCTAAGAGTTTTTTGTGATATCTCTTTAAAGCTGCTGTAGGATTGACACCGAGTGGTTGAACTAGGTATTGGAGTCCAAATTCAAAATATTGGAGAGGGTTTTTTTCCACCCTGCCCCTCCTCCTCAGAATTGACCCAAATACAGGTTGCCTGTATTTGTACGACACAAACAGGAACGAGAGCAGTTGATGAAGAATGAAATTAAATAAGCTGTGTTTTCCGTCAACTGGCAACGCGTGATCTTGAAATACAATTGGGTAAACTGGCAGTGGGCGGGTTTCACAAACCAAAACAAAGATTGACATTTAGGCCCGGATGCGCATGTTTCTTAAACACCTGCAAACATATTACGGCATTTGTATGCTTTAGTAAAGTCAAAATCTTACATACAGCACGTCATCCTACAGTATTTTCTCTCTGTATAATAAATAAATATATATTGTAAAAATAAAAAACACCCTCACGTTGGTCAGTTTATATTCTCACTGGGCAATAACCAACTTCTGCTCTTTATTTCCACAGATTTTAGAGCAGGAACGACCCAGAAAAACACTGTTAGCAATACTGTCTGCTTTATGAACCACACTTAACAGAAACGAAAGTTCAGTTGCTCCTGCAGTTCTAGAAACGCCGCCACTAGAGAGCGCGAAGCAGCTAACGTCTCGATGGAAAACAAGCAAGCTAAAATTAAAAAGCTGAAATGTAAATAAACTTCGTCTTATTTTTATTTATTTTTTTCCAACACAATTGGGTAATAATTGAGATTTCAATATAGCCTATCCTATTTTATAAAGGAATTAAGGTTAAAGTTTGAAAGTCTGCCGCTGACTTACCTTGACAGAATGTGAAGGAATCAAAATATAACGGACAATGATAACGTCAGTGATTAAATAAATAAATAAATAAATAAACAAATAAAAACTGTGATAAAAAGCTCCCAAACCTATTTCTATCTCCTGTATAATACTGTGTATTTAATATATTTTTACGACTACGTAATAGTTTTGAACTTCCATCTCTCGAATAGCATAGAGAATATTAATTAGACCATGCAGACGTCAGGTAGGTCTACTGCGTCGGACGTCACGTAACCAAACAAATTAATATTCATAAGTCAATTCATTACCATACTGTGATAAATCTTTTATCAAGCAAACAAAGATTTATAAAAAAGCAGTCATGTTTTGCATTCTTTCTAAAACACTACAACCACTGTAAGAATAGTATATAAAAAATGTAATAAGGCTGGAAAATGAGTTGAAACTTGAAAACATGGAAAATTTACAGAACAACAGAAACAATATACAGAAAATAATACAACAAATGCTTTTGATGACATGATATAAGAAGCTGCCATTCCTCATCATATTATCTAAAAATAATTAAATTATTTATAATGAGTAAAATAATTATAATGAATACAAAAAAGCAACAAAAGAAGAAAAAGCTTGATTTTGACCCATTGTATTTCATATCTTGTGGCTAAATGCACCAAAAACCTTAATTTATTTCTCCTGATTTAAACATAAAGACAGACATAATCACCTGATTTAAAAAAATATCCAACATAATTAATATACAATAAATCTGGTCTTATGCTTATGGAAGATACCTGAATTAGTCCTAAACTTGTGAATTATCAGGTTTCTTTATTCTTCGCACCACCACCCTATTCCTGCGTCCCTGTCTTGTGCCAGGTTCAGGTGGGATTCCCTTTCCTTCAGGAGGTGGCCGCTCCGCTCGATGAGGTGAGTGACTTCTGCCGGTTCGGGCTTCATCCACAAATAACTCTATTCCTTCAAATTTAGTGGTTAGCTCTGCTAGTCTCTCTTTCAAGGAATTAAATTCCTTGTACAAGTCGTTTAGAGCTTCAGATAATGGCTGAATCCTGGGAGGAAGAAAAAAAAAAAAAAAAAAAAAAAAAAAAAAAAAAAAAAACTCACATAAGATGGAGCAAGCACATGAATATATTTATTTATTTATTTATTTATTTTTTAAAACATACCTTCCATAGTCTGGTAGCACTGTGCTGTGATCATTCAGAAGGAGGTCTTTGACTTGGGTCATGATGGCATATTTCCAGTTATCCAAGACTAATGTGAGATTGGCACATCCTCTTAAGTTTACTTTCTCAGCTAACACACACACACGCACACACACACAAAAGATTGTAGTTGTTTTTTGTTAAACATTTACAGTCAATACATTTAAATATTTTATCATGGTATAATTATTCACAATATAACTTAAACGTGTTAGAATTACATAACATTTCAAAAGCTTTTATAGACAAATATAATTTTTTAAATATACATATGCAGTATTTTACCTTCAGTTTTGTAGTCCCACTCAACAGTCTGTCTAGCGCTCTTCTGAGCACCTCCCAGTGAGAGCACAAAAAGTAACGGCAGTAGACAATTCATGACTCTGTACAACCAAATACATTCAAACAGGATCACAAATGAACTTAAATCAGATGGTTAACTGATGGTATGAAATATAAAAAAAACATTTTGAAGACCAGAATTTTATATTGATGTGCTTACCTGAGGCCAGCCTGATTATATGTCTCAAAAGCCAAATAAATAATGATAGTCATGAAAAAAACACACATTCAAATATTAAATATCAGCAGTATGTGTTGTTCTGGCTTTTATATTATAATTCCCACCTAACCCCACCCAGTGGTTAGGGCTGTGCTTGAAAGAGGAGTTAAATTTCAGTTTAACTCACCTTGTCACTCTTTCTTTTGGAAGAAAAATTGCTTTTATAAATCAAGGACCCATCTGTCCCATAAAACTGGTCCACACTTCAGTTGGGTAGGAGAGATTAAGTGTTAAATTAAGAGGACTTGATAGAATCCAGATGAGACAGACTGAACTTCTGAGGGCTTCAGGTAAGATGTTTGATCAAGTTCACTCAACCTCAGCATTCCAGCAACTCATCTGCCAAACACATGAGGTCCTTCTGATTGCTGGAGGTAAAACTTCTTCAACTTTTACTTTCAGAATCATACACAAACATTCACCTAGACATAAAAAAAAAAAAAAAAAAAAAAACATACCTTCAAATCTTCACCCTCAGGATACACATATTTATGCTAAAAAGTATGGTAACTGTCTTGTGTGACATCCTTTGAAAAAGTCCATATGCTCAGTTTGTAAGAAATGTATGTAGAGCCCTTGAAGTATATCTAAAGCAATACATCAAGCAGCACAGGGCCCCATCTGGTCTACTCTACCATAAAAATGAATAAACTTTTGTATTTTTTAACCAAAAGGATGCTGTTAAAGGCTAAAATAATACATTATCTACAAACAGACAATCAGGAAATAAAAAAAGACAAGACCACGGCTTTGAAAGTAATTGGTTTTATTGTTGAACTTTTGTCTTGTATTTAAAACCCCAAAACCAACTGAAAGCATACAACTCAGGGCACCTGTGTTTTTTGACAATGGGGCCTAAACACAGCTATCTGTACCTCAAACCTCTTAAAGCAGAAATCAGATTTCAATCTCTGGATAATGATGATGTGTGTGTTCCCATTTAAATGAACCAATTGACTAAATTTTAAGAGTGTTGGAAATTACGAGTATGAGAATTAAGAAAATTGAAGAAACTACAAAATATACCACAAAATGTAAACATCTAGATCATTTCAGAGGGCTGAAATTCTCCTGAATGCATATTTAAGAGATGTCTTTGGGCTGGTTTCTAAAACATTGATTCGTGGCCAAGTGAAAATGGCTGTCAGAAGACAATTTAACCCTGTTTCCAGCCAGTAAAATCTATCTGCTGAACTACACAGACCAGTGTAGAAGATCTGAGGCTGGATTAAAAAAAAAGTCCAAAGCAAAGATGTCAATCAAGTTGAATAAGTTTAGACTTTTGCTTTTATATTTGTAGCGCTGTTCTTCTCTATCAGTCAATCAATCAATCAATCAATCAATCAATCTCTCATGATCATCACCAGATGTGGAGCCGGCAAGTGAGAAAGTGTGTTCAAAGACGGCCCTGACAGAACCCTTTGAAGGTGCAACGGTACAGGCTCCTCAAGGGCTGAACGGTGGAAAAAAAATCTCCACAACTGAAATCTGGACAAGCGCCATGGGGACGGAAGAGGAAATTAGCATTGAAAGGGTGATGACAGTGAAATGGTGCGTAAAAGAGTACATGCACCAAAGTTGAGTGGCTACAGTTTTTGCAAAGCAAACGTAAACCAATCCACATTCAAAGCATAGCTTCTTAAGCTTTCAGAAGTCAACAGTCAATTACAATCTTGAGGAAAAGGAACCTATGCAGCCAAAGCTACCATTCGACTTCAATCTAATCAAGCATTGATGAGAATTCAATCAAAATAAAGTGTTATGAAAAATAAATGGAAGAAAATAAAAGCAAGCATGCTTGTTCGGAGAAGATAGGGTTTTAAACTACGGTTGATGACCTAAGAAACCATGATCAGTGCTGCAAACCACAAAGCTCCTTCTGCTGCATGTTTACTATAACATATAAAATCTTTTGAAATTAAATAACTGTATTATTCCTTCTGTTTATTATTTACACATCTTCAGTGACAGTTGGGGAAAGACGTTTAACATCAGATGTTTCACCAATGGAGCTGAAAGGTTAGTTTGGACCACGGAGGGAGAGGAGGAGGGTGGAAGGAGCTTCGCCCAAGTGCTTGTCTAAATAAAAGTCCCAGAATGCACTGGGCTCACACAGAGAGTGCTACATGGGTACAACCCATCATCTTCGGCCATCAGCATCATCAAAGTGATGCAGCTCACAGCGTTGGATCAGGCGCATAGTCGGGCACGCGGCTGCCATCGGCATTTAGATGCGACACAGTCAGTGAGGGAGGCGAGGAGTTAAGGATTAGGCATACTAAAACGGCAGGAACACAGGGAAGCACGCCCACTCTCACTGCTGTTCCCGGTGGGATGCACGGTGCAGCCCGGATTCATGGGGTTTTAGCTGCGGGGCAAACTGCACATCTCGCAGTGCTCAGTGCCAGGCTGGTTCATGAATGTGCAGTGGAGGCAGGACCACACAGCTGAAGAGGACTGGGGGAGAGTTGGGCCGCCCATGGCATAATCCAGAGATCCCGACGGCTGCGCTCCAACTGTGCCTGGAATTAACAAAAGTAACATGGTCTGCTAGTTGGAAAACCTATTGAAGGAATACTAAAAAACTGAAGAAAAACACTAAAAATTACTAGCTAGAGAAATAAACTAAAACAAGAATTAATACAAATAATGAAACATAAACAGTATATAAAAAACAAAAATTAAAAAAGGATGATAAAAATGAAATGAAAACTGATGAAACATAAAAATTAAAGCAAATTCAAAATATCAATAAAACATTAACATTATATAAATAAAACTTAAATAACACAGTTCAGGACAACTCACTGCAGAGCTGCTCGATTGTGGCCCACTGCTCAGATTTCTTCCAGGTTTGAGCCAGCTCCTCATTGGATGTCTTCACTGCATCCAGCAGAAGCGCAATGCTGTCCTGTAGACATCAAGAAAGGAGATAAAGTAAATAAAATGAAATTAATACATCATAAATATATATATATATATATATATATATATATATATATATATATATATATATATATATATATATATATATATATATATATATATATATATATATATATATATATATATATATATATATATATATATATATATATATATATATATATATATATATATATATATATATACACACACACACACACACACACACACAGTGAAAAACTCACCTGTAAGGGCATGACCTCATTGGTGACAAGAAAGAGAAGCAGATGGAAGTCTGAGACGATGTCCAGGAAGAAGGAGGAGGAGGAAAAACACTGGGAAAGATATGTTGCTAAACTGTGGAAGTCCTGCACACACACACACACACACACACACACACACACACACACACACACACACACACACACACACACACACACAACCATTTTTAATTAAATATTTCACAAGAACTGAACATTTGATCACAGTAACCAGAATTGCAAAGAGTTTTATGCTCATATTTAACAAGAAAAGCTGTGAGATGTCTCCAGATATGATATAGATCTAAAACATATTTTCTTAGGGTGTACTCACACTAGCCAGTTTGAACCGTGCCGAGTGCGTTTGACCACCAAAGCGCGGTTCGTTTGACTAGTGTGAGTGCTCCGAACCGTGCCCGGGCGTGGGCCAGAGCACGGTTCAGTTGAACTCGGGCACGGTTCGCATGCAGTGTGAGCGCTAACCGTGCAGGAGCACGGAAAAGGACGCGTTGCGTCATGGTTTTGCGACGCTCCAAAACCAACATGGCAGGGAAAGGGTCGCTTTGGTCTAAGGCAGAGGTGCAAAACGCATAAAAACTCAAAACTGCAAAGTCCTTGCTGCACTTCAGCTGGTACCTTGCAAACATCCTCTTACGAGCAGCACGATTACGTGAAAATTTTCGCACCACTAAGGCGCCACATATGTTTAACAACAGGCTGCCAGAGGGCTGTGGACCAAACGACACAAAATTATCCACAAAGAAAACAGAGCGATGGACTCCATTGTGTTCAGAGAGCACCGCTCTTCCTGTTTATCCCGAAACCGTCGCACCATAATGACGTAAGCATGCTCCGGCACGAATGCTGAAACCCTATATGTGAGTGCAGGCCAGTGGGGGAGTGGGGACAATCGTACTCGGGCCCGGTTCATGGCAACCGTGCCTAGTGTGAGTACACCCTTAGACTGAAGAGATTTTTAACCCTAAATGTGTACCTGCATCTCTCCCAGTGCTTCTCGGTTTTCGATGGGGAAGCGAAGAGTAGAGGAGAAAGTGAACACGGGGTCCTTTGGGAAAGTGGTGGTGATCTGAAAATCAGAGGGTTAAACAGCAATAATAAACCAAAGAGAAAGACAGTATTAAAGCTCAATTGTTTACAGCCAGTTTTATGTCATGTACCATCAACTGGACATGGCTCTCTATTGGGCTTTAAAGACCAGCAATCCACTTATGTCTTTGCATCAAAGAGGACAAGATCTATATCTAGTAGTATAAAAACTACTTCCCTATACCATTGGCTTTTTGACTGAGATGTGTAGAACTGAATGTCTAGATTTGATCAAACTTTTGCACTGTAGTTATAATAACATGACAACTACTCACGTCAATGATCAAGTACTCCACTGGCAGTGGTCGCGCTAAATACGTGATGTCATTGCCGAATTTGTCTTTGTCCTGGAGGTGAAAAAAAAGATAGGAAAGTGTGAACTTTTTCATGCCTCACTGACTCTAATCCCATGCATTCCTTTGGAAGGAGTGACACTGACAAGACACTGTAACACTGTTTATGCCCAAAGCAACAGAAATATTAACTTTCATTCCTTCTGTTTTATGAAATGTGACACACTCAAGTAAAAAGAAGCTCAAATTGTTTAGAAACAAGCAAGTGATATGATCAAGGTTACAATTCCATACTGGAACAGAAATTAGAAAACGTACATTTCGGTTTAAAAATTCAGGGTCAAATGCTTTTATTCAGATAAAGGTGGCATTATACTGATAAAAAGTGACAGTAAAGAAAAAAAAAATTAATGCTGTTCTTTTGAACCTTCTAATCATTGTAGATACACATATGTATATAACAAGCATTTCCAACATTTATAGCACCAAATCAAAATTAATCTAATTAGAATGAACTCTGATGGATCATGTGACACTGAAGACTGTTGATATGCATGCTGATAATTCAGATTTCCCGACACAGGAATAAATAACATTTTAAAATTTACATCATAACAAAATTTCACAATATCAATGTTGTTTTCATTGCATTTTTGATCCAATAAATGCAAACTTGGTGAGCATAAGATGCATCTTACCAACCTCAAATGCTTGAATGGTAGTGTATGTGCATGCATGCATCCTATGCATATGTCTTTAGTAACATGATGCGTGTTTTATCATCTGTAGTAGTGTGTTCTAGTCCAGTACCTTGTAGAAGACATCAGGGATGTATTGCTCTGTGCTGGACTCTTTGGCATAGCCCAGTTCAGGCACATCTCTGCAGGGCAGTAGACATTCATCCCTCACCAGAGCCATGCACTGATTGGACACTTGATAGCCTTCAAAGTGCACCTGGTTATCTGGACCACCTGCCAAAGCATCAAAAAGCTAGTCAAATCCATGCTCTATTTTCCATGACACTATATTTTTTTTAGCACTAAACCTGGGTACCAATAAAATATTCTGTGCAAAAAGATCATGGACTGAGACTGATTTATCGGCCTTAAACTAAATTCCACACAGGCTTTTGACACAACCGAATGCCTTCATTTATCACCACACTGGAAAACCGAACAGGAGCAGTAAATCTTGCACGAAGGAGGAAACTGCATACCTGTTGCTACTACCGTGACAAACTTGGATCCAAAATGGCCGTCCGGGGAAAGCCGACATGCGTTGGCATGTTGGTTCTGGAAGTGTCCAGCTGTGATGCACTCTTCTGCACTCAGGAAGTATGAATCCTAAACAGATGACATAAATCCACTTGGTTAATAATGATATCAGAACTCACCGTGTAGTTAATGAAATGCTCATCTTCTTTTCTTAGTTGACCTTGTTTCTGGTGTAGCGGACTGTGCCTATCCTAGTGTCCTCTGACAGAAGATCCGTGAAAATCCACCCCACCTGAAAAAAACAACCAATACTATTCATTAAAACCAGCTTTACATTTTCTACATTTGGAAGCTATTCCACATGCTCAAGCAGTAACAAAGGTCACGACTGATCAGGCCACTTCTGTCATGCACCACACAGTAACTTTGAAAGTATCATATGGAAGCCATAGATGTGTGAAGAGAAAGGAACTCTAAGAAACCCATCAGAGAGCCTCATGGGATGGATGACAACACTAGGTATGACAGATCTACACCAAAACTATCCAGTCTCTCACTGCAATAATATATATATATATATGTTTATATTTCTTTGATGAACTACAGTTTACTTATCCTCTTAATTTTTAAGAGGCATGAAAAAGTCTCACCTTCCGCAGGCCTAGTTTTGCAGCAATCTCCTCAACTGCTTCTGCCTTGGGATCTTCAATCAACTCCAAGCTGTTCTGGGTTCCAATCTGAGTCAAAGCACACAGGTGGAAAGGAAAAGAACACAAATCAGCAAAACAATACTTGACTTTTTAGAATAAAATAGTTCTATACATGCATGATGCGTAAGAATCAACAGCAATGCAATTCATACAACTTTATTAATCATTAGGAGGTAATTTGGATTTAATGGCAGACGTGGTCAGTGAACTCTTAACACTGTATTCCAGATCAAATTTTATCATTGGTTTGAAATCAATTCATTCATCTGAAGCTAAATCTCTAGAATTAAAGCATTTCATTTTATTACATTATTTTAATATATCGCTACTCCTAGTTTCCTTAAAGTTGGAAAGGGAGTATTGTCATCATTTATAATATAATATCTTCTTAAAAGGGGCCTTGAAACAAATGTTTGAAAACTGCTGCCCTGAATGTTATTCTTTTACTGCCCTCTTGTGTTTATCTGATATAATTGCTTAAAGAATAAAAGCTTAGAGAATCTATCATTCAAACCTATGAAAACTTACTTAATGCTATCGTTTTATTTAAAAAAAACAAAAAAAAATGCTGGGCTCCTGATTGTGTCTCTCTCACCTGAGGAGGTTCATAGATGGCGGCAACCTCTGCTCGAATGCCGAGAGGGATGTCTTTGTGCTCGGTGTAGCGTCCATACAGGTACCCCATCCGCTGGTTCCCCGTCTTCCTCCAGAAGTCGAGGAAACGGTCCGCGATGGTGTGATTCTCAAACATGATGTTGTCCACATGTCGATATTTCTGCAGTTTCATCAGATCAAAACAGACAGAATTATGACACTGCCCCTCATGGAGCGCTCATTTATCTGCCTGAGCAGGAAGCAAAGAAGCAGCGGGTTCATTTTTAAAGCAAGAAATTGATTAGTGAACAGTTTGTCTATATGTAATGTAAGAGTTAGATGAAAGTAAAGATGTTTATGATACAGACTGAGAGGAGCTGTGTACCTGTCTGTTGAGAGTGATGGCGCTGGGTTGGCACTTGGTACAGATGCCCTCTGGCCAGGGCGGATGCCCCTCACAGCCAGATTTAATCTTACAGCTGATATTCTCAAGCGCCACAAACTTCCCCCTGAGAGACAGGAAAACTCTATCAAATCACTATTCTCACGAATCTTATTGAAGTGAGAGTAGAGAGCTCTCAAAAGCTAACTTGTCTGCCCCGCCGGTGAGTTTCCGGATGTAGGCGTGGAAGGACATGTGCTTGACCGGTGGGTCGAGGTGGTTCAGATAGTCTTCATCAAAAGGCTATTAAAACAGAAAATGAAAGATGAAATGGCAACTGTGTATGTTTGTGCCATGCAGCAATTATATTCATTATATTAATAAACAAAAACATTTCCATGACCTTTTAGGATTTTAATTATGTTCTATAACTCTTCTAGGAGGTCTAGAAATAACACTTCATTTAAAATACTTCACATGTTTTCAGATAGTGTATAAATAAAAATTATAGTTACTGAGGGAACAAATTTAAAAATTTATTTTTTCAATTTAATTTATAGCTGTATTAGATTATCTTTAAGTTATAAGTTTTAAGTCTTGGGTGTTAACTGGATGAGAACCAGACCAGTCTTCTTGTGTTCCAAGGGAGGATCACAAGTTCTTACCTCTAAAGGTACGCAGTGCACACATTTCCCCATGGGACCGTGCCGGCACCTGAGAAACAATGACATAAAAATATGCCTTAAACACTCATATTGTAGTCCTCATATTGCAATGAATTATTCAGTAGGTTGCAAGACGCAGTACCTCCAAACTATGGCAAGAAAATAACTTAAGGTTTTATCAATGTATGCAATAAAAACTGTTTCCAATGCAGTGCGGAAAGTGAGGCAGACTTACAGCTGGGGGTCTTGGTTTCTGTAGATTTTTCCCTCTTGTTTGGACAGATACTGGTCAATCTCGTCCTCTTGGATCTGTGGTGCAGAGTGTGAACGGGATAAGGAAGATGATGAAGAAGAGGATGAAGGGAAGGAAGGGTAGGAAGAAGAGGTGTGAGGCTGAGCTGTGTCCATGTTCTCACTGGAGGGTCCAGCTGAGGATGGGTAAAGAAAGAGCATGTCGCCGTGCCTAAGACAGAGGAAAAACATTTCAGGTATGTTTATGCATGTACACAACTGAGTAAAGCCAATCTGTCATAACGGCACACTTACTTGATTTTCAGCAGACTGAGGGTCTTGTTCTGTGACAGGATCTCTCCAGTCTTGTTCCGGTTCAGGTAAACGGAGAAACCATTTGAACTGAAGCCAAACTCTTTGGCAACCTGGCAAGAAAGTAGCAAAGGATGTCAGAAACAAGAAACTGACGACTCTTTCATTTTGTTCCTGGAAATTATGAATCTAACATTACTGCTGCAACTGGACATTCACGGTCCATTTCTTTTATCCTTGTTTTGGAGCATTCACTAACAAGCTGATAAATGCAGAGATGTTAAATAATACAGACATTCAAAATTTGTAAAGAATGTTTGCCTTTCAGAGATTGCTCAAACTCTAATGAAGTTATGAGAGTACAGAGAGTACAAAGTATTTGAGATGATGGTGCAAGAAAAAAAAGAGAAAGATTATACACTCCTCATTTTCAAACACTGATAACATACAGACATAGGCAATCTATTTATCAATTATAAAGCTACTGATTCTAGTGGAAATTCTACTAGTAGAATGTAGACAGGAAAACAATGCATCTTTTAAAGATGTGATGCCACTGACATAGCAAATCCAGTCTTTAAATTCTTCATCTAAAACACCTACACTACACTCATGACTCATTTCATAGGACACTTGTCCCAAGTGAAATCATTCGTAACTTGACAGGCTGTTCTGAATTGAAACTAGATATAATTCACTATCAAGTGGTTCTGGTAACAAGATTGAGAACAGTACTCTAAAAATGTGCAGTCTCAGAAACAAATTGATCCATCATGTCCAAATGACTGTCCATTAGGCAACTGAAAACCCAGCAGAAGACCGATATCTTTACTAATCCAATCAGCAAAAGCTTTTACTGGTCACTCAGGGCCCTGTGTCCTAAATTTAACTCTTAATTGTAACATACTACCCTGTTAACATCACTCAACATGGAAGCCTCCTTAAAATGCAGTGCATTTCTTTTAATCCGTGCAACAGAACACAAGATGAACAAGCACACATTTTTCAAAGCTAGAACCCTCGACATCTCACTTTCCTGCTATTTAATCCCAAAATCAAACTGTGAGATGCTCTCAATTGATCACTGACTCACTCTCCACCCTCCTGCTGAGAGACTGCTGAGACAATGAATCTTTAATGGTCCCTGCAGTGTCTACATCAGGCAAACACAAACCCTCTGCCCATTTAAAAATAGCCTTCAGCACCTTCACCAACAACATCTAAGACTTCTATTATAATACAATTTACCCTATCAAATGGCATAATGTTCAAAGATTGAAACGAGGTAAGTACTTAATTATTCTGAATATTGATTACCAAGTACTACTTTTCTACTATACATACAACTCAGTCGGACCTGGAAATAGAATTGTATGAAAAATAGCAACTTTCAGATACAAAAAAATATATATATTTAAATTAAAAAGCCCTACATTTTATATTAGCGGCATTTTGGTCACTTTCAATAGGATTTTGGCCACAAGCCCTGGTACATTCCTGACTTTGCTGCAAGCACACCACCCCTCAAGCTTTGCAACCCAGCAGAAATGAGTGTCACTGCAGGGTATGGACATAGGTGTCCTTTTCAGAGCCGCCTCATTAATAAATCAACATTCAGTACTCAGCAGAAACAGGAGTCTGAGCCGAATAACTCATAGGATCTGATGCTGTGCTTTTGTTGTAAATGTTATTCTCAGCTTCTTCACAGACAGGCTATGACTGTAACCACTTCATAAGTGCAGAGACATGACAATTAATTCTATCTGGAGTGAAGAGTAACACCTACTCGGTCATAACTACACTGAAGGAGCAAATTAATTTGACAGTATATTCAATACTTATTCTGTGTTTTTGCTACATGATTTTCTTCTTGCACTAAACCTTTTTTTTAATCCAGTTAGCTTTAATCTTATATTCCATTTGGAGGAAATTTATTATATGCTACTAGTACGGTTTAAAAAATTGGGGTTGGTAAGACTTTTTTTTTTATGTTTTTTTTTTTTTCTGTTCACCAAGGGTCATCAGGGGCTGGCTGGATAGACTGTTTAGACTATTTTTTTTCTTTATGAGCTATTTTTAAATTCAGTTACAAAAAATTGATTTGATTTGCATATGAAAAGTAAGTCTAATTAACTCTTGTCTTTTGCTAGCTGGTGAAACTAGTTCTTAAGACACGGTCTTACATAGTGTCTATGTTAATGCAATGGCCCCAAAACTGGAAAAACAGTAATATTGAGGAATATAATTGTAATTTAAATTTTTTGTTTTATATTTTAATATATTTTAAAATGCAATTTATTCATATGATAGCAAAAACTTTAGAAATCACTCTAATGTGCTGATTTGGCAATCAATAAAGATTTCTTCTTATTGTCAATTGTTGAAAACAGTTGTGCTGGTCTAATGGAAGCGGTCATGCTTTTTCAGTATTCTTTTATGTATTGAGAGTTTAAAATAACTAAATTTATCTGAAATATAAAATTATTTCTAAGTTATAAATGTCTTTACAGTCACTTTTTAAAAAAATTAAATGCTTCCTTTCTAATAAATACAGTTGACCCTAAAATTATTTCTAAGTTATAAATGTCTTTACAGTCACTTTTTAAAAAAATTAAATGCTTCCTTTCTAATAAATACAGTTGACCTTTGAAGTGGATCAAAACCTTTCATCAAATTTGTCCTAAAACCAAAATGCATTTTTCTCTTAGGACAGTTTTAATCAATGCTTTTGATCCACTTCAAATGTTGACTACTGTATATAGCATACACACAACACACACACATATACATATGTGTGCCCTACTGTCATTAAAAGTTTTTAAATAAAATAATTGTACAATATATGAGAAAGAAAATAAGATCACAGATAGCGGTTCCTTATACCTTCTTGAGGAACGCTGCAGCAGTCTCACGCTTTGTTAAGGTGATTTTTTTCATTCCATCTGGAGACTGGACGCGGACAATCTGTCAATGAATAAACATAAGGGAAGGGAAAGTAAGTTTATGGTTACTACAGCAGGTTGTTGTTCAATCATATGCTCATTTCTCAAAGAGATCTTGCACAAAATTACTCATTCTGAAAAGTTACAAGTCAAAACGAGACGAGAGCTCAACTACAGATCATCAAAACAAGCCAGTATGAATAAGAGAAAACAGGTGCTTTGAGAGCAGAGTATTGACATTTGATGCTCAGTAAACTGTTGCAGAGGGTTAGCATGCCACACGAATCCATGTCCAAACATCTCACTGAATGACATGCCATATTAATACAGAGCTACTCTCAAGCTCTCACTGCTTTTTCCCTAATACAAGAACCAAAGCAAAATACCATGTGTCATCATTCAAAGCACTTTAATAAGTTCCTCAATGTCATTTAACTTCCAAAGTATAAAACTATAAGAAGCACGGAAGCTAAACAATTATTTCACCTTCTATCATAACACATCAGCTATTTGTTAAGATGAAATTCAGCATCTAGACTTTCATAAGTAACGTTAGTTGACATGAAGACGAGATGTGTCAATGCATCAACCTGTGCCAAGTAACGTTAAAGTCAACCACAGCAGAAATAATAAACCTTACCTTTAAATTATAAGGTAAATAAGTGAACACAAACATAGATGTTTTGTTTTTAGCATTCAATGCGTTTCTAGACGATTCTGGTTGAGTCTGATCATTAGCATTATGCTAACGATTCTGCTGCCTCATCACTGGATGACAGACTTCACTCAAACTATTAATATACACACGCAGACTGACACTTACTATGTTTTCCGCCATGTTGATGGGATGAACCGTCCCTCTTGATGTCGCTGAAATGAGAGTTGACGTGTTTTAGTATCGCTGTCTGTTTATATGATCTGCTCCGAACTATGCAGCGATGCCAAACTCATAGAGCCGGTGCTACATCTATATGAATCCGGGCTATGACCATGAGGGGCTCCTGCTTAACGTCACCGGACAGAAACAAAGAAATAAATGTTCTGTTCCTGTAAATGTCAGTTTATTTTTATAAATATATGCATGTTTTATTTTATTTTATTTTATGAATAAGAAACTACTTACAGGTACTTGTCAATAGTTTTCATTTTTGTTTTTGTTGTTTCTTCATTTGCGTGCTTATTGGTGGTGGACTAAATAGCATTTATCCTAAAGCTTTAGAAAAACATCTATAATGTATTTTGCTTATATAATACATATTTTGAATAGTCAAACTTTATTACACTGGCACCAACACCAAATACAAACAGAAGTAGAAATCAAAACTACTCTCTGAACAAATAAACTGTTTCAGCACTGACTTAAACTATATTTCA
Organism: Carassius gibelio; assembly: GCF_023724105.1. NCBI lineage: Eukaryota > Metazoa > Chordata > Actinopteri > Cypriniformes > Cyprinidae > Carassius > Carassius gibelio. Next base: position 5,256,009 of record NC_068407.1, on the reverse strand, counting down.
TGCTAGTTTATGTTTTATTTACAGGTTGTTGATTTCCTAAAAAAAAAAAAAAAAAAAAAAAAAAAAAAAAAAAAAATCTTGGCTTGTAGCCTTATATTAGAAGATTTTATATTATCATTAAAAACACAGGTTTTTTTTTTTTTTCATTTCTCAGCTCATTGACTATAATAATATTATTTAGGCATAAAAAATAACAGGCAAATTATGCTTTCTCTTTTTTTCAAGCTTTATTTTGATCTTATCCTGTAGAGAGAAATCTCCACTTTTGTCACTGATGTTGTCCAACCTCAAACATGCTCTCAAAATGGAAACATGTTCAGTATGAAACCCTATATCTGCAAAATACAGGCCTAAACAACACAAAAGAACTTAAGGATTCAGAAGGACACACTGTCCTAACACATATGAAGGATCTGTGCAAAAAAATTACATATGTTCATGCTTGTGCAAACCACATCTTTTCATATAATTTACTTTGGATGTATTATTTGGATAGATGAGGATCTGACTGCAAGAAATGGGCTTTTTTACTAAATGAAAAATCATGAATGTGATTAAACTAATGGATGAACAAATGAATGAATGAACAAAAACAAAATAGTGAAAGATAGAGCATGCAACAAACAGAAACATAGGGAAATAAACACATGAATTGACACAATGCCAATAAAGTGAAAGAAGCTCATAAACCTATGAAAAATACAGGACATTTAAATGAATAGATTAAATTATAATGAATACTATTTTACAATGAAATATACAAATGGAGAGATGAATGACACTAAAGTGGGGCACAATGATAACAAGGAGTGTGATGATGAGGATGACAGATGATGGTGATCAAAAAAAAAAAAAAAAGACACGATTACAGATGAAAGAAACACAAGATATGACAGCCCAACACTGTTCCCTAACAGTCACCTGAGAGACTTATTGAAACCGAAAAACTAAATTGTGCCTTTATGTGTGATAACATATGAATGCACTGAATGAAGGGGTTGCAAAGCACAAAGCAAACATGATATTAAAACATTTTTACATAATTTTTTTAATAAAGTACAAGGGAGTGAAAAGGTTAAAACATTAAAATCAGAATACATTTACTTGATGGGGAAATAATGGGCTGAAATAAAGTTTTGGGAACCTAATGTCGGCCAGCAGATGTTTCATCATTCATTCATACAGGATTTCTATCTTTTCTTATGAACTCGGCGAAGGTGGACAGAGGAGGCACCGAGGGACGTGAAATGACAAGCCCTTTATTTCACGGGCACGTGTCTTGTTTTTACTCACTCTATGTTTTGTGTTCCAAAAGAAAACAGGGAGGGAGAGTAGAAAAAGAAGAAGAGAGCAAAGAGAACAGAAGCAGTTTTTCTAGGCAAAAAGAGTGTGATCTGACGGGATCGTATAGACTTTTCTGTTCTATAGCTTGAGCAGAACAAATTCTTATACTGCAAGAAAGAAAATAAACCGGAGGGATAGAGAGTCAGATAGATTTTCTTTGGATGATGTTGATTTTCCTTAGGTTTTTCCATTTTTATAAATGTTGCTGTTTTTGGTGTTTATGCTGTTATAAAAGTTGGAATGATCCACATGGAGCCGATGGCCAGGATGGAGGCAGGTGGTTTGGAGAACATGACAGGAAAGGGTCTAAATTACCCAGAGGACGATGGGAAGGTGACGGGCTCAGATGATACCATACTTAGCCAGCTCGTTAAGCTCCAGATGGTTGAAGGCCTCCCAGGGGCAGATGACAGTGATGTCTGTAGGTAAATGTACAAATCAAAGGGTTAACTTAAGGCCAGCTAGCATTCACGTCCTATTAATAACAGTGATGTCGTAAAGTCATATGGGATGTTTGATGATGCACTGAATGATCAAACTAATAATAAATGGTAGGTGATATTGTCATGAAGGCAAAACAATGCTAATTAAACTTACCAGTGCCTAAACCTTCCATGCCAGGGATGTCGTCTCCGAAACTATTACAAATAAAATAAAATAAAAATAGATGTTAAATTCAATTAGATACCTATTTTAAAATACATTTCATTTTTTGAAGTCATGTAATATGCACTAATTATTCTTAGTGTAATAAAGCTTGACTGACGTGTAAGGCATTATGATAATGATTTTACTGTCTAACTTACCCTTGGATACCCTTCTTTGGTGGTTTGCTCTTGAACTGGCGAGTCTGCCTCTGCTTGAACTTGGGTGGTCCTTTGCGTGGTGTGGCAGGACCACCGGTGACACGGGTGGCCGATTTGATCTCCGGTTTGGGCAGCTCAAGATTCATGGCTCTTGGTCACTGTTGGTCGCTTTTCTTTGTATTCGCTCCCCGTGATGTTGAGCTAATGTTAATACGCCAGAAAGACTGGAGTGAGTTTATAGTTCACACCCAATAACATATCAAATTTTCAAGAAAATAGATTTTGGCTTCATTCTGGAAAGAAAATTGTCCTGTGGAGGACTATGACACAAAAAACACACAGATTTCAAATTACACATTTGGCCAGGAAGGTTACAGCAATAACAAGACAGCTAATGAATATCCTATGGCAGCTACATCAGACTGAGAAAACAATACCCATAATCCTCTTACTGATGAGTAATATGCAAATCCAAATAGATATTCCACTGTAACTGAATGTCTAGCACGGCCTGTACTCCCAGAAAGGAGCTCAGGGAAAGTGTGATGTGTAGGGTGACCCATTTTGTGTAATCCAGAGCTTGGATTAATAAATGTCCCCCATCCCAATGGTGGCAATCTGCACTTGGGTTAATCTTATTAGAGCAGGGTTTACACCAAACATGCTGAGCGAACAGAAATGATAAGAGTCAAAATATGACCTTCAGGTACATTAGTGGGAACGGACAATGGCAATGATGCCTGTTGCACAATTGTTCTTTCTTTCTTTTTCTTTCTTTCTTTCTTTCTTGGAACGGAGGTAACAATAATGAATTCAGTTAACATCAAATTGAAAAGGACAATGGTTTACATATTTTCATCTATTTTATACAATAAATAAATATGCATAAATGTTAAAGATGAATCTTCAGTGGATAATTTGTGTGTGTGTGTGTGCGTGTGCGTGTGTAAACTATATACATATACATATAAATATATACATAAAAAAACAATACTACCACAGTAAAACTTTAATGAATCACAATATTAAACAATATTAAGCACATTTTTCAGTGCATATGGCCTATCCAATTAAACAGTGTTAATAAAAAAATTAACCATTTATGATTCATTTAAATTGGTCAATGAAAAGTGTTCCAGATATATTGTAAAAAAATAATTATACAGCTCCCTGGAATATTCTGTTTGGCCAGATATTGCATTCTGTGGTTATGCAAAATTGTCAATAAACTGTATAAATGACTTATCCCAGGCAACCTTGTATGTCTGTTATACAAATCTATGGTTCATTTTGTCTCAAATAATATTTTAACTATAATCAATATTTCATACTATTCGATAAGTACCCATATAATACGTAGAATGGTGTTCAGTCAAATCCTCCTCAAGACCCATTATACTTTAGAGTGTTATGACCTTTTGACACATTGTATATTTTCAGCCACATTGTTACAGAATATTTCAAAACAACTAATTTCTTATGGATAATAAAATATTTGAAGGTTGCACTCACCGGTTCGTTGATTGACAGGCTGTTGGCTGTTTCTTCTGTGGAAGGATGGATGTCAACGCTCTGCTTTCATTGGGAGCGCGGCAGGGGTTACAGGTCTTTTATACACTCTGACCCCCTCAGAAGATTAGGAGAGGGACGCCTCCCGTCTCTGATCCCCTCATCAGCAGATGAACACAATATGAATGTATGTGTCTAATATCTATTTGTGTAACACCATTTAGCATCTTATATAATAACTTTGTATCTATACATTTTTCATTTAATAAAATAACATACAGGCCTATCCGTAATAAACTACATATACAGTTGCCTCAAACAGTATTTTGACTAAATATAATATTATTGCATTTGACGATGACACTTTATATACAGTACTTTAGGCCTGGTTTTGTTTATGAAGTGTGTAATAGAAATAATGTTTTACAAAGCTGGCTTATAAATAAATATTTTCTTTTAAATGTCTTCTTTATAGACATACTCAAATACATATGTATATTATTCTGTTTATTCAAATTAAATAATCAAATATGAATATTGTATATAGATAAAGATAATTAAAATAGTTGTATAGAAACAATGATTACATAAACATTTCATTGTGCCAACTGCATAATATGAATTATGTTGAAATCTAAATTATCTTTCTGAACTCATTCTGTGCAAACGTAGCAGAACCTCTCCAGCCAAGAATCTGTGTTTCACATATGCTTTATTTTGAGACTGCCTTTAGAACAGCACAAAAACAATTACTACAATGACACTAGATTAAGGTTGGAGGTTTAATTAATTGATTACATGGTCTAGATCTGTGGTCAGGGTTACTTAGCCTCATTAAGGCATCTGGTCATCTGTATTGCTCTACTATAATGAGAGTCTTTGTTATTGACAAGCTGTTGTAAGTTAAATAATAAGAAATCTGTGACTAGGATTAAATATAGCTCAAAAAGTCCTTTGTTCTACATTGCTATGGGTTATTAAATGTAGTTAATTTTCATCTGAAGAACATACTGTAACATTTTGTAAAACATCTTTTTAATTGTCTTCTGCCCTCATAAATAGAAAATATGTATATAATATCTTAGTAGCAGGAAAAATTTTAACATATTTATGGGATTTATGGATCACTGGGTGTTTGGGTCAGAATTTGTCCCCACAACCTCAGTGCAAGGTCAAACGTGCCCCTTGTTCTGGCTGTGATTAATGAGATATGAAGACTCACTGCATGAAGAGGCACAACAGAGGAATCGATCAATTACAAAGCCAGTAGGTTACAGGGATTCATGCGCTCTCACAATTGATAACCAACTTGTGAGATTACTGTAATGACCCAGCTCAGACAATAAACACGTGCCGTGACCAAACTCTTATCCCTGCTAGTTATCTGAACCATTGACATAATGGTTATCTGAACAATCACATAACTGACACCTTGATTTCATGTAAAACATATTTTATTAGTTTTTAACATACACTTTGGAAAAATGTAATTTAAAACCCTTAATATGTATATACATAACATTTCCAAAGTGTATGTAAAAACTAATAAAATACATGAAATAATATAATATAATATAATATAATATAATATAATATAATATAATATAATATAATATAATATAATATAATATAATATAATATATGGTTTATGATAGGACAAAATGTACAACTATTTGAAACTCTGGAATCTGAGGGTGCAAAAAAAGAGATATTCTAAATATTAAGAAAATTGCCTTGAAAGTTTTCCAAATGAAGTTCTTAGCAATGCATATTACCAATCAAAAATTACGTTTTGATTTATTTACGGTAGGGAATTTACAAAATATCTTCATTGAACATGATCTTTACTGAATATCCTAATGATTTTTGGCATAAAAGAAAAATCGATAATTATGACCCATACAAAGTATTGTTGGCTATTGCTAAAAATACCTGTGCTATTTTTGACTGGTTTTGTGGTGCAGGGTCACATATAATTTAATTATACACACACAAACACACACACTTCATTGATATTGTTTTATGTTTGTGTAATAAATTCTCCTTAAAAGTTAAACAGAAAGAAGATATTTCAAACTTCACTGTCATTAATGACCTCCATGAATCAGAGTCGCACTGTCTTCTCCCCAGAAAATCTAACCACTGCTCACGTCATTCATCACAAATCCTTCAAGCAGCTGGATCACAGCCCTGCTCTGAGGCCTCGGCCTGGCACGCGGCATCAAGCCCTCATATGCTGACTCACAGCTACTCAGATCAGGATGGCTGTCGTCAAAGCAACCACTCATACAAGTGCCGGCCAATGCCATGACCAATCTGTGCTGCTATGCAACCCTGATGACTATTCAGAGCCAGCCAATGTGGGTTCTAATGCCACAAGAGCTGTTTAGAGAGTGAGCCTGTGTCATTATAATCAGCATTTGAGGACAGTTATTGATTAGAAGAATTTCAATGTGAATCTATGAATAGAAATCAACTCATAAGTTTAATAAGTCATCATAAAGGCTTTTTTTCTGGAAGCATGTTGACAAAAGAATTCATGCACTACTGACCAAGACAAAATAGCAACTGAAATAATTTAGCTTACATACTTTGGTTTTAAAGGTTGTAGAATCCTGCCTAGTATTTAAAAAAAAAAAAATTTTTTCACAGAAAGCCTCCATGTCCTGTAAGATCTTTGATTAGGTTGCAAGCACTGTGTGTTTGAATTCTTCACGATGACAAGCAGCCAATGATGCTCAAAGGAGGAAACATTATAAAAACAATAATAGCATTTAAACATTTATACAGTATGTATACTTCTACAGGAAGATTTTATAATTTCACATTTAATTTGTGGAATACATGCGAAAATATTCTACATGTAACATGATTTTTAAAGAAATACAGACTTTTAATGACCAAGGACACATTCATCTGATGACTGTAAAAACACTTACCAGCGATCTCTGTTTAGATGAATGCTGTTCTTTGGAAGTTTCTATTAATCAAGAATCCTGAAATAAAATGTATAACGGTTTCTTAAAACATATTAAGCAACATAACTGTTGATAATAAAAATAAATGTGAAGCAGAGCACCAAACCTTATTAAAATGATTTATGAATAATCAAGTGACACTGAAGACTGCAATAAATAAATTAACATTTATTAATGGAAAAAAAAAATTCACACACACACACACACACACACATATATATAAATTACATATAAAACATTGTAATAATGTTCACAATATTGCTTTTTTGTGTGTGTGTGTGTGTGTGTGTGTATATATATATATATATATATATATATATATATATATATATATATATATATATATATATATATATATATATATATATTGGTGAGCACAATAGTAGTCTTTCACATAGTTGTATAATTTTCTTTTTTCATTTTTCCAAAAATTTTACATTTCCAAAATTAATAAAACATAAAAAAGGAGAGTGCTAAATGTCATGAAAAAAATGCAAACAATGTTTATGTTCCTAGAATTAAGATTTATGGTCTTTGTGCAATATACATACATATTTCTCCTTTTGATTTGGGGGTGAAATATGACCCTGATGTGTTTTTGACAGAATCACCCCTTAAAATGTGAAAATAGTTTTTGCTATGAAACATTATAAATCTGTTCTCAGTGACGTTCAACAGTCCATGTTCACTATAATCAAGATTTGTTCTTCAGTAACTTGATCTCCATTTTAAGATAAGCCTTCAGGTTGTCATCGAGAACGTTCTCCTCAATGGCCGCTAGAGCTCTGTCTCCCCCATCGCTGTAATATTTCAGCAGTTTCTCAGCATGTTCGATCCACACACAGTTATGGCAGCCGCTCATGCAGCAGTGGCTGGGGGGAGATGGAGGGCCCTCGTCCGCAGGTTCTGGGACAGTCTGTGTCTGGTTAACACTGCTGACAGTAGAAGAAGAGTCTGAGCTTGAACACTGCAGCTCACAAGCAGTATAGTGCAAAGCTCTGCTCTGAGAAGACACAGTCCAGTGATGGGGTCTGTTTTTGAAGAGAGCCATGTAGCAGGTTTGCAGCTGTAGAAAAGAGTTACAAATAGATTAATGCAGTTTATGCAAGAATTCACAATGTTTATATTTTTCTAATTTTCTAGCTTTTCTCATTTTCAAATAGGAACATTTTAACTTTTAACTTCAACTTTTTCAACATTTTATAAATGCTGGGTTTTTTAAACAGTGATAAAAAAACATGAAATAAAGAAAGGAACACATCAATTATTATTTTGTTAGAACTTTTCTAAATGTGTTTGACTGAATAACTAATTCTAAAACATTGAGAAACTATATCCATCTATGCAAAAATGCATATCAATGTTAATATACATTAACATATATACATATATTGCATATGTATGCAATATATATACATTTATATAATTTATTAATATATTTTAAATTCCAGATTTCTAAAGTGCATGTTAATATATATATATATATATATATTTTTTGTGTGTGTGATTTCTTACATGAAAATTCAAGAGACAGTTACCATATTTCAAGAATGTCCCTTTGTCAGTGTCAATCAATCAATAAATAAACACAGATCTTCAAGCGCGGTGTATTTTGCTGTCAATATATTGTATATATGATATATTTTTATATCAAATTATAGCTGATATAAATGAATTTTCAACCCACCCTTCGCAAACATGGCACAACATTGAGTGAAGGCATCGCAGAAGTAAATGACAGCTCATACACTCTCTTCAGGAATCGCCAGGTTTTCCATATAAATTAGAATGTATTCGGTCTTCAAAATAAATTAAACAACAAACATTATTTTTTTTAAATCACACAACAAGTAACGTTTCAACTGGAAGCGTCCATATTGGAATCATGTGTGACCTCTGGTTGACGACTAGGGCGAATGCAGCTATCCAATCAGACCGAAGGATGAAAACATTTTGAGCCAATTAGAAATTGAGAGAGCGCTTCGGAGGCGGGGTTTGTAGAGAATGCAAACAAACTGAATTATATCCAGTAGATGTCAGTAATGGACCACAGTCCTACATTTGTCATGGAAAATCGGCGATGGCCCCATTTCCCCACACAGCAAGATGTCTAGAAGTTCAGATAAGATTCAAAATAACAACTGTATAAAGTAGCTACTGCTACTACTACTACTACTAATTAAAGTACCCAATAATACAAAATAATAATGACTATTAAAACAGCATAATGAAATAAAAAGTTATAATTAGAATACTGACCAAAAGAGCAGGTCACAATGTTGCTTGTTACTCATTACTACACAAATAGGCCTAGTATACAATTTACATAGCAAATATATGTATTTTACAATTAAAAATAAAATAAATAATAGAATAGTTATTTTATTAATTTATTAATTGTGTTACAATTAATCAGCTTCTGTTGGTCAGTTGTCCCTACTTTATTATTAATATTAAATTATAAACTCCAATTACAAAATTTACAAGACTATTCATTATATATATATATATATATATATATATATATATATATATATATATATATATATATATATATATATATATATATATATATATATATTATGAATATATATATACTGTATATATTCATAATAATAATCAATTAGCTTCAAACATATTCAAATTATCTTTATACAACTTTATGGTCAGCCAGATTGTGAATTATCAGTGATGCATGAATTATCAGTGATGCATGTACGTAATTATCCAGTCATTCCCACAGGACTGTGTGTTTTAGAAGCACCACAGAAACAGAACACACAGCACCCCTGAGACCTACAGAAATTCTGCATGATGGAAACTATTCATTTTCAGCATACACATGCTGTTTAAACCTTCTAGTTCATAACAGAATAAAACAACACTGATTTAGGATATATTTGCATATTTCAGATAACCGATACTCATGACTCAGAATCAAGTGTTCCCATGAATAAAAACCTGTTTTAAAAAACTAGGCTTGGCTTCCTTGTGATTAAGTCCTAAAAAACAAGGCATGCCATTCATATGATTAGCTGGGAATATTTTTTACTTAAAAGGGAGGAATTTTCCCATTTGCAGGGCAAGTATGTACAGGTTTCATTAGCTGTGAACTCAATGTTATATCAAAAGTATTAATTAAACAGGCAACTGGCCTGACAGGTTAAACTTAAAAATTGTGCAATGATATAACGTCATATAAACACACACACACACACACCTGTCCTAAGTGATACTGTAATCATTGGGATAGTCATGTAAACTGGGTTTGGAAAAATCAAGGTGGGTCTGAAACACAACATTATCAGAGCAGAGACTTTTTTAGTGATTGCATGAACAGGTGTGTCCATGCTGGACGATCTTATTATTGCTTGGCTGCAGTGAATGGATGCCATCAGAATTAGAGTTTTAACTGATAGACTGATAATTTTAACTGGAGCTGATAACAACGTCACGATACTCCACAAGTTATCCACACAACTCCAGTCCACTGATTAATGTCTTGTGAAGTAAAAGGCTGCACGTACATTGTTTTCTCCTTTTAAAATGATGTCTCGTCTGAATCAGGAGAGAAATAAGCACGGACTAAGCACCGTTTATGAGCTAAAACTTGTAAAAAGAAAAAAATATATAAATATATATGTTGCTAAATATAAGAGGACAACTGGGAATGGACTTTTTCACTGGATGAAGCAATATTATGGTTCATGGACTCATATCTTATACAGAAGCAAGAGTTTAAAAGTAAAAAAAATAAAAAATAAAAAAAAAACTTGATGGATTCTTACAAAAACACAGCCTTTTCACTTAACAAGACACTTAACCTTGTAGATTGTTGTAATGTTTTTATCAGCTGTTTGAATTCTCATGGTGGTACCCATTCACTGTCCATTGATATATTGCTAAAAAAAATAAATCATATTGAAAGGCCGTATGAGCAGTTTTAGCAGATTTAAGTTTCTGATAAGCGCTGATTCATTCATTGTCTATTGTTATTCATAAAGACAATGGATATCACTGAGTAAGGAAATAAAGTAGCCTATCAAGGGTGTTATGGAACCTGAGCTTTTAATATGCATATGCTTCCTGGACTGAACCCTCGCGAGCTTCTCTTAGTGTGTGAATCAGTAACTATGCTTGGCATTTGAGTATGTCCACGGTTCCAGAAGAGGAAAGGTCCTTGAACAAGCTTTCACACACACATAAGAAGCGCTCACACACCGTGCAAACTCGCACACATGGATAAAACACAAACACACACACTGCTGGATTATTCTTAAACGCGTTGCTATGACAGTAGTGGATTCTACATTTGACAAAATTATTGGACGCGTTTCAAACTCACACGAATGTGAAAACAAAGCAATAGAAGTTCTACCTTGCAGAGAGTCACGCGTAGCTACTAAAACATAAACGTCTCTTTCATTCGGCCCCAAATCAGTCTGGGCCATTTTAAATACATTAATCCCCACGATAGAAATGCTCTTTGCAGCACAATAAGCCCTGGCATATTTTCTGACAAGGTCTGCACATTCCTGACCCTCTAGTGCCTTCCTAAACTGCCTGTGCTAGAAAATGCCTGAGAACAAAAATGATCCATTATTGTCAGGTATTTCATTGTGTGTTTGTGTGTGTGTGTTTGTATGTATGTATAACATTTCATGATTAATGCTTTGCATAGCCTACATTCAGACATTTCTACATTAAAAATGTTTACCGTGCAATTATGTACCAAGAACAATATTTTCTTGTTAAAAAATAAATAAAATAAATCATGAAAAAAATCAATATGTAAAAATGTAAAAGTAATTCTCTTTGATGTACATACACACACATACATTTTCACATTTACCTTTTTTAGTAAGAGCAAAAATGAAAATATAAATATTTGTCATTACATTATGTGTAGATTCTTTGTAAATACATATGTATATATATATATATATATATATATATATATATATATATATATATATATATATATATATATATATATATATATATATATGTATGTGTGTGTGTGTGTGTGTGTGTGTGTGTGTATGTGTATGTGTGTGTATATATAAATAAGTGTTTTTGTCTGTTCAGAACATTTTTATGTTTATGATGTCACATCTTTTAATGAAAACATTCTTGTACAAAATATTCCGTTTATACACACACACACACAGACAAGATATAAGTGATATGTAAATAAACAGTGCCAATTTATGAGAACGACCCATAAATACTATGTAAAGTGATGTTATAATTGAAAACTATTCAGTTTAGCCCAGCTTGTGTACAACATTCTCACATCTGTTTTTATTATCTTCAATAAAGTTCCATTCTCTTATACACCTGCTGATGTGAGCAGCACATGGACAAACACCTGGAACCCTCCGAGACTCTCTTCCTTGTGCGAGGCGTCCTGTTTCCCTGCTAAGCTTTCTGCCACCCACACACACGCTTCTGCATGTGTCAACAGTTCTTTAGTAATTCTGAGAAGTTGAAAATTGTCTGCACTGTGAGTGTGTTATTTATAGCTCTCCACACCCCACATGAACGCACAATTGGGCCGTTATAGCACCCACCCATATTGAGATCTTTTCTTACGAACTGACTCGCTCTGTACTGCCTTCTGTTCTAATAGTGCGTGTTGAAGTTTTTTAATTGGCTCCGGCTGTGTGAACACTTGTTGTTTTGTTGAGCGTTGGTGTTTTGTCCTCTGTTACTCGAGGTGCAGAATCCAGAGGTGGGTTTGGGTGTGTGTGTGAGGGTCCTTCAGATGTCCTTGGCTTCCAAACATTAACCTGCTTTCACACAGGTCCAGCTTTGTCCAGCTCGCACAAAGACGACCCTGTTCCTCTTCTTTCCCAACAGGCAGGCTGAGACGGACACAGAATGACACCTTTGTGACAGGTTGTGCTGCTCTTCTATCTTGTCCGACAGTGAGAATAAATATAGAAAATAGTGCCATTGGTGTATTCTTCTCTCATGCAAACATATTGAACTACTCAAGCTGTTTTTTGATGTCGTATTTTGGTGTCCGGTATGTTTCAGAGTGTGAGCTCATGAAGTCATTGCTAATAATAATTGCACACAAGCTTCCCGTGTCATGAGGCTGTTTTGTGTCATGAAAAGTCACAAGGTACAACAAATTGAATCCCAGCAGGGACAACCAGGCAAACAAGGCCTAGGAGTCATGAGAACGGTCCAATTAAGGCCAAAAGAAGAGACAATCAGCTCTTGTGGGAATTTTGGTATTACCTCTAAAATCAGTTTGAGGCACCTTCCTTGAAGTTATAAGGAGATTGAGAGACAAATTACCTGATTTATGCACATAAGTTGCAAAATAGAGCATGTTTCTTTTTGTTTCCATTCTTTGTTCCTTGTTCTTCAACAAATCAATGAAAGGAGGTGCTTAGCATTCAGAAATGTTGTTTGTATACGTCAGAATTTCACATGAAATATTTGTTTAAAGGATTAAGTAAATATTAGATTTTAGTTAATGTGGTTTATTACTGTTGACAGTGTAATGTGACATCAATTTGTATATACATTTATATTGGTTTCACAGACTGTGATGATGCTTCACAGTTAATAACACTGTGAATTTTTTTATACTATACTATAGTATAAAACTATACTATAACTATAATATAATAATGTGCATTTATAATTTTCTTTCACTCACTCAGAGGTCACTAAAATTAATCTCCCTTTTTGATACTATAGTTTATGTTTTCTTTTGCTATTTTGCTAGTTTTCATTGCCCACAAGGCAGTCACCATTTCTGAAAATAAAGACAGTATGTAATTTAGTAGTATATTATAATCTTCAGAAAATGATTTAGTGCTACAGCATACCAGTCAGCTTTATGATTAAAAGGTTATAAGAAGGACATTATAAGACTAGCAGAACATGCTGTGGTATATCTGGGAGCTCTAAACGTCCTCACGAGTTCATACTAGCCTTATGATCTCTAGTGAGAGATCTTGTCTTATGTATTTTGGTTTCTGAGTGTAACAGATTACTGAAAAAAGTAGGACAGGGACTTGGTTTAATTCAGCCGTTTTTGTTCAGATGCAGATAGATAATCAGTGCCAGGTTTCCATCATACATAAAAAAAAAAAAATAAGTTGGAATCGTTCAAAATAAGAAATCAACAATATGCATTTAAAATTTAATAAAAATGGTACAAAGCTGTCATTGGAGTGGTACCCTAAGGTAAAAAAGCTCAAAAGTAAATATTTCACCCCTAAATGGTATATACTAGTACCTTAGAGGTAAACAACTATATAGTACTATATAGATAGACTTATAGGGTTTTCAAATCATGCCAACTTTAAGTGTGATTTTAAAGCCACTGATTAAATCTGCGACCTAACGATACTTAATGTTTCAGTCTGAATACAAAAATATTTGTTCAGTCACCGCATACATTCAGCTAATGTTGACCAGAGAGTACTTTAGCACTAGCTGCTGACATAAATATCACTTTAAAAACACTTAAAAACACAGAGTAGCAAATTCTATTCATCCAAGTTCTTTCAGCACTTTATTAATGAGTCCCTGGGCGTGTAAAGTTTGTTTGAGAACCTGTGAGGTGAACATGAGTTTGCAGATGGATTCATTCTGGTTTACTGAGTTTGTGTGTTTCACAACAACTGTTTTAACAGACACTTAGCAAACATGAAATGCCTGGCATGGTTCAATTTTTCACCTCTGTTTTTCTATATAGGTTGAACTCCATGTTAAAAAGGGGAAAAGAGAGATACGTAACTTATGTACCACAAAAATAGCAAAGGGTCGGTCTTTTGAAGTGGTGTGGTAAGAATGGAGATTGTATAATACAGAACATGGGAATGGTTTAATGGGTGGGTCAGTATGAATAATAAGCAATGTGGTGACTCCATAAACCAGATAACCAGCTTCATGGATCACCTTTAATTAAAGCCTCTCCCCACCTAGATGAGAACAGCTACAGTAATTCTTTGTAAGCCTGCTCCGGAAAGTGGTTGAATACTTCATGTTATGATGCAAATCTGTTTGTAAACAAAGATCCAGTTTCAGCTAGAATTTTAATGCATATCCTCTGAGGATTTAAGCCATATATATATTTTGAGTTTATATATATATATCGATTCGACATACTGTATGTTTGCGCAGCATTGTGAAAATAAAAAGGTACACTGATCAGTACAAGTACAGGGAAATAAAACGCCATCCCTTTATGAGGATGATCATTTGTAAAATGCACACTGAGTTTACATACAAAAGCTATCATAAGAAAAGTGTTGATATGATTGCCAATATTCAGTTAAGTCAATATTTAGTTTTTTAAAAGTCGAAAAAAGATATCCTAACTGTAATTTTGGGTCTTATTCAGAATATATAAAGTGCTGTATATATGTATATTAAATGACTAAAATAATAGTATATAATAAATAAATATAATATTAACATATATTCAGTGTAAAATGTTTAACATATCACTTTCATTTGTCCATGTGCAATATGAAGTATTTAAATATTTATTTGCTCATGGACAAATATTTTAGTATGTTTTCCCCAAAATACACTGATTATCATTTATATATACCAGTGATTTTTTAATCATTTATATATACGATTAGAGTTTTATTTTTCAGTTTTCACTTTAATTTTACATTTTAGTAATAGCTGTAGCTTTAGTAATAGTGTAGCTTTTTGTGCTTTTTTTTTATTTATTTTTATTTCAGTTTCAGTACAGATTTCAGATAGCAAGAATATTTTTAATAGTTTTAGATTTAATTTCAATTAAATAGCTCAGAAATATACATTCTTTGAAAAGTTTTAAGCAGAAAATAGGTATTAAATAATTCTTCTCATATAAAATGTCTGATTCTGACAGATGGCACTATCAAATCAAATTGCCGTGTTTTAAGAGTTGTTAAAGTAAAGGTTCATCTCATGTTAAAACACAGAGGCCAACAGCTTATAAACAGGTTCTGTAATTTACATAAGATATGTTACATAATTTAGCCAAGTGGGCGGAAATGAGGAAAATTGATACATCCATAACACCTACTCACTCATTTAATGTGCCAAATGTTCTTTTGGAATAGAATAACAAACAGCCGCAAACATTAATTCCATGCTGTTGAAAGGACACTTGTGTCTCAAGGACAGGTTTTTATGTCTTCTTTCTCCTTAAATACTCACGATGTTCTCAATGTGAGGAGAAAATTCTTATCATATTACCTATAGATTCAGCATCTAGATTTTACCGGCAGCGCTTAACATTTGATACACGGTCGGGACGGGCTGCAGGGAAGACATCCAAGAAGGCAGCCGGGGTGAACTTGATGAGAGACAGTGGAGAAACTACAGACACTTCTTAAATCATGTTTCATACCATAAAACTGAGAGGAAAGTTAGTGTTTCTATTGTGAAAGTATCTTGGGAGGATCCTGTGTGAAATGTAGACAGTACATTATTGCAGGGATAGAAAAATATTAGTTTGCCTCCAAAACATGAAAAGTGTCATTTAATCATTCCAAACCTGTATTAGAAGATGGTTTTTGAACAATGTTGGGATCCAAACAACACTGGACCCCATTGACTCTTATTGAGTTAAAGAACACACATACACTGTGACATCTTTTGGTTTTAGGTGGCTGAGATGTATTCATAACTTCAAAGCATAAAATAATTTGGTGGTACATTTGCGTACTGAGAACATTTACTGGAAGAGAAAACCACTGACAATGTATATGCAAAAACGGTTTTGAGTAGCTGTGATTAAATGGACAGAACATTCGGTTATGCTTAATTTGCAAACTCATTTTATGAAAAGTGCACCGTTCAGCATGATTTACCCGAGGACAACCTGATTTTTTTTTTCTTTTTGCATCTTTAAAAAATGTTTTGCATTTTTGCCTTGTAATTTTTATGAATCTGCTCATACTACAAAGTCTATATTTTGTTTACTTGTTTACTTAGAGAGTTTTTGATTTTAAGGCTGTGCTTAGGCATCACAACTGAAAATTCAACATCAGAATAAGTTATAATGTGTTGTTTCAAGTGTTTGTGCTTGACTTAAAAATAATAACTTAAGTTAATCCGAGTAGCAATTTTTTTTTTTTTTTTTTACAGTTTATGAGATGTGTATTTGCTGATAATGCAGATCCCAGTCTGGGGTCTGAGTAAGATTGCACCAAGGCTGCATTTAATTGCTTGAAAATACAATAAAAGCAGTAATATTAAAACAAGTTAAGAAACATTTCTTGTTATTAACAAATTTACAAACAGTAACTTGTTATTACTTGCACTACTCTGTTCATCCAGGAACACTGAATAATCCATTTGCACACTGAAATATATTCTCTATGCACTTTACTGTCCATTGCAATAGTGTAAATTATGTTCATGTGTTTATAGTCCTGCCTATAGTGTACATACACTTTTACATAATCCATCTGTATAGTATGTTCATAGTATACCTATCTGTATATCATGCTAATAGTATTTAAAATCTGTAAATTATGTCCATAATACTACATAATCTATTGTATTTTATATTGTAGTATATTGTAGACCTTTTGTACTTACTGTTTATTGCACTTCTGGTTAGATGCTAACTGCATTTTTGTTGCCCTGTACCTTACATGTGCAGTGACAATAAAGTTGAATCTAATCTGATGAATAGAAAGTTATAGTATGACATTATAAATGCCTTTAATTAATTAATTGCATCCTTGCTGAATAAATGTATTCATTAAAAATATCGAAATGACCCCTAACTTTTGGAAGGTAGTGCACATATAAAATTGCTAATACAGGTACAATGATGCAAAATACAATCACCTGTGTTTTGGTGAGGTGTTGAGGCAATGGCTACCTTTAACAGCCCTTCATCCGGAACCCTGTAGCTCAGTCTGACATACTGAGACACTTATCAGCAGTGCCTATGGAAATCTCATCACTAGTTACTGTGAAGGGAATTTTCCATTCGACTAACTTCCCTTTTGCAAGTTATCCTGACAAGGTCACACTCACAAACAGTCTCCCATTACGGAATCCAAAAATAGTATTTTTCACATGGAAAGCCATTTTGTAACTAGAGCACGATGAGTTAATAAATGTCCATGAATTTCCCATTCTGTCAAATTTTAATATCTACATCAACAAACACAACATTTGCATTTGGTTTGAAAAGGTTTTCTGTTCAGATTGAGTTTAATTATACTTTACACTTACGATAAATACAAAGCTGAAAAAAAAAAAAGAAAAGAAATAATCAGTCTTGTTTTTCTGCACCAAAACATTTGTGATTGCACATTTTATATATGTAATTTGAAGCTAAGGCATATGTATGGTGTCGCTACACCTACGTTTACAGTGGTAGAAGCAGCATTTCAGAACTCCTTATACAGAGTGACAGAAAACAAGCACATGTTTATTTTACAGTCCTTTGCTGGTCTGTGTTTCTTAGTAAACACAGCTGGTAGCAT
The DNA here is from genome assembly GCF_023724105.1 of Carassius gibelio. NCBI lineage: Eukaryota > Metazoa > Chordata > Actinopteri > Cypriniformes > Cyprinidae > Carassius > Carassius gibelio. The sequence goes on along the minus strand of NC_068407.1, from coordinate 5,237,895 downwards.
TGCAGTAGTCTATACAGTCACTGGTACAACTAATCTTTTTAATGTGTCCCATGCACAACCAAGCCATACTGTACAATGTCTCAATGTCTTCAGCGGTTGAGATAACCCAACACATTGGCTTTCAGTGGTGCAAACCAACTAATTGTTGCTCAGTTAGTCTGAGTTCCCAGAAGTTGGTCTGTGTAGTCGACCATAGAGATGGAAATAAAAACTAAATCACAAATCTTAATTTAGAAACACCAGAAAAAAATAAGTCGGTGTGAGCTGATCACTGGGGTCTTCTGTTGAAATTTCCCTACAGTGAGAAACAGAGGAAATATTATATTATGTATATACAATAACATATTGTAACAACTAAAAAAAATAAAAAATAAAGCAACTTACAAAACTTTATGACACTTAAAACAATTTATTTTAGCCATAATGTCCTTTTTTTGGTTGAACTTGATGCATTAAATACTAAAACAGCAAAATTACTAAAACTTTAAATGGAAAATCTAACTAAAACAAAGGATTTCAATGACACTAAAAAAATACTGTTTAAATAAAAAATAAATATATATGTGAATTTAAGAAAAAAAATACAAATAAATATAATTGAAGAAATAAATATTTAAAATGTGCGGATTAAGTCAAACTAATTACAAATAATCACATTATAATATAATAATCACATAACAATATTGAGCATATATTTTGCTATAAAATATAAGAAATAAATAATATAATAATAATAATAATACATGTATTAATGTAAACATGATTTTGTAGCAGTGACTCTGACAGAAAGAGGAAATAAGTAGCAATAAGAATACAAACAGATGCCTTCCGTCACAGAGGTGAGTAAAAAAAACTGAAATTATTTTTGAAATGAAAAGCCAGAAGACATACAGTTTAGTTTATTAGATCTGAATCCTTCTTCCACCCTCTCAGACCTTACAAAAAAAAAGAAGAAAAAAGAAGAAAAAAAAGAAAGTAAAAAAATTAACACAAACAAACACAGACAAAAATGGCCTTCAAATTCCCCCATTCCAGACAGAAGGTTAAAGTATCATCAAGTGTATTTTAGGAATGAAATCAGATCTTGAAAAAGAAAGAATTCCCCATGGACACATGTAAACGAGACAGAGATAGAGAGAGAGAGAGGCATTAGAAGACCCAGAAATTTGAAAAGTTTAAGGACAGATTCTGTTCTCTTCACCAAAAGGAAAGATGATGATGTTTTGTGTGGGTGATTATGGGCTTAATTTTCACTGTTTCATCTAACAATCAGTAATATGCAGATTTACAGTATCGGTCAATCAAACAAATAGCATTTACAGGCAACAAAAACATCACTTTTTACATCAAATTAACCAAATTAATGGTAAACATAATGAACAACAATATATATATATATATATATATATATATATTCATACAGCACCCTTACAAAACTGAAGAAAACTTTCCAATCAATTAGATTATTAGGTCAGTATGCATGCATTTTGAAATGGAAGGAAGGAAATTAAAAGTGAAAGGGCGATAGTCTGGAGAGACCCACAGCAATGAAGACAGCATCAATAATGCTCTCCACATACATTTGTATATATTTGTCTCATATCATCAAGTTGTGCAGAGTTGGTGAGGCCGCTCTGGGCTCTGGGAGGAGTGCCTGTGGATGCTCGTGGAATTATATTGTCATACGATTCCATCTGTGGCTACAGTCGAAAACAGTCCAAATAGACATGGCAGGTGAACACACAAATGCACAAAAACACTGGGTCTACAAAACAGATACATACATACATACATACGGCTCTCTTGTGGACTTTTAGTGGAAAATTTGTCTGATTTTTTTCTTGTGTATTTTTGATTGTGAACAGTGGCCACAAGACTTGGTGGTTGAATGCATATTCAAATCAATAGTAAAATAGGTGCACTCACATTGACCACTCCTTTGGTGATGATGGCTAGTTCTGTCGGTTGGTAAACACAACTTCGGTGTTGGCCGTTATAGCCGCTGTATGGGGACACAGGCTTATTACCTGGGAAAACAATGTTAAAACAAGAAGGTTAGCTGTTTGGACTTGAGAACACCTTTGTGTGTGACAAACATGACATCCATATAGACACAAGACAATAAAAAAATTATAAAGCTGCTACATGCGATAAATGTGGATAAACAACCTATTTCCCCCTGTATAACAGTATTTTAAAATGTATTTCAGATTCTTATGACTGTTACGTTGAAACCAAACTTAGATATTTAAATACAGTTAACTACAACTATATATAAAATGTTATATTATATATATCCATCCCTAATGTTTCAAAACATTAATGTTTTTTAGTGTATTTTTGATCAAATAAATGAAAACAAAACAAAAAAATATACGGACTTTGTGACTAATATATATATATATATATATATATATAAAATCTCATATTTGTTCTGGAGGACAATAGCAACAATAAAACAATATTATGTTTCCATGAAAACTAGATATACGCTATAAATAGATATATTTTATCGCAATCACTTAGCAAATATCTCACGTTATCTTAGCCACAATATTACATTCGTTTCGATGGCATATGACACAGTGTGGTTTGATAAGAATTAAATGATGCAGTTGGGCAGAAATGTCCTCTTGCTCGGTGAAATACCTAACGCTGATGATCCTGTTGCCACACCTCAGTCTCCTTGGAGACATGCTTATGTAAACACACGCTTCAGGGTCTCTACAGAGAGTCAGAAAGGAGTAGCGTGTGCTCCTATTGACTCATTTCAGGGTGGGAAAGCTCCTCCATTTTGCTCCTGGTGTTCATTTACTAATGAGATATGATTCCTGAACTTTCCAGCACTCCCTTTTCAATACGAACAGAAGCATTCCTTTTACATCACAAAACCACAGCTGCTATGCAAATATTGAAGAAGATGAGGAAATGTTATATGTACGCCACGCCATTGATAGATGACGGAATAAATGTGACCGTACTGTAAGTTATTGGTTGAGCAAACACAGTTGGATATTGTTGATCTACAAAAGAAAGGTTTGACCCATAGCTCTGAATGTGCAAATGCATGGAAACTCTGGGTGCAAGTTCATGGACATCAAAAGGTAAAATACATTTGCATGCTTGGCTGGAGGAAACAAGCAGGTGCAAAGACAAAGAGAGAAAGAGACATCGACAGGGACAAACAGACAGAGAGAAGACAGGGATAGAGAGGAAGAGAGGACGCATGAACAGCGTGTTCAGTGCGGTACGATCAGATATTTGACTGAGTGGATTCAAACATCAGCATATCAAATTCGGGTGGGTAAGCAGCAATTATCGGTGAAATTCAGCCCTGTTTCCAGCATGTTCTGCAGCTTTGTCCTCTCTCAAAGTCACACACTCCCTCTCCTCTCAGCGCATGTTAACACACACAGACATATTGGGTTTCTGCGGTATATAACTGGCACATTTAGTTTGATTCTGAATCACTGCATGGAGCTTTTGAAACAGCACAAGTTACATTGCTGTATACAACATCCAAGACGTTTTAGATCCATAATAGTAATTAGAGTTAGGAATTCAGAATTCATTCTTGGAAATGGAATGATTTTCATGCTGTTTGGGTCCATTTACAGTTCTGGAACATTTGCACCCAGCAATACAGCCTACAATATTTACATGAAACGTTAAAACAGAAACTTCTTCCAACAAAATCCTGATTTCAGACATTGTTTTATTATGAAATATTTCAGGCCGGATGAAACATAATCCTTCTCAGCATATCCGTGAGTGGTGCAGTAGTGGCTGTCAGCATATACAGTTGGCTTCAGCCAGTTTTCTCTTACAGGTCAACTACAGTACTTCCACATTGAAGAAATACTTGTTTTTAACTAGCTATGTAAATATTTATGCTGAACATGCAAAACTGCACAGATATATTATAAAGGTAACTTGTATTGCATATGTGAAATGCAAATAGCAGCTAAAGGTTTGTGGTCAGTATGATTTTTTAAGGAAAGAATTTATATTTTTATTCAGAAAGTAAGCATTAAAGGGGTAGTTCACCCCAAAATTCTGTCATTAATTACTCACCCTTGTGTCGTTCCAAACCCCTATGACCTTCATTCATCTTCAGAACACAAATTAAGGTATTTCTGATTAAATCTGAGAGCTTTTTGACCCTGCATAGACAGCAAAGCCCGCTGACACGTTCAAGGCACAAAAAGATACGATAACTCACAACAGTACCAAGACGTCGCTGTACTCGCATGAACGCACACTGAACGCACACTGAAAACTGACACAGAAGACAAGAAAGAACTATTAAGGAGTCATTATTATAATTGTTTTTTTTTTTTGAACAAAACATTTATTCTCGCAGTTTCATTAAACTAAGGTTGAACCGCTGATGTCACATTTTAACAATATCCTTACTACCTTTCTGTGCTTTGAATGTGATAGTTACATTGCTGTCTATGGAGGGTCAGAAAGCTCTCGGATTTCATCAAAATATCTTAATTTGTGCTTCGAAGATAAACAAAGGTCTTACAGGTTTCGAACAACAACAGGGTGACAATTTTCAACTATCCCTTTGAATTAATCAAAAGTGAGAGTAAAGACTTTTACATTGTTACAAAATACTGAAAAACAGTATCCCTATTTCCACAAAAAGATAAAGCAACACAAATATCTTCAACATTTATAATAACAATAGGATATTAGCATATTGGAATGATTTCTGAAGGATCATGTGATACTGAAGACTGGACTAATGGCTACTGAGGATACTGATTTGAACCACAGGAAAATTTTACATTTTAATATATTTTATAATACAAAACAGTTTACTTTTAAATAACATATTACTATTTTACTGTATTTTAATACAATAAATTCGGTATGAATCAGATTTAAGGTTTTAAAAAAATGTAAAAAAATAGCTTTTGAACGGTAGTGTACAAATTTTGGCATATGCAATGGCGATGACTTTTAAAAACTGGACAAAAATATAAAGCCTTACCTAATAAAAAAATTAAAAAAAACTTTTATTATCTGGTTCCAATCAGACTGATGCTCATAAAAACGCTTAAATTTCCTGATAACAATTATAGACACTTGTAAACTAACTTGTAAAGTAATATAACTTCAAAGCAAATATGATAAGGTTAAGAAGAACGGAGTAAAAACTCAAAAGCTTGCATTTACCTGCATTGGGCTCATCCATAGAGAAGGCCTTATTCTCCACATATATGCTCTGTACACTTTGATCCTTCAGAATGGTCTCGTACCCTCTGCTGGGATACAGATTTTCCTCAACAGCTGCATCTTCATCATCCTCACTCAGACCACACACTGCCGGCACCGTGTGGAACAGCAGAAACACCCAAGCGTTTGACACCAATGCTATAGCCAATGTGGGATCGTCCCATGTCGGCCCACCATGCTTTGAGTTCCCATACACATACATGACAATCCACGCCACCCAGATGCCCACCGAAAGCAGTCCTGTGACCAAGATGAAGGCTCCATCTTTGCGCCAACGCTTGTGCTTCCCTGCCAATATGGGTATGGATGCCACCACGACTGCCAATAGTAGATTTAGAACGTAAATGAGCGCCATGACAAAATCCTGGTTTTCGATATTACAGGGAACAGCGGAAGCAGAAGCCAGATTTCCAGTGATGTTAGTTGGGTATCGTACAATAGTAATGATTAGCCATTCGGTGTTGATGACAACTTCAACCAGCCAGAGCCCCAGAGCCCCCAAGCACCAAACCCAACCTCTGGGCGCCGAGTTCCTCCTGGCCAGTATGTTCAACCTCACAGCTTGCATGAGAAGGCAAGAGAAGCAGCCAGCGAACAGCACACCGAAAAGAAAGCGGCGTGACGCGCAGGTAGCAAAGTTTCTTCCAACGATGAAGGCGAATGTGAGGGCGAACAGTCCAAATGTGAAGATGAGGAAGCCTGCATGAAGCCCCAATGAACTGCGCCACTTCCTGTCAGTGACAAAGGGAAGGCTGGCTAACAGCACGATCAGAAGAATCAGGGTGGCCACCAAACCAGCTGCTGCAAATGCCTCAACCACAACCCCCCAGACTGCTGTCAGGTCGCAGAGGTTATAATACAAGGAGTCCACATTATCTCCACAGCCCCTGGGGTTTAAAGTCTGGGCCAGAGATCCAGGAAAGACGCATAGAGCAATGGAGAGCAGAAGATGAAAACGTTGAGATTTGGAGCTGAGGTGATCCATGTTTCTAGGAGAGAAAAGCAGAATGAGCATGCAATTAAGTGTTACAAGATACTGAGAGATAATAGCTCAAAATCCTCTCCTTACACACACAGTGAGGGAGTGACAACGTCAAGATCTTAACAATAAAAAAAGCCATTAAAATGTCACACAGGTTCATGCTTCACTAGGGGGCCCACCCTGGCCATTAAGCTTGCTCTCTAAAGGTGTGGACCATCTAGACTTTGAGCATGCAAATTTACTTCTGACATTGTGATGATTATGGGCAATACAATTACATTCAATCAAGATTTAAGTTACATAACCATTCAAAGTCAGTAAGAAATGTCTCTTGAGCACCAAATTAGCATTTAAAATGGATATCTGAAGTATCATGTGACCCTTAAGACTGAAGTAACAATTTAGAAAATTCAGCTTTGCAATCACAGAATTTCATTATATTTAAAAATATATTAAAATAGAAAAAAAGCTTAAAAATTGTAATAGTAATTTACAATATAGTGGTTTTGATGTATTGATCAAATACATTACAACACGTTATACTTTTAAATGGCAGTGTATGTAACTATGGTATTTTACTGTTGTATTTAATAAAGGTGTTCCTGTAGCTCAATTGGTAGAGCACTGTGCTATGAAGCGCAAGGTTGGGGGTTCGATTCCCCGGGAACATATGATAGGTAAATATCGATAGCCTGAATGCACTGTAATTCGCTTTGGATAAAAGCATCTGCTAAATGCATAAATTTTAATAAAATTTTATTTAATATAGATTTGTTTCAAATTCACGCTCTCATTGCTTTTTCTTGCTCATTTCTGCCTATTTGGGGAAACAAATGTTGGGTTCATCGAACATAAAAAAAAAAAAAAAAAATTGTTAAATATCTTAATGTTTTCTTTAATTGTTATAAATTATTGTAAATAACTTCAAACATTTGTTGTGATATGAACAAACAGGCAGTAAACAGACTGATCTGAATCTCTCAAACCTAAAGTGTACATCATTCTACAGGTTCCTGGTTCATTTCGAATCAGAAACTTTCCAAAAGAATGAGGAATTCAGTTGTGAACTCGGTCGCTCTAAAATGATTCACTACCTGAATGGGTCTTATTCATCTAGTGTGACCGCACCTTAAGAGCAGACATTAATCATTAAGAGCAGTAATTTCTAAACTTGGAGCTTATTCAGATGTGTCTGTTAATCATTCATTTTACTTTTAAAGAATATTGATTTTCTTAGTTCCACTTTCAAAACTTGAAAGAGAATGAATCAGTGAAAAATATACAAATGACAAATGGACCATACAGAGCTCTTAGAAACCTTGAAGTTTGATTTACTACTTAGTAAGAAAGGTATATTAAAAACACCAATTATATTTTCTATTGTGTTGTGAAGATTAACCACAATGAATTGAATTCCAATGAATTGTAAACACAATCTCTGTTACCAAATGATAAGACCATTCATGGTTAACAGGTTGTGTCTGTTTGATCACATTATACTGATTTCATTACTTAATCGATACTTACAGAAATCAGTTTCAGGAACTGCTACAGTAAATTTTGTTCTTTACTGAAGCCAGCTGCTTTCATATCAGACGGATAAAGACTACTTATATTAGTAAATACATTTCTATTTGTTCAACTCTCGCACCTGAAGAACTCTCTTTGAAAATTACAACTTTAACACAGGCATACAACGTAAAAGGTGGCTAAATTGATGAACACCACGCAGGGCCTTAAAAAGAAACATAACATGCATTCAAGGTCTGTGAGTTGTTCACTTGCTGGATGTTTAAAACTCTCTCTAGGGTTCTAATGTTCTGGTTTTTAGCCAAGCTCCAGTAGAGGATTACATTTTTGAGAGTAACATTTTTTTTAAATATATATTCTACCATGTAAAGAATATGTCAATTTATAAGACAAATCAACAAGCACTTTATTATTTCAAGTTCAGAAATGAAATAAGGGGAAGGCTCTTTATTTTTCAAGCCTTTTAAGTCAATTGGCTTGTATGGTTTTCTCACATGGAAAGAGCTCCAGTAAAGAGAATTCATAGACTTTGTATTCCTTGTAGTACTTTACAGTGTATACTCATGTACTTTATTTACATACAGTACTATGCTCTTTCTTTCTTTGACCCCTGATAAAAGGAAGAAAGCCGAAGGAAGAGAGAGAGCTCCTTCTTTCTTTGGAAATTTTAAGTAAATAATAAATAGCTTCACATAATAATAAATAAGCTTTAACATACAGTCTATTGGAATATTCAACACACAATTCACCAAAATATATAGTGCTTCCACACATCTAAAATGTAGTGATTAAATATTATATTTTTTGTATTATAATGAAACATTTTAGCAAGGTTTAAATACATTTTGGTTCTTTTCGATATTTTATCCATGTTATTTAACAAGCTCATATTGTCATACAGCCGTTTCAGCCAATCACATAATTCAGTCCGTTACAACGCACCAATCAGATCGCAGCACAGACAGGCATTCGTGTCTGCGACTGACTGGGCGTCTCACCTGAGCAGGTGAACAAAGATTCTCTTCAGTGCTTAAATATAACGGCTTTACGGTTTGACAGCAGAAGATGAATCTGAATGGATTAATATCCATAATGGAATTACTAAACCGCAGTAAAACATTTGCAACAACCCCCAAAATAAAACATATTAGCGTCTAAATATCGTGGTATTTTCACCAACATATTTATAAACTAACGAGATCAATGATCTCGTAATTCCATAACGGATTAAAACCCAAAGCACAGGCAATTAATATAAATAAGCCACAATAAAATAAAGTACAAACCACAAAAATAGCCTATTGTAAAACTGCAAATCAGTCCATAGAATCACGAAGATACAGAAGAAACTAACAAACTCACCCTTTGCAGTCAGACGTAGGTACTGTGTCGTTTCTCTGTCACTCAGCAAGTGCAGGAAAATAAATAAGACATCGCGACGCCTAAATGTTCCAGAGAGAGTTTAGGTGGGGTATTAAACCCTGAAGAAGAGAAAAAATTAAATCAACAATGTTCCCTTTGTATTCCAGGCAAACAAACCTTCAAAAAGCTTCAAGGATAGTCGAGGGCAAACACTTGGCGAGTTTTGATAGCGCCAGTGATGTGACTCAAACTCTCAGTTTCTCTCTCGCGCGCGCACTCACCTCGCTCACCTCACACACACCCCTCTCTCTCTCTCTCTCTCTCTCTCTCTCTCATTCTCGGGAGCGCGCCTGCTTCTTTCACTACCTGCCTGGTTAAAAAACAAACTGAGAAGGGAAAAACAGTTAGCCTATCAGTGGCACCTTAGTGAGCTATTTGTGGTGGATATTAAGTATTTTGTCCGTTTCCGGTTCATCTGTCTATCCACACACCGCACATTACAAGAGCCATTACTTACTTTACTACTCTGGTAATTTGAGGCCTCAGTGGCTTTGCCAAGCACCAACCTACACACACAGACAAAGGCGACAATGGCATTGTTTCTTTTTCTGTGCTTACTTCTGGGTCTGAAAAGAAATGAAAAGCCAACCTGAACTTTAAAAACAATCGAGGCAAAACGAAGACAATCTTCCTTGAATCTTCTCTTGCTTACGCTGCCCTTTTAAAATATGCCAAAACTCTTATGATCAAAACACATTATTTGTTTGTCGCTGTAATGTTACAAACCTAAATTGATATTACGAATATACATTTATGTTATCTACGTTTCACATTTGCAAGCAGTAATGTAACAGGTTTAAACGTGGGAATTATATTTGCAAAAATGTGTGTACATTGCCACCTAGTGGCAAACCATATAAACATAACCTATTAATCTCATTCACCATTCAAGTTTTCTACAGATGAATCTAGTTGATTTGATATTTTTCCACATGTACTCTACAGCATATTTTTCTTCTTCTGCAATTATGCTTTCTTTTTATTCCAGCAGTGACAAAACCACATGTGAGCAACGTAAGTTGTCTTGCTCTAGGTTACATATAGATCCCCGTTTGCTCTTCCTTTACAGCCTTTTATTTATTTATTTATTAATTAATTTATTTATTTATTTATCTATTTACCTATCTATCTATATGAATACAGCTAAATATGCTGTATTAAACATAGTACATTTTACAGGATTGGTGATAATTTTTTTTTTTTTTTGCCTTTATAAAGAAGAATTGGATTCAAAATACAACAAATCTCATAGATTACAATTGAAATATTTTTTTAATTAATTTTTAATTGATTTACCACTGAAAAAGTTTGGATAAAATAGCAAAAAATAAAAAAAATATTTACAATTCAGATGTAAATAGGTCAATAAAACCCTTCTAATTAAATGATTATTACTGTGTTTTGGTACAGTGACAAATTTGGGGAGAAGGCAAGTATTTAAAAACTTTCTGAAAATACAGTAAAATTACCTGCACTATTGTGCACTAAATATGTGCCTTGGATATTTGCATAAATACAAAAAAAAAAAAAAAAAATTTACAACTTTGACATGCAAATTCTGTAGAATTGTCCATATAGCTACATCTTAATCTGTCTGTTTGTATTGCATATAGAGGGCTTTGTCCATTTCTGTTACAGTTGTGATATACTGGAGGTAGTCCTAGCAGACTCATTGTTTGTTTTCCTGTCTGGTGTGCTGTTGGAGTGTGAGGTGTGAATGTGTTCTGCTCACATAACAGGATACTCTAGTTATTGCACAGTGTGTTTTCTTTCCGTTTTTAACAACTAGAAGGAAAGGAAGAAAAAAAGTCAAAGAAACCTCAGCACGTATCTCAACTGATTTTATAGGCTTGGATTCTGAATTTTTCCATCATTGAAATGCAACAGTTTGAGTTCTTTTATTTTTAAGGACTCCAGACACATAAATAGATAATCACAGACATTTCATATATGATCAGTATTATCAAAACACATAAAAAAAAGAAAAAATGTTCAGTTGTCAGTGCACATATTTAATAAGCTTGTGTGTCACAATGTAAACCATGAACAACAATGCAACTAGAGGAAGTATCATGCAAGTGCCACATGCCATTTTATGGGGATTTCTATTCTGCAGTTATCCTCTTACACCACATCACACAGAAACATGTATAATGTGCAAGCTTAAGTCATATTTCACAAATGAATTATCACATCAAGGCAAAATAAAGTATATCACATTACATAATTGATGAAACAGGTAGGCAGTTTTAATCTGCCAGTCATCACCATTGGTCGTAATTTCATTCATTTATCTGAGGTAATTTACAACCATTTAAGTCAACATGAAATCACTTGTTTCAACCCCATTTTCTAAATGCATTATTGGTCTTATTGTGCATGATTTATTTGCAGATTAATTAAAAATAAAGTAAGAAAAAAAAGTCTTAATCTTAGTGATTTGAGGAAGAACACCATCTGTCATCCTTGCTTACGGGAACCACAGACATTTTTGTGTCAGATTAGTTAGAAAACATGGCTACTTTTAGTTTCACACTAACCAGCCAGATTTTAACTGACAGCAAATTCTGGCATAAAACTCCTATATTTCATAATCCAAACAAATGCAAAAGTATTTTTTTAAGTTTATTGACTTGTTCAAAAAACACTGGCGTATGTTTAACAAGAAAATATTCCTTTCCACTTCTAAATTTTACGTTTTATTCAGTGGATTATTTGCCATTTCTTTGTAATTATCTGTAAAATTTACTTGCAATTTCTGAGAGAAAATTGTAAGTAAATCCTCCACCAATTCTTTCTTTATTTAATTTTTTTTTTTCAGTGTACAGGGTTATGAATGCCATTTCATGTTAAACTTAACATATGTAATGTAGGTAAAGCAGCAAAATGCATGCATAGCAAGGACAAAACAATCAGCAGCAGCACAAGGCTAAGCAAATCTAAAGCTGACCTCAAACAGAGCAGGCTATTTGTTGTCTTAAATATTCAGACTCTTTCTTGTGCTGTCAGCCGTCTGCTTGTATTAAGGCCTTAACGATAGATGTGCTTTCTTCTCAGGCATCTGTGTTTGTAATGCAGCGGGGGATTTTTCTTTCAAAGAGACTACATCTGATAACATCTGCAGGGCCAGAGGCTCCCTCTCATGAGAAGGGAGAGAGAGATCAAGAAGAAAGGAGAGAAGACACAGGGTGCAACACTGGGTGCTGAGAAACACAAGTGAACTAAAAGGACAAGTGAAGAGTTCATAACCAAAGCTCCAGATAATAAATGAGTTAGTGTTTTTTTTCTTTTTTCAGACCAAAATTCAAAATGTTCCTCTCTAATTCACCAGACTAATTAAATTAAAGCTTTCAATGTACCTTTTAGTCAAACGCATGCTTCACTAAACCATTAGTCATAAAAAGGTCTTCTAAACACATTTAATCATCATTGTACAGTCAAGGACTAATATAATTGATTCTTGCAGACTCTCTTCCATTAGATTTATTCAGATAAAATTTGACAGGAAAATCGATGCATGTGCTTGTAAAATAAATAAAAAAATTGAATATACAGCTGGTAAGTGTGTATGTAAAAGCATAGTGACTTCGGTAATCATACCACATTTTTCAATGCATTTAGATGGAGCTGAAGCTGAAGATCTGAATCTGTTCTCCTTAAGTACACGCTGGCATGTCCTACACAATATCTGATTAGATAACAAAAATCTCTGGTGATCCTAGCAAGTGGAAATTTTTACTGTTGCTGCATGGGTGCACAGAAGCTCAAGCCTGGCTTTGTTCAGCAGAGCCTGAGCCCCTCAGATGGGTCTGTTTGTACAGTGGTGTCTTCACTCTTTGTGTTCCCACGTCGAAGCCCCTTTTAAAACCTCATCCAGTCACCATGCACTGAAAATAAACAGCTAGGCCAGTGTCTGCAGTTTGCACACTGGGGTTAAAAAGGTCAACCATCGTGCTCTGCTTCACTGGATGGGTTCAGAAAGGGTTTAATTTAGTCATGCAACATAACCTACGATTATGAACTTTATGGAACAGTTTAAGTTTGATCCCAAAAAAATCAAATACTAATTACATTCAAATGGAAAATTATTTAGTGTTGCATTTAAGATGGCATTTAAGATTTCAGATGGCTTTAAATCTACCAATAGAAATACTTTATAGTCTGGAATGATAGATCATAAATTAATGAGACAAGTCTGTTAATGAAACACTATTGTATGTGTTTAAACAAACTTAATTCATCTGCAATATGAGCAACATTTATAAAAACACTTAATACGTGACACGTTTTTACAATATCAAAATACAACAATTAAAAAAAAAATCTGTCATCATTTACTCATCCTTATGTTATCCCAAACTCTATAACTTTTTTTATCTACCAAACGTAAAAAGTTTTTGATGTCCATGTGACATGACCATCATCATAGCTTTCAAAACTTATGTAATACGTGTCATATTTGAATGAATGCAAATTTAAAGAAACATTTTGCTTCTCATATAATGAATTGAATTGCAGCCTTTTCTCACACAAAACTATCTAATGGCTTTAAAACACCTTGATAATCTTTTACAATATGCAACAGTTTTCCAATACTTTTATGCTGCTTTTTTGTCACTGTGGTGCTTTATTATACATCACCATTTACTTTTCTTATATAGAAAACTGTGTTCCACCAACCTGTGTTTCACAGAAGAAAGGAAGTCTTACAGGTTTCGACCAACACAAAGGTGTATAAATGATGACAGAATATTCATATTTCAACCTATTCCTTAAAAGGATAGCCATTTATGGAAAATGACAAGAATTAGTACTCATTTGATGAGCCAAATATCTTTGTTTTCATAAATACTGGAGTATGTTTTTTTTTTATCCCTGCAGAGGACAGGACAATAAATAACAAAACTATTCAGATCAGTGCAAAAGACAAGTAAGCTCTGCAGAACAAGATACAATGTTTTCTGGAATGGTTAAGTCTTGATATCTATGATGTCCTGCAAAGCTTACTTGTCTTATCATTACAAAGTTAATATTATTGGGCTTTTGTTTAATGACCGTAAACAGTGATCTCTCGGGTCACTAACCAGAGGCCAGATAAGACAGCATTCAGATTAACAGTACCTGTGGTGCACATTATAGCGTGAATGGATGCGAGACTGTTCATTACGAGGATGTTTTATTACAGGTGGATATTTTATTATGAGGATATTTTACTTCCACTGTTTGTGGTAAAAAAATCTGTATTTTTTTTCTATTTTATTACACTGCGGTCACATTCACTGTTGGTGAAATTTCCCGGCAGAAAACCAGTCAATGCAATATGAATCTGTACGATTAGAAGTTTTGTTACTCACTTGGTTTGAAAGTGAATTCAGTGTGAGCCGTGCTTCATACATCACTACGCTTTTGACAGTAAACAATGCACCTTTTTTTTGCATGTGACATTTTGCTAATGTGACCGCACCTTTAACTTTTAAATCCTTAAAAGACTTGAATTCTTTTACATTTTGTTTTAAGAACAACACCTTGCTTTTGTTGGGGCTTTAAAGGATAGTTCCCCCCAAAAATAAAAATTCTGTCTCTATTTACTGACTTCTGTCAAGCTGTATTCTTTCTTCGTCAGAACACCAAAGAAGCTACTCCAAAGAATTGTTCAGTGTTTTCTTTTTTTCTTTTTTTTGTCAAAATAATTATATTTAATTTAATTTAATGTATGGACAATAAAAAAAAGTCATACATGTTTAAAACAACATGAGGGTGATTAAATGATAACAGAATTGTCATTTTTAAGTGAACTTTCCCTTTAAGCAGGACTATATCTTGATGTCTGCCCTTTTGGGTGAGAGAGGGGTGACCTCTCGCTGGGAACGTTTGGAGCTGGAAATAGAAGAGGTGGAGGCATTGGCAGCATTGTGCTGGTGATTTAGGGGGTGGCGTGGGTGCAAATGTGCCCCCCGGAACAACAGGACGTCCCTCACTGCCCCTCTGAAGGGTTTGCTGACAAAACAGTACAGAAAGAAATTCACAGCAGTGTTTAGCATGGCTAACATGTTGGCTAAGTCGTATGCTAGATGTACCCGCCAATCGCTGTGCACCGATGACACATAGAGATGGTAGAGCACCACTCCGGTACGAGGCGCCCACAGGACAGCAAACACAGAAGTCACTGCTAGGAGCATAGCTGTGGTTTTACCCAGCTTGCTTGGCACTGCCAGCTGCTGCCCGCTCTCGTCTTGGCACATCTGCTGCCGCTGTCTCTTCTGGAGCCTCAGGATGATCAAAGAGTTTAGTACCAGGAAGATGCAGCACGGAAGGAAGTAAATAATAGTCACGTGGGTCCAAATCAAGGCGGTATCCAAGCTGTTTGGCACATGGCTGACCCTCCACATGTCCGACCACCAGAAGAACGGCACGCCGGATGCCAGCGCCAATGTGAGCACCACTGCGATGATCCGCCGAGCCCGTGCCGGGTAACTGATCTGCCGATGAAGTAGCGGGTGGCACAAAGCGACATAGCGGTCCACCGTGAGGGGAACGGTAGCCCAGATAGATGCATGATTGGCAGAAAACTCCATCATACTGACTGACCTCAGCAGCAGCACAGGGACGTCTCGGTGAAACACAGCCGTTTCCAACAGGAAGCCCACGAAGATGATGAACAGCTGGCTGAGGATGTCCGAGCCAGTTAGTGCAAGAAGATACACATACAGGGCCTTCTGAGTACGAACAGCCAGCCGGTAAAGAGCCACCAGCGTCAGGATGTTCACTAGGGAAAGGAGACAACTGGAATTAGAAAGAAGGATTAGGGTAGAGGAGGATGGACAAGGCATAAACAGTAAGGGAATGAGGCCAGAGAAGGGAGAAGCATTAGACGGGGATAGAAATCAAGGGCATGGAGGGAGTTGAAACAGCAGGATTGATGGGAAGTAAAAGATTAGGGGTCATATTTACAGAGCATGGCAGCCCACGGGAACCTTTGCCCTTATTTTCCACAAAGAAAAGATTAAACAAGTAAATTTGTGCTATTTTTGCTCGTTGAAACAACAGAAGATAAGTGTACTTTACATGTTTTAAAGATTTTAATAGTAAAAATATTTATAGAAAAGACATGTCTTCATACAGCAGAATGGATAAATCCCATCAAAAAGAAAATATGATTTCTTCTCATTCACATTCATGTTGTTCCAAAACCATATGCTGTAAATTTTCCATTAAAATTTACTTACCATGTCATACCACAGAAGTTAAGTCTTTGGATAGTTTATCCAAAAATAAAATTATGTCATAATTTGCACATGCTTACGATGTCCCAAACCTATATCATTTATTTTCTTTTTGTGGAACATATATAATATTGAAAAGTACTTCAGTATTTTTTGTCCATACAATGATGTTTCAGACCCTTTTGACTTTGATTATATGGAAAATAACATTTTACATTTTCTTCAAAATGTCTGTTTTTGTGGTCTTATAAGTTTAGAATGACATGAGCATAAGTCATTTTTGGGTGAACTAGAGAGATCTTAAATTAGACAGCAAGTAAACGGATTTGAATTGACTGTTGTGAACACCAATCATCTGTCTGTGACCCTGATCTGATTTATAGTTGTAGTTTATGGGGGGCTTTCAAATGTGTCTCTAATTAATTGTCATTTGCATTGGTTGGTTTATTGATTTCCCTTCTTGTCTTCAAGTATCTGCCAATCTCTCCCAGGATTGGTGTAGTAAAATGTTCATGGATACTGAAGTGTGTCTCACAGAATGAATTTACTGTTCCACGATCTTCCTCCATCAAAGGAATCAAGGTGATGAAGATCAATTTCCCATGTGCCAAAAATGAATATTGTAGAACAGTTTGTGCCATGGTGAATTTTTTTTTTTTTTCTTGCAGAATAGAACATGGTCAACATGTATGACACTACTTAACTATATTATTTCATTCCATTTTTCATTCTACTAAATTAAATCCAGAATTGCATATTGATTGCTACCCAATTCTTAACTTAATATGCATTCTCAATTCAATTCTCAATGGCGCATGACGCTAATCTTAAATCGACCC
Source organism: Carassius gibelio (assembly GCF_023724105.1). Taxonomy (NCBI): domain Eukaryota; kingdom Metazoa; phylum Chordata; class Actinopteri; order Cypriniformes; family Cyprinidae; genus Carassius; species Carassius gibelio. Next base: position 5,220,652 of record NC_068407.1, on the reverse strand, counting down.
ATGTTTATAGGTATTAAAATGCACATCTCATACCTGGCACTCCAACACACAACAGAGTACTGTAGTAGATGACAGGGATGTAAGCCAGCACACACTCTGACCTCTCCTGAGCACTGCTCTCATCCTCCTGCTGGCCGGGTGTTGTGCCATTGTGCCAGTCAGTCATGGCCTCTTAGTTCCTCTAGTGAAAAGAAAGAGAACAGGAAGGAAACCTTAAAACTACAGTATCGGAATATGCCTTACAACCAAAATAAATGAAATTTACCTTATTGTGTTAATGTCACATAGATTATGGAGTGTAGAATAAAGAAGCGAAGGTGTAATGCATTTCTGCATGGAATTTTACTGTGCTCTGGTGGTCTTTTACCGGGTCACTGTGTTAATGACCTCGTAGGTTAAAAACAGTCAATTAGGGACAGATGGAACGAGTGCACAACACTCTCCCTCATTTACTCATCTTATCTTTCCACTTTCTACCTTTCCTTCTGTGTTTAACTTTGATTACTCCCATAACTGCCCCCTCCGGAGAGGATGAGGTGATCAGCTCTGTGCCAAACATGTTTATTTGCTTTCAAACCCAGTGCAGAGAGCGGAAATGATTGCCTTGCTCTGTATATTTCCTTTACCTCATGACATCTTTGAGTTTTACGGACAACTCTGCTAATGTGCTCAGGTGATTTTCGTATGGTCAAACTGTGCATCTCGCCTTTGCAGTGTGCAGTTTTTGTGTTGTCATTGGAATTGAACTGCCATATATTCATAAGCCATTCATTCTTTCCTCCTGTCAAAAAGACAATATAAAAGAGGGTTTATGTTGTGGAACATGATTGCTTGCTATGATGAGGCTGCTTCATCAACTGTCCTGCTTATGTGGGCAAATTCTCACTGTGAGTAAGAACTGGACAAGGCAGGAATGATTGGTCTTCTGTCACCTTATAATTACTAATCTTTCCATGCCTTACTGGGGATTTATGTGGGGTCCTCTTTGTCACTGCTTTTGTAATTTGGCCTAAAGCAATTCCTACCTACATTCACCATTCATGTGCATTTATAGTAAATTTAATTTAGGTAAAGCAGTGCAATACATTTTTGGTACTATGTCTTAGAAAACAAATACTACTTTTCTTTTTTTCTAGCAATAACATGAGATAAATACGAAAATTAATAAAATAATTAAAAATACACCTGTCGCAATATATAAGAGTAAATGGTTTTATATAAACACACATTATTACTAATGCATTTTACATATATTATATTAAAATATTTTTATATATATTAAACAACATAGTTGAATGGTTGAGATTGACAAATGCAGACAATGTTAAATTGGTGCATAAATTAGGAAAAAACAATGCCTTCACAGTGCATTTCTGCATTAATAGTGATCCACAGATGTTTTTCAAAAGTGCATTTGTATCGTCTCAATGGTGCAATTCCAAAAGCATCTTATTATTTCCACTTCCAGAGAAGCGTAATCTCATTATCATAGGCAGTTACATCATATATTGCAATAAGACTTTTATGGCTCTTTGTTACTGTGTAGTTGTTTTGATACAGAAGCTGATAAACGATAAATCTTTAACTAAAGCAGAGCGTGTGCTAGGCTACAGAAGAGAGGTTTTCCCTGAAAGGCTTTAAGTACTTCACTACTAATGTTGTTTTCCCTTCTGAAAATATCTCTACAAATAAATCATCGCTCATTTAATAGATTCACAATGAATGAGGAGTAGCGTGTGTGTGTGTTTATATGAGTCTGAGTGTGTTTATATGACATGCTGTTTGCACTGTGAAATCTGGCTCTATTTGTAGTAAAAAAAAGTCGGGTTCACTGGTAGCACCTATACTCTTTTCACTATTCAAATTGTTAAAGCATTTATCAAAGGAAAGTATAAAATAATTATGATTATGATTAAAGTGCAGTTCAAATGTTCTCAATATGAAGGAACTCATATTGATTTTGGATTCAAGAATGTGATCAATATGAATATCAAACATTACAAATGATGTGGAAGCAACATTTTCTCACGAGGTTTAGATTTTGTGGAGAGGAAACTTGTTCTTGTGCATTAGACATGCCTGTTAGCAAAAGACTAATATACACACTTTTCCTATGGGAACTCTTTGGATATTATCCTATTTCTCATTGCCAATCTTATATATATATAGACTTTGTGATATACCTAGAACCTAGAAATATATACATTATTTCTCATGTGTCCTGATATGGATGGTGTTGTTATGCCTAGCTCAGAACTATTTTCTTGAAGCCAAGCAATGTAAATTATAGCATGTTTTACACATTTTGCCACTAAATTGTCAAAAGGAGAGATTATATTTTAATATTTTAAATTAAAATGCAACAATATCACAATACATGCAACCATCAATCTTAATTTCCTCAGTTTTAATATAAAAAAAATTATCATAATAAAAAAATACACAGGGACACAAACTTTTAAGTGATGCAAATGTATCGTTCACTCAGAGGTTTCAATGGATTAGTTTAAATAATGATTTATTTATAATTTATTTATAATTTATAATATTCACAGAAATGAATCACTTTTGCTAGCTTGAATCAGACACTATTAAAACATGCCTAATGTTCACATATTCAAGTGTCAGGATTGTGAATTTAGTCATACTTGCTAACTTAATGGCCAAATAAAATAAAAGAAAAAAATGTAAATAATCCTGATATTCACAATTTAACTCTTAATGCAAAAGTCTTAACTGGCCTTGCATTGTGTCCTCGTATGCAACAAGGGTTTATTTCCATGACCAGGGATTTCCAAAGTTCCCATCCAGAGGCTACCATCTAGAATTAGGTTCTTCAAAGATTCATCTGAAATAACTTGTACGTTTAAGCTGTTTAAGCTGAAAGCATGACATTTCAGCTTATAGTCTGAACTATGTGAACGCCAAACAGAAATGTTTTTCATTAATGCATTACATGTGCTGCCTCAGGGAAACTACCAATACAAGCTTCTATATCTGTTCAAACAGTATAGACAATAATGAAAAAGGATGTTTTACCAAATAATGAACTGTGGCTCTATCTACAGTCTCGAGAGTAATCACCTCATTTTGTTCCAGTATAAATGGCCACTGTTTTCCATTCTGGGATGTACAGGGAGTCAATGTGTAAGGTTTCAGATCTCTCTCCATGGACTGTTTGCTCTAATGAACATGCTCAATTATTCATATTCAGCCGGTACACCTGAGACAATAGTTATGAGCTCAAGGACGATGGTATAGCAATACTATCCATATCAGCACACGCACGGAAAAGAGTGTAGTTATGTTTTTTTCTAAAAAAGGAAGAGAGAAGATGAGAGGGACACAGAAACAGAGGTCTTGAAATTCACTGTGTCTTGATTGCATAAGACGCTCACAAACAATGGCACACATTTTTAAAGCGATCTTTATGACTTCCAGAGCTGACCTCTGGATATCCTGCAGTTCTTGGAGAAAATATTAAGATGACAAGACACAGAGGACACAGCACATCAAATAACTGATTTATGTCCAGAACAAACCCGTAAAGACTCGTTTTAAAAAGCTGTTTTTAAGAGGATATAAATAAAAGTGGAAAGTACACAGTGCCAATATAAATAAAATGACTGTGTTGTTGTGAGCATGCAAATCCTACTATTTTATATACTTTTTATAAACATACACTTTGTATATGTATAAATGAAACTAATAAATAAAATATCAAATTCATATCAAAATATTTTAAAGATTTTTTGTAAAAATAATATATTAAATAATAATAAGTATATTGACATATCACGGTCTAGGGGTATTATGGAGTAAATTATAAATTTATATATAAACACACAAAGAGTTTATACTGTTCATGTTTTAAAGTATTTCTATACTGTTAAATACTTTTTTATATTTAAAAAAAATTAATATAAGTATATATAAGTATTTTTCAACATATATTCACTTATCACGGTCTCAAGGGTTTTATGGAGTAAATTATAAATGAACAAACATTAATTATTAGTTAAGTTAATTATAATGAATTTCAATCATAATGTTACATTTTACTATATATTGACATTTTGTAATACTGTGAAATTTTGTGAAAGTGTGATACTTTCTGCTAATTCATTGTTGGCAGATTAAATCTGAATGCAAATGCTTAGCCCTTGACACACTCGTGCCATTTTAAATAGGCTAGCAAAAAAAATCTACTGAATTACTACATAAAATAAATATTAAAAAAGAAAGTGCCCCGCTTTACCTGCATTTACAAATTTAATACAGCTAAATATATTAACAAAAACTCTTAACTGCAACTGATGCTCAATTTATAAAATTCACTGAATGAAGTGATTCATCAGACAAAGACTGATAGATTATGGACAGAGAGGTTTTCTTACCCTCACAAATCGCTGTAGGTCCCCATCCGTGGACTATGGAGCAGGAGTCCTAACTGCTGATGCCCAGGCAGGCAGCCCTTGAGGAGGACGGCGAGGGAGAACAGGGGTCTTTGAATAACAGACACATCACTGCAGTCACAGAGTGAGTTCGGAGGAGGTTATGGAAGAGAGATAGAGAGAAGGAGGGGTTAAGTGGGGCTGGTTTCTATAGGGAGGATTTTGGTAAATGAGTGAAGCATTGAGAAAATGAAGGTGAGTCAGATATAGAGGTCTGTCTTTCACAGAGGTCAATATAGCGCAGACACATGAGGAGTAGAGTGTATAGTTTCACACAGCGATGCTTTCGGACCCATGGGAGCTCTTATCTGTTGTGTGATTCCTCTGGCCGTGATGTGAATGTAAATTTAGCTTCAATCTAAGTATAGCCTCTGTGGTCATTTTTAAGCTTGAATCATTTCAATCAATACCTAAGTTTGTGTATTTACTAATGAAAATGTGAATGGTTCTTGTCTGTGCAAAACTCACCGCAGTGCTAGGGTCATGCTAGGGTCTTCAGGTTGGTTGCCAGGGTATTGTGGTTGCTAAGGTGGTGCACTTTTTTATGCAGTCGCTAGGTGGTTGCTGGATGGTTGCTTGCAAGGGAAAGTCAAAAGAATCTATCATTCTGGTTACATGCAAATAAATTCTTCAATGGAATGAAAGTTTATAGGATTTCTTCACCATTCATTTAATGATGCACCACAAGCATAATTTAATGTAGTTTCTTTCAAAATATTGTAAATTGGCTTTTATTTTGAAATTTCCTGTTGTTTTAGTGATAATGTGGTTTTGTTGTTTTAATTGTTGCTTACTATTTCTATTTAGCTTTTATTTATATCTATTTCAGATTTAGCTTTAGTAATTCTAGTACTTTAACTTCAAATTATTATATTTTTTCAGTTGTCAAGTCAACATTTCTGATTTTCTTTTATGTATTTCATCTAATATTTGTATTTTATTTCCACTCTATTTCAATTAACAAAAATGAATTTTAATTTTTGTTTTGGTCAAAATTAATTCTTTTCTTTTATTCTTTTAAATTCTTAAGGATACAAATCAAATTACAATTAATATCAACGTACAATGATATTGCCATCAGATGACAGATACCATCACTGCACAATACTTTTACAGTACGTTTCGTTCATTTAATGATAAAAATGTGCTATGGGGTCCAATATGTACAACTTTTAGCCATATCAATAAAGGTATTAGATGGTTTCTAGAAGAATTAGCATCCCTCACTAGCCAGCAACATCACGTCTCCAGATGGATGGAACAAAAAGTACATGTACACCACCATCTGGACACAGAAGGAGAGAAAGGATGGAGGATGGAAATCTGGATGCATGGATGCTCTCTCTCTTTCTAGTAATCACTGAGTGTTCGCTTTGATGATCAGTCTCTGAACTGGCCTTGTACCGCAGCAGAGGACAGGTCAGGCAGAAAATGAGCTGTGTAAACTCTGTCATTCGTCGTGGTTCCAGCAGTATAGGCATATTATTCCTATGGTGTGACAACAGAGACAGAATTCGCTATAACTATATATATATATATATATATATATATATATATATCAGTACAGATAGGGTAGATCACCACAGATCTTATTGAATTACGCAAGTAACATGCACTTCTGCAAAAAAGTCCTCTTTATATGTCCAGATCATAGAAAAGTATGGAAAAAAAAAAATTAAAAGGATGGTTCACCCAAAAATATATTTTAAAGAATGTTGGTAACCAAAAAGTTGACGGTAGCAATTGAATTCCATACTAAGTATTTAACTGAAAGAAAATAAAAAAAAATAATTTTGGGTGAACTATATGTAATGCATTGTGATAAATAACCATTTCTTCACTATATATAATTTAGCAAAACATAAAAGAAAAAAGAAAAAATACAATAAAAGCTATTAAAATAATATAAAACAATTGCATTATTTTCCCCAATGACACAGATGCATTATTCTCTAATAGAAGAGAAATTTATGTATTTTTGGAGAGCCTAATGAGCCTCAACTATCAGCCTAATGTTTTCACACATATCATAACCTTTTTAGGATGGCGAAACATTTCTCTTAAAAGAAAGTCTTGCAACTTTGTTTGGAATCCATGTTTTTATAATGTTAAAGTAAGGGTCAAACTAGCAGAAGAAAATGTTGATTTAATATGTCCTGTGATGCAGAACAGCGTTCATTATCCCATATATTCTTGCACTATGGCACTTCAACATGTTAGATCTGAAGCATGGTAGAGTTATAGTTTTATAAACATATTCCAAAATCCTTTTTTTATCGATTGTCCCTAAAGAGCAGATGCTCACGCAGCTGCAGGAAGAGCAGTCTCTTTGCATTTGACCTACAACAATCTCAACTTCTATAGCATAATGTAGGAGTGCAGTACTATCTTACACAGGTCTATAAATTCTGTCATCTATTTTTTTTCCAATGAAAGTATGTTGTTCCACTTCACAAAAAAGTCATTAAATATGCTGTCATGCAGAAAGCAGTTATGTCCTCTTTGTCCACTTTGAACTGGTTCACTTGTATGTAGAGTGAAGAAGAAAAATTGCCAACAAAAACTCACAGTTGAAGCACTTAAAGTGAAGGGTCCTTTTGTTCCATCTAAACACATTAATTCATAATGTGATTGCTGTGAGTGGGGTACTCCAAGCCTAACATTATTAATGTGAATTTAATTACCTGTAATTTCTGAGGCATGTGGGGGAGATGAAGGGAGAGAAACAAGATAAAAGGAAAAACAGATGAATAAGTGGCAAAAACTAAAGTAGTAATGAATGCAAAGAGATAAATACAAAGACAATTTTTGAGATGAATTATGGATTTTTAAGGTTTATTTATATATTTTTTTATTAAAAAAAATTGTCACTAGGACAACAAAAATGAAGTTTGACAATGCAAATGTATGTATTTCGCTTGCAACAATACTGCCCTCTAGCGACAATATCAATTCAAGTTTAGTAAACTTGTTACCGCATGATTGTTTGGTTGTAGATATGAATAACACAATTGTTAAACAAAATAGTCAACTAATTAATTAAAATTTAAAATGAAACCAATTTACTCATGACCCACAATACAAACAACACAATATACTGCTGAGAGGCAGTAGAGAGAAATAGATGCATTGAGGTGCCAAGTGGGTCAAACGTGGAGTCCTGTTATGAGAGAGGGAGAGAAATCGAATTAGGTTTGCTGGGTCACTGTATCACTGATTTTATCACTCTCATCAATCAATATTCCTGCAGGCTATAAAGACTGGCTTTCTCTTCACTGAGTAGTATAAATACTGGAGTTTGAGTTATTAGTACAAAAATAACAAACCAAAAGCTCTGCGGCCATATTTAAATTATATATATATAATGTAAAAAAGAGTTGTCATGCACTGTGCGCTGTAAAACCGATTTTAAAATAAAAAAGTATGTTTTACATAATATTTTAGTCTTTCTAACTCAAAATGTTTAATCCAATGTGTTACTTGCTGTTTCTGTGTGACTAGCAATCTGAAAGTTGAATCCTACTTGATATAATATAATATGACCTGTACACTTGTACAATTATTGTTGTTCTTTCACCTGAATATGAAAGCTTGCTGCTTTCTTACATTGTCTATGAGTCACCGCATCACTCATAGTTACTGTTCTAACAGTACAATAATATTGACCGTTCCTAGGACAGCTCACCAATGAAACAATACAAGCATTATAAGGAATTATATATAATCAGCTGGTTATTATCAGCTGACTGTACATTATCCTGCATTATGTGGCTTCGGTGTACCAAATAAATAAATAGCCAATCATATGTGAGATGTAAGGATTGTGTCACAGTTTCCGAAAGTTTGTGTCAAAGGTTGCAAAGACGAAGAGTCAGAAAGTTCCAACACAAAGGTGTTTAATAAAAGAATAAACATAGGGTAAGCCAAGGCAACATAATAGTGTGCATTACACAAACAACAACCGACAACGAACTGAGTAAATGAGGAACTTAAGTATACACTGGTAATAAACTAAAAGGATCAAATGAATTGCCATATTAAATATTACTGTATAAATTACAATATTACTGTTTTTAATTACCGTTTTATTGGATGCAGCCTTTTTATCAGCTCTGTTTTCTCCCAATCAAAATCAATTTTCATATTCACCCAGAATATAGCCTTAAGAGGAATCCATTCATCGATACCAGATCAGGGTCACAATCGGCCTGATAGTAGCTTTAGGGTTTCTCCTAAGTAAATGATTTACTCAAATTTTACTCGGAAGTTCATCTCACACACGCACAGCACACACACACACACACACACACACACACACACACACACACACACACACACACACACACACACACACACACACACACACACACACACACCCATATACAAACACATGCATATCTGTTCTCCCTCTGCCACCTTGTTACACAGCCAAGGTTCAGGCTCTCTCAACACATTTCCTCCACTCCTTTGACTGGCAGTAAACAAGTGACATAACCTCTAACTAGAGGACTCTGCAGCAGGGGTGGATGTCCTTACATACAGAGAGAGAAATAGACTCCAATCCTTCTTTTGATCCTGACTGTGGACAGCGTGTAACAGGATCCACATGTTCAGTCTGGCTCAGAGCTAAACAGAAATGTACAGGGGTCTCAAATACTTCTGGGTGTCATGTTTAGATAGGCCTATTACTACTTCTCATACTTTAAACAAACCCCTAACTGAGGAATTAAAAAGCTATTTATATAGGGGCATGAATGATATCTCAAATTTAATAAAGTTATGCAATTTTAAAATGGTAGCTCACCAAAAATGTATGAAATTCCAAATGAAATTCCAAACCTGTTTGAATTTCTTTCATATGCAGAATACAATAGAAGGTATTTAAAAAAAAAAAAAAATTGGTTTTGTCCATACGATGAAAGTCTTTCATTGTACTTAAAATAATTCCCACATATTTCTAAATATGTTCTTTTGTGTTCTGCAAGAAAAAATAAATACATATGAGAATGACAGAAGTGTGGGTAAATGATGACCATTATCATTTTGGGGCAAACTATTCCCCAGCTCCACCTGTATTGACCTGCTATGGGTTATTATATTTTATTTGTGCAGCAGCAGTATGTCTTAAATACTCACAGCACCGTATCAGCATATGTATGGCAGTAGCAAGTTCCTGTAGTTGCTTTGCAGCAGCAATAATCTACAACAACAGCAATAGCGTAGTTACATTTATTCCAAATACATTAAATTGTCATTTCAAATACAACGCTGAAATCTTCAGAGAGTTGTTATGATAGAGATGCATTCATGCCAACTCTGAGCAGCATTAAACAGTCTGTGTCATCTTTGCTGTCTTCGCTCCTCATCTTTGTAATACCAAATAAATAAAAAATTCTACGGTGACAGCCAAGTTTGATTAAAAGCTCATCTTGCCAGCAGTGGAATATCCCATGCAGAAATTAATCTACATGCACATTTGCATAAGCACACCTGCAATTCTCCATAGCAGTAATAATTTGTGATTAGAATTCCACGCTCGCTCTGCCCGAACAGCTGAGGCCTCCTCTGGATCTATGTCATACAACAGTAAAAAAAAGAGAAAAGTCAAAATCAAAGCCGTTGTTATGGCAACTGCGGTTCCTGTCCACCAAAACGAACTCCCCACCCCCCACAGGTTCCACTGATCGATAGGATATTGTGAGGGTGGAACTAACCCAAAACAGCCAGTAACCTACATACTAGTTATGCACCATATATGCCACATAAAGAGAAAGGGGCTGACAGACCATCCATCATCCACTGAAGAGGAGGAGGAGGAGGAAACGGAAGAAAGACAATTAAATTAAGAAAGAGTAGAGGGTTGAAAAGAAAGAAAAGAGACGGAACTATAGAATACAGACAGAGAAGAGGAAGATCAAATCTACATTCGGACAATAAAAGATGGCTTATTTGTTGGGGAATGGGCTGCTTGGCCACGTTCACCTGCTCTTCCTGCTGTTGGCCACCGGGTCTCATGTGCATCCTGTCCATGGAGGTAAGATGACCTTCTTCTAGATGATAGATGCTTCGTTTGGACATCATGTCAGAAGTATTGGTCTTCAGGTATCCAGAACTCTGGGTTTCATCTGTTGGATGATAGAAAATGATGAGTCTGAAGTGAGAATTCTGCACTTTTTTAAAGTTGCATGTTAAAAAAAATCGATAGATTTTAACATATCAGTTGAACTTCAATTCATCAAGGTTTTTCTTTGCAAAAAGCACGTTTTAGAATGAAAAATAATGCTAAAATATTTTCTAGCAATTACAATGCATACCTCATCATGTCTGGTTTTAAAAGATAATTATATTGTTTTAATTTGATGACATAAAAATGATCATCAGCCTTTCCTTTTATTTCATTATTATGTTGTATTTATTTACAGGTCTGTTTTATGATTCATAACAGCTTGTACTTTATGTGGTAACAAGTAATCGGAAACCAGGGCGCTGGTTTGTTCACATGCACACCAACACAAACAAAAGCACGCACACAAGCAGCTCATGGCATTTCCCAGGACTTTGCAATGACACCTAGTACAACAGAGGTTGGATGATCATCATGAGGGTGTAGATCCACTTGCCCGTTACAAAACACATTCTGTTTAAAAACATTTGTTACTTTCTGGGAAAACGGGAGGGTAAAGACAGTTCTACTATACGTGTCGTTTTAATAACGGAAAGAAAGGAAACATTGAAAATTTAATGCAAAACATTTAAAAGTTGTTTCAATATACAGAGGGGTCAGAGACTTTATTGCAAATCAATGATTCGGAATCTTGCGGAAAGAAGCAAACAGAAAGTTCTAAAAAATATCTAAGGAAAAAAGGCAAATGAAGAAATCTTTAAGATAATCTTATCTATATTTATGGGGCATTATATTGCTATGTACAGTACCTTTCAATAGTTTGAGGTCACTACATTTTTTTAAAATGCTTTTATTTAGCAAGGATTAATCAAATAATACTGACAATAAAGGTATCATGATTATCACAAAAATATGAAGCAGCACAAGTGTTTTCAACATTGGTAAGAAATGTTTTATGAGCACTAAACCAGCATAGAATGATTTCTGAAGGATCACATGACACTGAAGACTGGACTGATGATGCTGAAAATTCAGCTTTGCATCACAGGAATAAATTACATTTTTAAAACATATTAAAATAGAAAACATTTTAACACAATTTTAAACTGCAATAATATATCATAAAATTGCTGTTTTACAGTATTTTCTATTAAATAAATACAGCCGTGGTGAGCATAATAGACACCTTTCCAAAAAAAATATATATATAAATAAAAAAATTCATACCAACCCCAAACATTTTTTAATGCACAAAACAGAGAAAGCATACTTATCTGGCAACAAGGCAATGCCTTAATTAAGCTGCATTAATGGAAATCGATAATTACACTTTTTCCCCTTGCTCTGCAGGTTTGAGGGCAGAGGGACTGGTTGAAGGCACCACAGAAGTGATCAGTCACTCACAGGGGCTGGTGGCACGGCTGGAGGGCCTTCTGGTGCTGGGAAATAACAGTGACATTTCCCTACGTGTGGAAACAGTGGATGCGGATGAGGTCAAGGTTATCCAAGCCCACACGCTAGTGCTTTCACTGCAGAGCCGAGTGTTTGAGGAGATGCTGAGAAACCGCAATAGTAGCACGCTAGTTCTGCGAGAAACAGCAGAATGCACTGCCGTGTTCGAGAAATTCATCAGGTGAGAATCACTGAATTTAGAAAACAGTTTATTTATTTATTTTTAATATTAATTGTATTCTTTTTATATTATTTTATATTATTTTGTTATTTTTAATGTAATTTTTATATGTTATATATGTAATATAAATAAAATATTTGTATTTAAAATAAAATATTTAGGTCTAAACTAGAATTGCAAAGCATCATAAACATTTACCACTCCACAAAAAAAAAAAAAAAAAAAGAAAAGAAAAAAAGCCTGCTGCAGTGCTGTTAGCCTAGAACATGTTGGGACATGACCAATTATGAGAACATTCCCATCCCACACATGTCCAAGACTCTCTCTAACGGCCAACGCTGGAACTGCAACTTTCCTGCTCAGCAACTCGGACCCAAAAGGAAATAACGTCCATGAAACAAAACAGCAATATTTAAAAATGAACTCTCTGCGCCAATGTAAGGCAGCTATATAATGAGAAGGGAAGAATAGGGTGCCATTACAATAGTGATGTGTAGCTAGCGTGAGAAGATGTTTTGTTACAAGAGCACATGCCGCCTACTCATTTATTTTGAATGAGCTGAAGTTTTTTGTTTGGGGTTTTATTTCCTTTATAGCGATCCAAAGGATAAGACGACAAAGATGCAATCAGAATATTTAAAAAAGGGAAAACAAGGCAAAAAAGGCAGTGGCAGCATTTAACTACAACGTTAAACAACACAATTCATTCTTATAAAAAATATATTTATATTTGCATATTATTTTATCAGATAATAATACAAGTTGGCTCACAGGGACATTGGATGCCATATCTGAGACAGCCTGTTAAATAGGCCTACATATCAAGGGTAGCAGGGAATTTTGAGCTGCTGAAATATGAATTGAATTAGACAGACCCAACAGGATCAAATCAGACTAACAGGAAGACAAACTGCATAGAAATAAGTGTAGAGATAAGCGTATGTAATTAAATTATTATTTTTGAATAATCATGCATATTTTTTTCCTGTTATGTAGAACGTGCCATATTTTTACACATCCAGTATTCTTTTCTCAGTTAGGAATAAAACAATTTTAAAAACACAGCCAAAACGCTCACCACAATGTTGCCAGCTAACTTTAGAAAGTTCATTTAATAAATATAAATGTGTAAAATATTTTGTTGTGAATATCTCATTTTGTTTTCCATGAAGAAAAGGACATTTTAAAAATCCAGCCAGATCAATACAGCCAAATGTTCACCACTTTTGTCAGGTAACCTCATAAAAATAGATAATTTAATATTAAATGTTATTTGGTGATCCAAGAAGGAATGGAAATGAAAGTTTAGTAAATGATGATAAATAATTCTTACAATTATAGCCAAAAACAAATAATACATTCAAAAAGTTCACCACAATGTTTTTATCCAACTTCATAAAAAAAGAAAAGAAAATAATAATAATAAAAAGTTAATTCATATAAATAATTTATTAATTATTTTAAATACATTTTATTAATTAATAATTTCTTGAATATTCTGCAATGAATATCTCCTTTTGTGTACCATGAAGAAAAGGAAATAAAAGTTTTGACAAATTTCTTAAAACTACTGCCAAAATATTCTCCTCAATGGTGTCAGCTAATTTTATAAAAACAGTTATTTATTAAATATGAAATAAAATTGAGGTTTAAAAAAATATTACATATATGAAAGTAGTATACTACTACTAAATTAATATACAATAATAAACATTTAAATTATAATAATAATAGAATAAAATACAATTAAAAATCACAGTTATGCACTGACATTTTGTTAAGATACACTGAATGAAGCTTGATGAACTCGTTGTCTTCTGTTTCGCAGATATCTGTATTGTGGTGAACTCACACTGCAGTTAGACCAAGCCACACCACTGCACAGACTAGCTACCAAGTACAGCATCTCCAGCCTCCAGCAAGGACTAACCCAGTACATGAGCCAGAACCTGGCCAGCGATTCTCTGGGGGGTCACGTGGTGGGCTGGTACCAGTATGCCTTTTCGGTTGGTGACACGGTGCTGAAAGACAGCTGCCTTCAGTTTTTATCGTGGAATCTGTCATCGGTGCTGCAGAGTGCAGAATGGCCTTCGGTTAGTGTTGAATTGTTAACGACCCTCCTGCAGCGCTCTGATTTAGTGTTGAAGAACGAGCTGGAATTGTTTGAGGCACTTGAAATCTGGCTCACCCGGAATGACCCAGACACCCTGACAGCAGAGAACGCCCTTCGACTTGTGCGCTACGCCATGATCCCTCCACGCGAACTGTTTCGCTTGCAGCGACAGTCGGCGATCATGACGCGCTACCACGAGTCGGTGCGTGATCTTCTTTACATGTCGTACCAGTTCCATTCAGCTTCGCCGCTTCAGCTGGCCAAGTTCTTCGATGTGAATTGCAGCCTCTTCGTGCCCCGCAACTATCTCTCATCCATGTGGGGATCTCAGTGGGTCATAAGCAACCCAGCACGGGATGACCGCAGCACTAGTTTCCAGACCCAGTTGGGTCCGAGCGGTTTTGACTCCAGTAAGCGGGTGACTTGGAACGCCCTGTTCTCGCCCCGCTGGCTCCCTCTCAGCATGCGGCCCATGTACACTGAGCAAGGTGCCATGCAGCCACCGCGGCCCGATGGAGGAAGCGGCATTGCTCGGCCTCGTGTCATCATCACGCCTGCTACTTCCAGTGCAGATTTTGCAGGTGTCAGCTTCCAAAAGACTGTGCTCATCTTGACGAAGCAGAAGAACAAGCTTGTGGTGCGACATATCTTCAGTTTCCACCAAAGCACAGAGGAGGTGGGGGATTTCCTGCTTGGTGAGGACCTGCAATATCGCACGTCTGAGTACCTGGTGGACGGATCGCTGTACTGTCACATCATTGTAAAGCCTATCTACCAGACTCTTATAGCAACCAAGAAATAATGGAACAACAAGTACACTGAAGTAGAATATATTTAGATTTAGAAGGTCTAAAGTTTTATTGGTGCATGGAAGAAAATGTTTAGGTCTAATGTGATTAACACTAATAAAGTGTGTCTCCACTGTCCTTACTCTGGAAAAAAGTTTTGAAAATTAAATGCAATAATCCTCATGTACAAAATTGAAGGGATAGTTGTCACAGAAATTAAAATTCTGTCATCTTTTACTTTATTTTTTTCTATGGAACACAAAAGGAGATGTTTGGAGGAATGTTAACGCTGCTCTCTTTAATATAGCGAAAATGGGTGGAGAACCGGACCTGTCAAGTTCTGTAAAGCACAAAAACACTACTAATACTTCTTAAAAGTATCCACATGAGGCATGCGTGACAAGCTTTCTAAATAATAATATTCTGTGAAGAACAGACTGAAATGTAAGTTGAAAATTTTGCCTTGTGGTCAACAACAGCTTAGAAAATCTGCTATGAATATCTCCTTTCGTGTTCCATGAAGGAAAGGAAATAAAAAGTTTTGTAAATTATGACACGATAAAAACATTTGTGCATTTGTTGCTTTAATATAAAACTGTGATATACACATGTCCCAGATATAACAACTCATATCAAGGTTTTTTTTTTTTTTTTTTTTTACTTGATTAGGCAGAACCCCTTTCCTTTTTAGGAAACTAATTTATGTGTAATCACCACAACATTCTTTCTCCACACTGGACTCGGTGGACAAATAAAGAGAAAGTGCACAGAATTGTTGAATTTAGCATATTATTGCATAAAGTATATTGCAAAAAAGAAACACAGGTTGCCACAATAAAAACATTATTATTATTATTATTAACATTTTAAGTTCTAATATACTATATTTAAAGTGTTTCAAGGTGCTTTTGTAAATTTCAAGAGAAATATCACATCTTTCAAACCTGTAATGTCTTGAAACATCAGACAGTTGTGCTGGTTATTTAATTATTTAGACCATTAATTGATGTTATAATTCTTAGATAGGCCTAGGTATTTTTTTCTGTAATATTCGAATTGTGTCAATACTATTCTCTTAGATCTGTTTCTTTGCATGCTGGGATCATGTATGGTATTTACTCCCCTGTGCAGACCACACAATAAAAAGTATGATGCTTACAGAAAGTTTGATTCTATCATTGATTATGGGGGTAAAGGAAAGTAGACCAGACTTCAAACACATGGCCATGATGGTCTTCTTTAGGATATTTTTATATGAAATAACTATAAAAAATATAGCCTAAAAAGTTTATATATATATATATATATATATATATATATATATATATATATATATATATATATTTATTTTTTTATTTTTTTAATTAAGGTATCAAGTTCAATTTCAAACTTTTATGGCATATTTCAACAACTGAACACATGTTAATAGTGTTGATACAGCTAAACAGAAACAGGAACAAGAACTGATGATACATTTTCTAATGATTTCCAAAAATAAAACATTTCCGTCATCAAATATTCAGATTCAAAATGACTCCAAATTAACGAAATGATGAAGTACACTTCCTCAAGTACTTCACCCCCTGCTTATCTGTCTGAAATACACAAGCTTATCTGTCTCTGAAAGAGTCATATTAGCGCACCAGGCATCAGCACTGCTCCTCCTTTTCCCCCGGCGCACAGCAATTACGTGTAAACTACGAGTCCCATGATCCCCGGCGTCGTCAGGCAGGAAGAACGTGTGTTAGCAGGGGCTCACACTGATCCAAGTTAGGAGCTTTCAGCTGCTGGCCTTGGCCCATCATGTAAGTGCCTGCCGAGGTTTCTTTGCAGAGCGGTTGCAGAAATCTCTCCGTTTTCGTCGCGTGCAATTGAAAGGCCAGCCTTTGCACGGAGAACAAGTTACCCGACGCCCAAAGGCTCCGAGTGCATGAAGATCGCGGCTTGTATTTTGCACCTTTGTTGCAAGCAAGCCCGCTTGAAGCCTCACAGCGAGGGATAGATGGAAGGAGGGAGCGACAAGGAAAGCAAAGTCTTTTGTGCTTCCCCTTCCCCCAACCCAAAAGAGGAGATGTCGGTGTCAAAAGGAGGTAGGTACTTTTTTTTTTTTTTTACTCAACCGATCCGTGCAAAACCTCGGAAATGCAGCTAGCGTTGCATGGCTTGCAAAGTGCACGGCTGCAGCTTCATCGTGGCCAGTGCATTAAAAGTTTGATGGCTCGCGAGGGTCAGTTGCAATGCCTGTTTTAATGATCTGCCCTTTTGCAGAGTTTCTGGTAAGCCGATGCTCTCCTTAGACACTCGCACAGGCGCTATTTGCATTCTTGTTGTGCCACGATTATTAAAAGAAACGCCTTTCTTTCCGCGTTGAGGAACTGCCTAGCCAGCAATGCAAAAGTGATTGTGCAATGGCAAAGCTGTCCGCACCCGACTTATTCACGCGCACGAGGTGATTTTCTCTCGAACAATGTTCGATTGTTACGTCATGACGGCCTCGGCTTCGTTATGCACATTAAGATTAGTTCGTACAACGTCTGACGTTGATGCATGCGAGGTGTGTTAGATAACATTAAACTTTGGCCGACGGGTGACTGTGCAAGTGCAATGGGGAAACAAGGACCTTACAGCCTGCTTGCATGCCATGTTGAGCATGCAACAATTTTTATTAGATGCGCGTAATGGAAAATAATTCGGACGCTCTGTCATGCTTTGTTCCAGCAATAATGCATAGGTAAATAAGGGGCTAAATATAGGTTTGTTGCTGCAAACAGTTTAGGGAACAGGCTTCAAATGGGCAAAACAAGACCACATTCACAAATATCCACAAACCCTCAAGCTGAAAGCTGCAGAAAAATACTGTTACGTATTCCAAAATTGCTTGATTAATTGTGCACATTCTAAAATTGGCTTTTACTGGCATTTGTTCACCTGTTCATGCACCGTCATTATACTCATTGTATGCAAATTTGCATTTTCATCTTTTCCACTTACAATGTACCACTGCATGAAGCTTTGCGTGCTTCAGACCCTGCCCTTAAATTGACCCCTCCAAGTTATGTGACTGAGGATGTGACACAAGTTAAATTATTGGCCGATGGACATATTTTTAGTTACGCAATTGTGATCATACGGTCAAAAAATGCCATGCAAAAGATTATTTGACCATCTTTTAGTGTCTTTAGGTTATAGCGCTATATTGAAAGTGCTTATTTCAAAACAAGCTCTTTACTTAACTGGGACATGTCTAAAAATTATTAATTTGCCTTGCACAGACAGATTAGTAGAATTAATGCATGTATATCAAAAACCTGCAGTATATAGCGCTCTTTAGGACTGGTGCATGTTTCAAACTTTTCTACCATTTAAATTCTGGAATGCATGCTCTGAAAAAAAGTATAATAATAATAATAATTCTGACAAAAACACAGGGTTCCCAGCACTGCATGCTTAGGCCCCTTAATTACACTCCATGGAGCCTTTGCAACATATCTAATGTCCCTGCTCTTTCATGGAAGTACTGCATAGAGCCGTGTGTGAGGTTTCTCACACCTTGGGATGAATTGACGTATATGCACATGCCCAAATTAAAACTATGGGCAGCAGCTGTTATACTGGGTCCCGTCCTATCAAGAGGCAGATTGCAGCGCAGGAGTATTTACATTTTGAGAACAGAACACTCATGCATCATATATTAGTAGGCGTGGTTGAAGAATGTGTGATTCTGACGCCCTTAAATGAGGTGATTTTGCATCGTTGAAAGAGCAGTAATTGTGTTGTGTAACAGTGACACACCTGAGGAACATTTGAGAACTAAATCCTTATGAACCAAGCCTCCGTCATGCAAACAAACGCAGCTTTACCTTTGCACGAGGAGCAGGTAGTGGATTGTGAAGGGCAATGTTTAAGTTTTGTTTTTCAATGTTTAAGACTGCTTAATAGTGCAACTAGTTTAAACTAAAATATAAATGTATTGTATGGTTACTCCTTAAAGGGATAGTTCACCCAGTGTTCTATTACTCATGTACTTCCAAACTTGTGTGCATTTCTTTCTTGTGTGGGGAAAAAAAGAAAGATGAAAAGTTGTTTTGGACTTTTGGACCATTTTCACTTTTTAAATATTGCTTGATCTTTGCATATTTCTCTCCTGATTCAGATGAGACTACTTTTTCACTGGATAAAATACTCATATTTTCGCTGAAGTTATTAATTATGGATTTATTACAAACACACAACTTTTCGCTTAACAAGATGTTAATTGATCGCCTTAAGTTGTGTTATAGACTGTGATTAAAAAAATAAACATTATCTGCTATTCAGACTCTCATTCTGACGGCACCCATTCACTGCAGTGGATAATTTTGTGAGCAAAAGTGATGCAACACTACTTTTTACAAAATCTCTTCCAGTGAAACAGACTCTTCTACATCTTGGTTGACCTAAGGGAGAGTAAAACTTTCATTTTTGCATGAACTATTCCTTTAAGAATTTATGCTTAATTTTCTTCCATGTACATGCATGCTTATTTTTTTAATTATGCATACTTGCACACTAAAACTGTGATCTGAAGTGTCAAATGCCTTAAAGCTGCATAATTCAGAATGAAAACTGAAAGTCAGATTATAAAACTGATTGGAAACAGTTGCTTTTAAGTGGAAGCACATAGACTGTTTTAAATTTGGCAACTATTTTCCTGGTTGGAAGCTGCTTACATCAGTGGGGGTCTATATTTTGCTTGTTTGCCCCTGGTTCATTGAGTTTGCACTGGCTCCAGTGGCAAATACAGAGAATTGATGTCCCCGCCATGCAACCATGCAGCATGCTGCCGCCATGAACAATTGTTACGTTTGTCATGCTAATAGACCACAGAGATACTAAATCCCCTATTTGCGACAGCTCAATTGTTGGTGACCGTCCAGCCTTGCTGTGTTGTTTTGATGCAATAGCATGAGGATTGTTTTAATCATTGTGCAGCTGATCCCCCTTAGACCTCCACTTTTCATCTGTGTGCATGGAGAGCACAACCATGCCATTCCATCTCTCCAGCTTGCTTTTGCATGAATTTATGCATGCTGCAATTCAGGCATGGAATCTCCTTTATATACTTGCAAGCAAATCACACTCTGCATGTTGGCAAGCTTGCATCCCAGTCTCTATATCAACGAAAGCAATACATTGCATGCATTTTTGTAAGCAGCTAAGCTGTTTTTAATGGGGTAATGTCAGGCCTGGGAGTGTCCTCCTGCTGAATCGCTTGGGAGTGACCATATGATGACTCTATTGGCTCTTTGGGAGGCCCCGTCTAGAGGCCCCTTTCTGTCTGTCTTTGTTTTTGATTTTTCTCTCTCTCTTTTGTTCTCTCTCTCTCTCTCTCTCTCTCTCTCTCTCTCTCTCTCTCTCCTGTGGGCTGTGAGCTATGCTGGGTCACAGGAACTGCATTCTGACATTGATCCATCTTATTGCAGACTTCTGAATAATTGACCACTTTCAGGGTTTTCTCTTGAAGGCCGTCAGGGTGTCTCTTACCATAGCATTACTAACAGTATTGCTTTCCAAGAATGGGCTGCCTTTAGCTTATTGGAATAAGGGTGTGAAATACATGTCTAGAAAAGGTGGAGGTTACCTCCTTGGATGCCTCATGTTGGGGTGAAAAGCAGTTGGTTTTTTAAAATTGGTACAAAACTTTTTACCCAAATGATGCATTTCTTGATGAAAAATTTATCTCAAGTAAATAGTTTTTTTTAACAAAGGTTCTTTTGAATTGTTGAAACTTAAGACATTTATAATATTACAAAAGATTTCAAATAAATGCTTTTTATTCATTAAAGAATCCTCAAATTGTATCACTTTCCACAATATATATATGTATAGTTTCAATATAATAACGCAGTGTTTTTTGAGCAGCAGATAAACATAATTATTCCTGAAGGATCATGTGACATTGAAGACTGGAACAAATACTGCTGAAAATTCAGCTTTGCCATCACAGGAATAAATGATATTTTGTAAAGTATATTAAACTAGAAAACAGCTTCACAATATTACTATTTTTACTGTATGATCAAATCATAAATTTTAATCAAATAAATGCAGCCTTAGTAAGCATAAAATCGTGTAATTTGTAATGGTAGAATTAGTCGTGCAGACAAAATAAGTTATTTGATGTTCTTAATTCAGTTTATGATTTCTAATCTATATGTTCTAGAGAATGTGTGCAGAAATTTCCTGCATTATGAATGATTAAATTGTGTGAGAAACCCACAATGCAGCATCGAAATGAAGTTCTAGGTGATTATGCTATTGAAGAGTATCCTTACTTAAAAAAGGTTTTGTATTTACAGCACCCAAGGGAGGCCCCTTCTCTGCAGGGGGCAGTAAACTGCTTTCTGTTGTCATCCAATGAAGCCAATATGTGTTCAATATTAAAGCAGCCTTTACTTGGCCCCACACGCCAAAGCAGGAAATAATATCTTTCTACAAATGTCAAGACTAATCCATTCTGCGCTGCAACATTCTTTTTATTATGCAGGTCTCTGTTCAAATTGACTCTTATGAAATTTCTAGTTTTGTTTAAGCCTTACAGATTTTGTAACATTCAAGCTTGCCAACATGCAGAGTGTGATATGCTTCTTTGTAAGTTTGTGCATTGAATTTAAAATGGTGACGTCTTTAAAAATGGCAAGATGAATGCCTTCCATAGTAGTTGCACTGTTTTCCAATGCCCTCATTTACTGTTAACACTTGGATTTGGTTTTCAAAATGGCATGTGTCACAACCAATTATGCTAAGTGCTAAATAAAAGATTTTGCATCACATACAAACCACTTAGTGGGACTGCAGCAGTGTTTCGTGGAAGATGTCAGTGCAGAGATTGAGTGTCAACAGGTTGAGGACTCCACCCTCTGGTCCCACTTTGCCTTGCTCTAATTCTGCCGGATCATGCATCAGGGAATTGGGACGCCTCCTGGTATCCTCTCATGCTTTGAAGAGAATATCATCATGGCTCATTTCATTCTAGAGTTTGACTGTCAGAATATGCATGCACCGTTATTAGATTGCAATTTGAAGTAGATTTATGTGACACTCACATCACCAAATGCAGCTGTCCCCTAGTACCATCTGAATCCGTCTAATGTGATATATGCATGAAAAAATCGTAAGATTGAATTTAAAGGTATTTATGTGCCACTAAATGTACTTGCAAAAAAATAACAGTTTTCAAACATCTTGGTTAATTGAAGCAACATTGCCCTTTTGGGTTGGCCTCCTATCCAGTGGCGTAGCCAGGGGAGGGGCCATGGGGGCACTGGCCCCTCCTGAAAACTGATTGGCCCCCCAGCGTGCCCCCACCCTTCTACTTGTCTGTCACTCACAAATTCAAATCATAATCTTTCAGCCTAGTAAATAAATCATGATTGCTTCGCGATGCTTCTCAATGAGGACCAAGAATAGCGAGCTGCTGTTTTCCAATGAAAAAAAAGCACACGGTAAGTTGATATATTTTATATAGCTTATTTTTTTGATTTGCGAGTTGTTGGAGTGCAACAAGTGTTTGGTACTAACGTTAACGTATTTCGGTGTTAGACAGACCAGGTTCGATGACGATGTTATCTCCTAGAGCAGACCAAATGCTAATCATTATATTTACTATGCTGCTCTGATGCTGAATGTAAAAGGGGTTTACTGCGTGACGATTTACTTATTTTTCGGCCGAACGCGCCAATATAGGTAACAACGCAATTTAAAGCAATAATTTAAAAAAAGTATAATTGCAATTCTAATAAAGTCATTATTGAATCATGCAGTCGATTGGCGACTTTTTTCACTTAAGTGAGGTGACGAAACAAATTGTATGATGTTTATCTAATGCTCCACACTCGAGACTTTTTTTTTTACAGTCTATGGGTGAGACACATGCAAAAACATCGTTTTTTTTACTGGTCAATTTTGAGATTTGGGGCTGTTTGTCTTCAATAACATGTCTTCTTTCAGACTTGTGGTGAAAAAAAAAAAGTCCAAAATATAGGTCTTTATTTTACTACACCTAGTCTTTTTGCGTCTGTAGATTTCTCATAAATTCAGTTGGCGTTCTAAATCACCATGGTGCTCCGCGATTGCTGTCTGCACCCTGGAAAGCTCTCTCTCCCGTACAATGTTCTCAGTTCCAAATATGTTTTCACAGAAGTTATTGACAAAACGTAATTTGATGACACCCAGAAACATTCTCAAATAAAAAAAATCATACATAAATATTTAATGCATGATTAAATAGCAAAATAAATAACTAATACTAAAATAACACTGGACTAATTAAGCTATTCTAAACTGTTTCTATTGGATTCACATATTTTACATGTTAAACTAAAGCTACCTTTTTGAACGAGTAGCTATCTAACAAAGTATTGAGTATGATATTTTAAAATCAATATGCTCAAGATTAATTAGCCTTGACATAAGTAAATTTTGTTTATTCATCAATGCAAATTTACTGCAACTGCTGCTATGCAAATTGAATAGGATGTGGATAATAAACAAAAACAATTTATTATATTAAATTTATATTAGTTATATTAATTCATTAATTGTGTATTTATTTTTATGAATTATTAATGTTATTCTGCATTTATATAAATAAGGCTATTATATATATTATATAAGGCTATTATAAATAAATTCTATTATTATTATTTGTGAGTTGTACAGTATTCATACATTGGATTCTTTTATTTATTACAGTTTTTCTTTAGCTTTTGTAAAGTGAAAAGTTAATACAAACTGCTCTAAATCAAAACAATCAAATACAATGACTAATTGCTATTAAGATATAATAGGGTATCACTGTTTATTACTCATTTTAAAGGTTACTGAACTCCTGAAATGATTTGGATATACAGTTCAAACAACACAAGATTGGCCCCTCTGTATTAATCGTGGCCCCTCTTGTGCCCCCCAGTTGAAAAAATCCTAGAATCGCCCCTGCTCCTATCCCAAGCTGGATCCATCTAAAATGGTGGCATGCAATATATGTGCATGCAAATGATTAGATTGCACTTGAAGGTAAATTTATGTGCCACTAATATCACCAAATGCGCTTGCAGAAACTGTTGTTTTCAAACAGGTTGGTTTATTGAGCTAGTGTTGCCGTTTTGGACTGGTATTCTGTCACAAACTGTATCTGTCTGGTTGATGCATATGCACATTTTCAGTGAGACAAGTGTGCAGTAGTGTACAAATGTAATGGTGGCATGGTTTCTGGTAGAACAAACTGTTTTTGTAAATTGTTTTAGAATTAACAGTTTAATTTTTATAACCTCTACAGTTACAGTAATATATCAGTATGAAGTTATACACTGTGGAAAACATCTCTCAACAAGCAGTCTGTTAGAGCTCACATGGCAAACCACAGAAAGCTGTATGATCTCCCTTAAAGCGTTTAGTATGAAGTGATCCCAATTTAGCTTGTGCACTTTCTGCTCCAGCTCCCTCTGTGGTCCCTGCCATTCAAATGCACGTTTTACATAAAAGTGAATTTTTGGAAAAACTCAGAGGTTTTCAGTACTGCAGCACGCATCCAAAAAAGTTAAACCATTTTTTGGTTGATGATAATTTTCTTTTATTTTCAGTTTAGTTGTTTCTGTTATATGCATTAGTTTTCCTTTTTTCTTTTTCTTTTTTTATACTTTAAAGGCTGCTTTTAAGAAGAATCGCTTTATCTGTCCCCCAATTGTAAGTCGCTTTGGATAAAAGCATCTGAAAAATTACTAAATGTAATGTAAATGTTTATATACACAATACTAATTGTTTTTGAAGAGGTCTCTTAAGGTCATTAAGGCTCATTTTATTTTATTTTAATAGCCTACATTTTAAATTAGGCTAATTAATTAGTAATTAATTACTTTGATGGCAAATCAGAATTTTCAGCAGCCATTAGTCCAGTCTTCAGTGTCACAATATTTCAGAAATCATTCTAATATATATTTTTTTGGAAACCATGAACAATTTTTCATAAAAAAAAAACATTTCTGTGAAAAATCTTATATTTAGGAATGGTAATTGAATGCGTTAATAAGATTAGTTCATTATGGAGAAAAATAACACGTTAAAATTAGGGATGGGCGTTTTCCGCAAATATCACATTCGAATATGAGCTCACAAAAAACGAATTTTTTTTTGTGGCAGACTAACGAAGTCTAATATCATAAGCCCCCCATCCTGTCACCCAAGACCGCAGACACCCCCGCAGTTCTTATTCATTCATTATTTTTTGCTTGCATACATATTCAAATATGCCGTGGAGAATCACAGAAAGTTACCGAATTAGGTTTTATTGTGAATTTTTTATTTTTTTTGTAAAAAAATTTTATGGCAAGCAAAAATATAGCGAAATTCGAATTTCATTTTAATTTATCAATAATTAGAGCAGAACGAATATTCGAATGTTCGACTATCCGTGCACACCCCTAGTTAAAATGATTAATGCATTTAATGCACTTGCCCCGCCCCGGACCCATGTGGATCATCAGCTAATTCATACCGTCGATTGATGACTAATATAAGGTAGGGCAATAACTTACTGTGGGATGGAGCCTAGAAAATGTCCCTAAAATTCAGGATATGGGGCAAAACACCCGTTTGTGTCTCTTATTTACGTCACATAGTTAAAAAATATCACACGAGAAGTAGGCTAAGTGCAATATCACACTACTGCAAATTTGATACATTACTCATCTTATACAACAGTTCATTAAGAAGTTAATATTGTGTTATTTTAGAGTGTGCATCCTCTACAGTGAGAAGCAGTGACGGCATTGGGTCTAAAGCAGTGTCTCCAGCTGCTGTAACCCAAAGGGTCGGCCATCTTTGGAAGTATAGTGTATCTTACAAACTGCCAGTGCGTTCAGAGGGGCCAAACAGCCGGCAGCCCAAGAGAAGTTATTTTCATCTCTCTCTCTCTTTCTAATTCACCGGCCCTCCTCCGGGTCCCTGAAATTCCATTGAAAAACTCTTGGGATTGTTGGAATTCTGTGTGTGAGTGAGATAGTGAAAGACTAGAATTGGCTGACTTGGGTTTTGTGATACGGTCCTGGGCAGACGACCACAGAGCAAGCAAGCTACAGCTAGAGGGTCTCAGGGGTCAGTAAAGTTCACATTACTCCATAGCCCAAAACACGAAGGCAATTGTGCCTGATTCGCATTGCAAACGTTCACCTGAGGCCAGGCGCTAAAGGACCTGCCAGACATTAGCAATGACTGTGCTGTGCCAAACCCTCTGTGTTGAGAATGAAGCAATGAATTAGGCGTTTGATTAATTCAAGCATGATTTGAAGGTTTTGTGCTTTTCATTACGTTAGAAGGCCGAGTTCAGCAAAAAAAAGAGAATGGGTCTGTGTGCTTGCTTAATGTTGAGTCAACATTAGTCTTACTCAAATTATACAAAAATATAACTCCTGCAAATCTGGGTGAATGAAAATTGTGTTATGAGATTGACTTAATTTACTTTCTGTAGTTGTTGAACAATATCTTTGTTTCCTGCCAATACTGCATGCTTATATAATCTATTGGATCTTTTTTTGCCTCTTTTTACGGTCTTGTTCTCCCTATGCAAGCACTTTCACATGTACTGATATCGTATGCTCCCAGTCCTAAGTGTGTACGTATGTTTTCTTATTTACAGCTTTGAGAACAGTGATTTTTAGGTCAACCTTGGGTTTTGAATAGTAGTATTAAAAAGAATGTAATGCATTCTGTTATAGTAAAAAAAATCTATTAATATAATTCGTTTTCTTTAAAAAAGCTCTTCATTGACTGAAATTGAAATTAACCTGAAATGAGTATAAACTTCAAAAGCAATTACGTTATTTGATGTCTTTTGTTATATAAATCATTTGTAATGTATGAATCAAAATTGGCATTAAAGACATTTACAATATTTATTGAAATTGTGTAGTATTTAATATGTAGTATTTTTTATATATATATATATATATATATATATATATATATATATATATATATATATATATACACATAGGAACATAGGCATAAACTTGACTTGATAAATTTGGACCTTTTTAATATTTGAAAAAAATAAATAAAAATTTGAGTACTGTAAAATTTAAATTTTTTCTAAATTGGTTCAATGAATCCAACTTTTGTTTTTGCATTTTTACTGCACAATAAGCAATTAATTAAATTAATGTTCAGTAGCATTGTTGCAATTTGCACACTCAATTTAATAATGCAATCAAAATCATTTATATTGTGACTAGTCAATGTGTTGCCCAGTCCTAGTTTGAACATGGTGTTTTAGTCGTGCACTTTGTACAGTGGTTCTGTTGAATAAGAAACCTTATTTATCTCGGTTATGCAAGCAATAATTGCCAACTACTTCAAGAGCAGAATTTATTTACAAAGAGTTTGTTTATGTGACCAAAATAAATGCAATATGTGTTTATCTGCATGCATGTTTAGTTCTTCTAGATGCGGCTGGTAATTCTCATGGACTGAAGAGCTTCTCCAGTCTGTAGAACACGCAGGAACATGTTCCAGCAGATAGAGCCGCCTCTGCATCTCTCTTTACATTTTGTCTGTACATTGACACATTTAAATTGCTGTAGGCTGTGGATTCGTTATACTGTTTACCATTTTAGTCTGCTCAACTTTGTCACATCGCCAACGTTCGCTCATGTTGCCTCATTAATTGCCAACTCTTGATAAAAACAAACGGCTTCCGGACACTTTATGGCTGTAATTGCAGTAGTCAATACCAACACCGGGAACTTTGCACAGGCAGCATTGTGACATGGAAGGGCACTTGTTATATTTGGAGTGCCTGAAGTGGCTGTTTTTAACGCTTATGTAACCATTTTCACAAAGTTAGCAAAGTCACACAGAGGTCCAGTAACTGAGATCAGCCTTTTCCCTACATCAGGTTTCGGCCTGTAGTATGTCCGCATGTGTGATTTTAAGGATTAGGGCTTTAAACATGGAACATTGCTTGAGTTGGTTGCTAGGGAGTGATTTCCAGTTGGGGCATAGTTATTTTGGCAGTCGTGATTGGTGATGTATTTTCTCCAGGAGGCATGCAACCATTTTGTGGTTTTGTACCCTCACTTTAAAAGGGATTGGAGTTTTTTTTTGAGTGTCAGCTTTCTGTTTCTATTGTTGTGCATGCAAAGCCAGGTGGGAGAGGTTCAGAACTACTTTTTTGCCGGTAACAATAGTGTAACGGAGATAAAACAGGAC
The DNA here is from genome assembly GCF_023724105.1 of Carassius gibelio. Taxonomy (NCBI): domain Eukaryota; kingdom Metazoa; phylum Chordata; class Actinopteri; order Cypriniformes; family Cyprinidae; genus Carassius; species Carassius gibelio. The sequence goes on along the minus strand of NC_068407.1, from coordinate 5,192,298 downwards.
TGTGGGTAAAGGTTGACGATGCACAACCCCCTTCTCATGCTGCACTGGCAAATAGCTGCTTGTATTTTAGAACTGTACAATATGGGAAGTGTCTCTGCATTTGTTTCCTGTCTGTGGGCTCATGGTGTGGTCAGGACTTTTTTAAAGCCACACCTTTTGCAGAGTTTCTTTCTCTGGTAGTGATCTGTGCAGCTGTTGAATATTGGTTAAATGATGTGGATTTATTTATTTTGTGTGTGTTTGCTGCTAATATACTTCCTCTTACATCAGATTAATGAGACCAACTATTATTAGACCATGATTATCCAGAAAACCTGAAAAACACTGTTGCTCTGTTGTGCCGTCAGCTTTGCTCTGTTTGTTTGAGCAGCCCTACACGAGTTTGGGGCGGGACTATCTGTTTGGCTGACCAATGACAGATGGGGAAGTGTTCTGGAAACTTTTTTTTTTCATGTTCCATATATTTATTTATTAATTTATTCAAATTTGCATTTATTCATTTTATTAAGTTGCCATATGAGATTAGAAGTGCTATTTCCATTTCTGGTTTTAAATCTAGGCTGAAGACTTTTTTTCACTAACCTTCACTGCCTATTAATTTGCTTTCAACCTATTATTTTTTTACTTTTTATGTATTTGTATTATCAAAAGTGTGTGTGTATAATTTTGTTCACATTTTTTAGTACATGGGTATGGGATTATTTTCCTGCCAAATGTATTGGAGTCACAGATCGAAAAATAATGTGCATTAATAAAATATTTAAAAACGCATGTAAAATAATAATGCACAAAACCGAAAAACAAATGCAATTTTTAAAAATAACAAACAGTGATTGCTTTTAACTTTCTACTGTGGCTTTATCTTTCTGTCAAAACATTATTCTCTTTGCTTGAGCAGCCAGACACAGAAAATTTGCCTTAACCTTTTATTTATTTTTAATTTAATTTTATAAAAAAAAATGTTTTGACTAAATTTGATTCAATTTAAATATTATTTGGTAACTTTTTTTTATTTTATTTTTATTCAAAAAATATTTTAAAATTTTTTTGGTGGTAGTAGCACGTTCTTTAAATTCTATAACAAGGTTATCAATAGTGTTGTCACGGTACCAAAATTTCAGTGTTCGGTACCGATACCAGTGAAAATCCACGGTTCTCGGTACCAATTTCGGTACCAAAGCAAAACATGAAAAAAAAAATACAATTTTGCTAATAAAAAAAAAAACCAATGCCATTCTTTATACTTATTTAAAATTGTGTTTAAAGTTTTTCTACAAGTAATATAATTATGAAAAACAGTAAACCAGTTTCACCCAAATGTAATTTGTCTTAAAGTAATTTTCTGGTAAATAAAGGGGATTTACTATTAAAATTAAAACATGGAAGAAATATTGTTTGATTTATTTCTTTAAAATGTTATTAATTTTTTTCAACTGTAGTAGCAGTATCACATACATTCTACTAAATAATAGTAAAATTTCTAGCACAATGTCTTTACCCGCACGTCTCTGGCATTCATTCATTCACAGAGGTGCGCAGAACATGCAGGATTCATATTTCAGCCAACTTTTGTTGCTTAACATCTACAGATACTGGTCCATATGGATATTTGATTTGATTAATTCATTCTAACTTGGACAAATTCTGTGACTTTCCATATTAAAATGTAAGTTTCATTTTCATGTCTGGATTTTGAGATTCTGTCCGTGTTTTCTGCTTGGCGGAAATCATAGCATTGTATGCATAAAGAACGGGGTTGAGCGGGTACTCTGTACCACCAGTACTTAAAGAAACCTAGTACAGTCACATTTGCATTTTTTTTTTTTTTTTTAGTAGTGACTTGGTACTGAATTACCGGGTCTTTTGACAACAGTCGTCACATCACCATTTTATTAAATGTAAAAAAAACAAAAAAACAAAAAAAACATGCAATTATTTTTTTTTTTGCAAAGCTACATCTAATAGATAATATAAATATTCCAAAATTTACACTAATGGCATATATACATTGACTGTCTTTATTTATTGATTAATTTTAAAGTAAAATACATTTAATTTAATTAAACATCTTTTAAGATTTTAAATATTTTTAATGATTAATGAAGTTTAAACCTTTCAGACTGTGCTCAGACACATGCATGAGCATATGCCTATGAGTCCGACAGCATTTAGGTACCAGATTTAGAGCTGCTGATGCTACACAGAGACTGATATTCTTTGAGCTTCTTTTTTGAGCATTTACTATTACAGAAGTACTGCATCTGACCTCCTTATCCATGCACAATTGTTATGTATTGAAATATCTCATACAGAGCACTTTACCTATTGTTTGCCTTTAGCAGACTGGATTGAGTCAATCAGGTGGGTGTGGGTATGTGGATTGCCCCATTAAGGTGTCACTCACGATGATGGGTCACGCCTGTGGCAGCAGCGCCTCCGTTCTGCTTCAGATGGAGAGAACGTACCTGGACCTGCCATCTCGCCACCCTCGTTCACACATGCACTCTCTCTCCTCGCACTCTCTTGCTCTTTCGCATTTACTCAGCCAGGATCTGGAGCCGCTTGCGCTGTCTGACCGTAAGTGCTCATCTGATAGGGAATCTTGCAATTCAATGGGGAGCAGAAATAAAGGAAAAGGGCTCTGTATCCCTCAGGATGGTTTCCGAATGCCTCTTTTGTTTAGACAGGCCATTTGAGTGTTTTTCTCACATAAAGCTCTTGTTGCAAGACTTTTTTTTTTCTCTCTCTTAAAAGGATCTTTTAAAAGGACTTGGGCATAATAATGATGATGATTTTTCTTCTTCTTCCATCAGCAACTAAAAAGAAGCCACCACTCAAGCTTCCAAAAGAGGTGTTTGAGAAACCCCAACCTGCTCCAACGTAAGGTTTTATGCAGTTTTGAGTGCACTGATTAAGTTATATTATATAATTATGCTTTTCTTGATGACATTAATTAATGGTGCTAAAACTAAGTGTTTCTGTTTGAGTGTGTAAGCAGAACAGATTTAATAATTAAGGCTGGCTTTAGTTAGTAAGTCATTTACTGTGTCAGACAAGGACACTCAATAGGATTTCTTTGTTGCGCAGACCCCCGAGAGACCTGGACTCAAAAGCCTGTGTTACCATTGGAGATAAGGTACGTTTCATCATCCTTTCTTTAATTAAGAAGGAGCATCTTGTTTATTTTCATCGTATACTTTTCCACTTCGTGTTTCCTGTATTCTATTATGTCGTTTTTCACTTTTCATTTATGCTTTTTTTAATTGTTAAAAATAAATCTGCATCAATCTGTTCATGGCAATAAAAAAAATCTAGCCTCTATGGGGAATATATCTTGTTGCAAGGTTTCACTTCACCTGATTTTCTTCCTCATCTTGTATTAAAAAAGCAATATTAGAGGAACTGTCCTTGGGTCACCTGTATGCAAAGCGTCGTTTTAATTTGCATTCCCGTGCTAAGGTGACAGACGTCATGTTTTACATTGGTTTTATGGTGATGTAACTCCTGTGCCGGTCTTCTTACGAAAGCTTGGCTCGGTGAGAGACCGGCGGGTTGTAAAGAATGGCCCAGTGCACATTACAGCCCTTTTGAATGCAACTGATTGTAGGCAGCCTGGAATGTGCTTTACTGCCTCTCAGGCTGTAAAAATATTTATTTTAAACTCATCAAATAAGTGGAATTTTCCATTGGCAAAGATTAAGGCTTTTGTCTTGCAACCAAACCCGAAGAGTAAGTAACTTACTAGCTTTTTTATCAAGTCAGATAGGAATATACAAGCTTTTGTGAAGAATTTCTGAGGAGCTGGGTTATTGTTGCGTCAAGGTTTAAGGGTTTGTTGTGATTGCTAGTGATAATGAGCTGAAACGGGGATTGGAAAATGCCATCAGGGATAGCGTGCTTCCATTCATTCCACATTGGAAACAATCAGCTTAAGCTCATTTGTGCCATTTATCTTTCAATTTTTAGATGTCTTTCAGACTGTGTTTGGAATGCAGGCTTCATATTTTTCCCCATGTTTGTCCATCCTTTTTTATCTGCCATTGGGTGTTTGCCTCAATTCCACCATTCATAAACCTTATATGATACCTTTTAAGAGTTTTTGTTTTTTGTTTTGTTGTGAACAGAACTTTGTGGTTAAGGCCGATGATTTGGAGCAGATTGGAGAGTTGGGGCGAGGGGCGTATGGAGTGGTGGACAAGATGAGACACGTCCCAAGTGGTGTAATAATGGCAGTTAAGGTGAGTTCATCCAGGCCTATGATTTCCAGACTCGTGTGGGGAATATTGCTGTAGTCATATTTCTCAATTCAACAGAAATGGGCAAGATTTAGTTGTCATACTTATAGCATTTCCTAGTATTTCTTTACAAATTATATTTGCTTTGCACATCAATATTTAAAATGCTATTCAGTGTAATAATAAACCAGTGAACCTAAATCGACTTGAAAAAAAAACTGTATTAACAAGGTCGGTAAATTAAATTTGGTTGCATTAATTGCTGAAATAAAGCAATTTTCTGCAAAGTAATATGGTTCTGGTGATGTACTACTATGTACAATGTGTGCTAGTGTGTGTTTATTAGCATCTTTCAATTACCTTCGAACCGGCTTTGTATGGCTTAAGGCCAATTCACACCAAGCACGATAAAGATAACGATAAAGATATAGTTCTAAAAATCGTTCTCAATATTAAAGAATGGCTCAGTCCACACTACAGCTATAACGATAAAGGCATAGAGAAACGGTATCGTTGGAATCATATTCAGAACTATTTTTTTCCAGCTGATGAATGATACAAACATTGACGTCCAATCAGAATCCATCCTGCTATAACGAGCTCGAGGATTTAAAGCGGCAGACGCACGTGCGCTCAGAATAAACAGACGATGTCGTTCACTGGTGTGGATGCTAATATCGTTATCTTTATAGTTATCGTTCTTGGTGTGAACGGGCCTTTATCCATTTCATCGTAACCATCAGGTTTTGAAAACGTTAACTATAGTATGTATTTGACACTTTTTGAACACTGTGTTTATCAGCATCCAGCACTGAAACTAATAATATTATTGTTTGATTCCCTGACCCTTTTTATCCTACAGCGAATCCGGGCCACAGTAAACACACAGGAGCAGAAACGGCTGCTAATGGATCTGGACATCTCCATGAGAACAGTCGACTGCTTTTATACTGTTACCTTCTATGGAGCCCTGTTCAGAGAGGTACAAGCACATGTACAGTAAATGCACTCAGCAGTCATCTTATTTGTCGCTCTTTTAATACCAGAGTACAGAGTGGTAATTGTACAGACTAAAGGCTGAGCAAGCCCAGTTATCCGAATCGGTGTCCTTACAATGTCTCAACTCCACTATTGTACTTTGATCTGAGAGAAAAGTTCCACAGGAAGTCCTACAATGGGAATGTGTTTAGTCATTTCCTGCTGTCTCAATTTTATGTCAGGTGGTTGTTATGTCTGAAACCCTAGCTCTAACCTGATTGGCCCATCGTGTTTTCAGGGTGATGTTTGGATCTGCATGGAGCTGATGGACACCTCTCTGGATAAATTTTATAAACAGGTGCATGAGAAGGGTATGACCATCCCAGAGGACATCCTGGGAAAGATCACCGTTTCTGTAAGCACCACCTGATTTTTCTGTCTTTTATACAGATTTTAAGCTTCATGTGTTTATTTTTAATTGCATGCCCACTTCCTGAGCGTTCACGATCATTTTAACGCTGTGTAACTCAGAGCTCCTGCAGATCTGTAATGAGCCTGATGTTTTATATTCCTGTTGCAGATCGTGAAAGCATTGGAGCATCTCCACAGCAACCTGTCAGTGATACACAGAGGTGAGCTGTGGCTCAAATACAGGGTTGTATATTTGCTTTTTAATGATGCCAGCAACTGATTTTCTGTCTTTTTTTCAGATGTGAAACCCTCTAACGTCCTGATAAACATGCAGGGTCAGGTGAAAATGTGTGATTTTGGCATCAGCGGGTACCTCGTGGATTCAGTGGCGAAGACAATGGACGCCGGCTGCAAGCCATACATGGCGGTAAGCAAGAAGAAAGAAGAGTTGTATATTTCATTTTCTTATGCTGGAATTAGTTTTTTCCACGTAGATCTTCATAGTCGTTTAACAACAGTATACACAGGCACATTTATTGCAATTTATTTTTAATCTGAATATTTAGGGTTAGAATATTTTTTTATTTATTCTTTTTTTGTACATGTTTGTTTGAGTGTAAAGGTTAATAAAATTTAAATTAAAAATGTATAAGAAATAATTTGACATTTTAATATTTTCATTAAGTAATCATTTAAATGGTCAGTATTTATTTTATGTCTTTTAAATATTAAGATAAATATTAACATTTAGGGTCAGTGAAACCGCAGAATTTTATTTTTTAAGTGGTATTGGAAGCTTTTTGAATATTTGCCTTAAAACGCAAATAATGAAACCGTCCGTAACGAATTAAACATGAGCCATTCACATTTAATGCAGTAATGCAGTTTTAGATGAATTAAAAAATTCAGAGTATGAATATGCATTTTTCTTATGTTGCATATGTTGTCTACGTGTGTGTATATGTGATCCTGGATCACAAATACTGTCATAAGTCGCTGGGGTTTATTTATAGCAATAGCCAACAATACATTCTATGGGTCAAAATGATTAATTTTTCTTGTAGGCAAAAAATCATTAGTATATTAAGAAGAGATCACGTTCCATTAAGAAATTTTGTAAATTTCCTTCTGTAAATATATCAAGACGTATTAATATTCATTGCTAAGGATTTAATTTCCATTTGAAAATGTAAAAAAATTTGCACCCTCAGATTCCAGATTTTGAAATGGTTGTATCTCAGCCAAATATTGTCCTCCTAACAAACCATCAATGGAAAGCTTATTTATTCAGCTTTCAGATGATGTATAAATCTCAGTTTAAAAAAATTGTCCGTTATGACTGGTTTTGTGCATGCTCCAGAGAAGTCTGTGTTCTTGCAGCTCTGTATATAGCTGTGAATGTTTTACAGTACATCTAAAGTAGAATACAGCAAGAGCGAAAGTGACATATTTTTTTATGGCACTTTCTCAGACTTGCTTATCTCTCCAGACTACTTATCAAACCACACTTCCTCTTTTGCCCACAATCGTATTAATCACACATAATACTTTCTCATTAACAGCCCGAGAGAATCAACCCAGAGACCAATCAGAAAGGCTACAATGTCAAGTCTGATATCTGGAGTTTAGGAATCACAATGGTACGTCTGAATGACCTTTTATATTTTTAACACTTCAGTGTTGATTAATTGTAACACTTCATACACTGCACTCAAAATGTATGTATTAAAAGTAGGGCTGTCAGTTTATTTAAATTAATCACATACTTTTGTTATAGCTAATATGTTAAGATTTAAATTTGATTTGAAAAATTAAGGCCCGTGTGTAATATAAAACAATGCATTCACTTTAATATGAATAACAGTTTCACTTGTCCAGTTTCAGTGGTCATTAAATTTCACTGCAAAAAATAAGTGTTTAATTTGTAAATTATCCATAAAAAGGTCTTTCTCTGTTATTTACTGATTGTTAAAATAATAATTAAAAAAATCAGTGCCGCTTCCGGTGTAGCATGGCACTTTATGAATTGTGATGGTTATGTGCTGTGACGTGTTTGTTTTTTTGCCTTTATCAGATCGAGCTGGCCATTCTGCGGTTTCCCTATGACTCATGGGGAACGCCATTTCAGCAGCTCAAGCAGGTGGTGGAAGAGCCGTCGCCCCAGCTGCCTGCAGACCGCTTCTCACCCGAGTTTGTGGACTTCACGTCACAATGGTGGGCGAGCTGTTACACACAGTAGCACACTGACACACCAGAGTACAACAATGATTGCCAACTTTCACTGGCTGCAACACAAATACAAAGTCTTTTTTTTTTTTTTTTTTTTTTTTTACCTTTTTTTTGTGGATTAACAATAAAAATTCAGTTTGAGGTACGTTCAAAAAAAAAAAAAAAATATCAAGGGTGCATCAAATTGATCAACATTTTGTTGAGCACCAAATCAGTATATTAGAATTATTTCTGAAGGATCATGTGACACTGGAGCAATGGCTGCTGAAAATACATTTTAAAATATATTTAAATAGAAAAGTTATTTTAAATTGTAGCAAATATTTTTACTATCTTTTACAATATTACCGTTTTTGTTGTCATCTGTTTCGAAAACCTATTTAAAAGAAAAAAAAATGTGTGAACAGTAACAAATCATCGTACCTACATTCAATAAACTGGCCAAATCCTGTCTCTCCAAAATGCTTCAGTATTCGTAAGAGAAATGCAATATGGTTACATGGAGTGAATCAGTGTTACATCTGTAATAGACATTTGGGATTACATAACCCTAAATGGATATTAATATGTAAATGAGGCCTATAAATTGACACAGGATGTGGGATGATCATAACTGAATTCTGTAGAAGTGCATTTCTCCGAAACAATGCTAACGCCGCATATGTTTCGTGAAAGTGAAAACACTCTCACTTAAATGTAGCTTAAGACACACACACACACACACACACACACACACACACACACTATAGATACCTTGACTCCGCATTGTGTAGTAGGAAAGCGAACAGGATGTAGAAACCTTGATTGCATCCTCTCTGTCACATTGTGAGAGGAAGTACTTGAGGCCACAGTTTTTGTGTGTTCCTGCTGCAGTTCTGCTAATTCGTATTGCGTTTCTAACATATGCTTTGCTTTTTTCTGGTTGTGTTTCAGCTTAAGGAAGAATTCCAAAGAGCGGCCGACTTACACAGAGTTAATGGTGAGTTTGATGCAGATTTTTTTTTTCTCACTTCCTTGGATTGGCCTTTAGGTGTCAGACTTGTGCTTTCGATGCAAACGTGAACCTTTTTCTGATTCTGTATGGCAGCTGACAGCAATTTGACTTGCAGCATTTTATCTAAAACTATTGTTTGTGCGTATGCGCGTGTATATATGTGTGTATATATGTGTGTGTGTGTGTATATATATATATATATATATAAACATAGCATGCCCATGTTTCTTGTCTATTACTTATTTAAAAAAAAATTAAACTCCTAAGAATGTAGATATACATAAATGTTGCTTTTCCTGTGAGCACATTATTTGGCACAATATTGACGTTTCAAATCTTTTCCACACCCAGCAACATCCCTTTTTCACCATCCATGACTCCAAAGTCACCGACGTGGCTAGCTTTGTGGAGAGCATCCTCGGGGCCTGAGAATATCCCTCTGCAAAACTGACGTGTTGCAGCGGGGGGAGAAGGGACTATTTGAGAAAAAGCACCAATAGCAAGACTAACACCTGTAAGACACGCCCACCTCAGCAGCCAACAGTGCACAGGCACTCAGGAGGGTCTGGGGGGAAAAAAAAACACCGAAACTGAGGGTGGGCAGGCCGTTTCCTAGCAAAACATGGAGTAGGGCATGGGACGGGAATCTCAGCGCGTGTGTGCATGTGTGGGTGCATCTACCAGAATGAGTGTGTGTGTGTGTGTGGGTGTGAATTCTTCACCTGCCTGTATGTGCATACATGTGCATTAAAAGGTTTTACAGTCCCAAGTCAAACTTCATCTATTGTTCAATCCCAGTCCTCCTCCAGCTTTACCTCTCAATCCAAAAAGCAGTTTTAGCATCAGGTGAGTCTGTTATAGATGTCTGTTGAGTTTCCCCAGTGGCACTTCAATGTAATTCTTAAAGTATTCAGAAATGTTACCCACCCTCACAATGTTCGGTTCTTGAAAAAATAAAAAATAAAAATAAAAAGAGGGAGAGTGGTATAGATATATTTATCTATTATCTAGATATGTATATATACTCAAAAATATTTCCTGAATATTTTTCTTTTTTTTTTTTTTTAATAAGGACAATTTTCTGTGTTGGCTGTAAGAAGTGATGGTTATTAAAGTGAATGAATGGAGCATCTTTCTTTTTTCCTGAAATTGCAAAGACTGATTGGTGCGTTTGTGTCACTAAAGGCTAATCTGTTTATAAATGTCTTCATAGTGTGGGTCTAGGCCCGCAGAGCTGTCCCTGAATCAGATGTTAATGGCCAGAAGTGAAAAGAGTGCTTTTCACATACCCTCCATGAACTCTGTGTGTGTGTGTGAGTAAACGCTTGTGTGCTTTATATGCTATTCATCTGAACCAAGGTGATTTTGGGCAAAAGGTATCTAAGTCTGTTGGCTAAGTCTAGACCTCTTTGTTCTGAGCCAATCAAAAAATTCTCATTCTTTTCAATTGCAATCCAACTGGAAATTATTATATTATAATTATCATTATTTTATTATTATTATACACATTGCATATGTATTGAGGTAATGAGGTGTTCTGCAGTTTCTGTATGTGTTGTACCTGCTGTTTTTCTCATTGGAAACTTGACTTTCTTTTTAATTTTAAGGTGGTGTGTGCAGGTATGAGTGTGTGGTCATTTGTGAGAGCGTGTGTGTGTGTGTCTGCATGCGTGCATTATATAAAAGTCTGAACACACATAGCTGACACTTCTTTCAAAGCCTCACTGTGACTCGGAAGCCTGATTTTGTGCCTCTCTATATATAAAAAAAAAACAAAACAAAAAAACACATACATTAAGACAAACTACAAAACCCACGCTGCTGTGTCATAAGACATGCTTTGCTTTCCACAGGCTTCAGATAGTGGCGGGGGGTCTGTTGCTTTGCTTTCTGGGCTACTGGTTTTATTATTGTATCATTTTTGTAAGGTGGAGATTATGAATGGGTGTGTGTGTGTGTGTGTGTGTTTTTCTTTTCTTTTTTTTTTCGTTTGGTTGTTTTTGTCTTGTGACCACTGTATTCAGAATGGATAACACTGCTGATTTGCCTGTAATCATTATATTGTTTGATTCAAACATAAAAGTTCTCTTATCTTCACGGTTTCTTTTTGATATGCTACATCAAATTAGTCAGGACTTTTTTTTTTTTTTTTTTTTGGCCAGTCAGTTTGATATCAGAAATTATGATTATTTCTTCACCTTGGTTTAATTTAGTAAATATTATATGCATCATATTTGTATATTGTAGAATTAAATGGTCAAACCTAAAAAAAAATGTTCATTATTTGGGTGAAAACAGACAAAGACATGTCTAGATCACACGCCACCCCTCAACCACGAACCTCTCTCCAATGTCATTTTCCTTATAATTTTTTTATGTTTTTGGATGACAAAAAAAAAATCATTTATACAGTGTGAATAAAATGTGACTTAAATGATAAAAAATAATAATAATAATAATAAATTTTATTGTAGCAATGCAAAACAATTATGGATTCCTTAAAATAATCAAGAATGTGGATGTAAAGCTATGGGGATTGTCACAATGCAGAAATATCCCCAAATTGTTAGTTTTTCTATTTTAAATATAGTATTCTTTGAAAGTCAAATGTGACATGGACATGTTTCCTTAAAATTCTAGCTTTTTTTTTTTTGGAAGTTTTTCTTCGAGTATCCTTCTTCAAAAAGATGACCGCTGGATGCCACCCAAATTTTTCCTCTTCGTCTGCTTCATTCATCCAAATGAATGTTCCCAGCCATCGTATGTTATAACATTAGACATTAGAGAGTGGACGTGACCATGAGATGACAGTACAAGTGAAAACATTCAGCACAAGCACTTTGAAAATGCCATTTTTCATGGCCAGTGGAATAAGAGACATCTTTCATCTCCACCATTCTCTTTATTTCTCATTTGTGAATTTCTTCTCTCAAGTGCTGTTTGATCAGTTTCTTGTCACTTTCTTGTCATCTTTATTCAGTTTAGGAGGTTATTCTATGAAACGGAAAAAAGAAAATACTTAGAAAAGTGATACCAGATGTTATTGTAATGCGTCAACAAAAATTACATTCAATGTTTAGATACTCTCCCATTCAGAAGTTTGGGCTCAGATTTTTACAATTTAAGAATAACACTCGAAATGTAGATTTAAACTGAGAGAGTGTCTCAGAATCCCAAACATTATCAGGAAGGCTATTCCAGAGTTTGGGAGCCAAATGCAAAAAAGCTCTACCTCCTTTAGTGGACTTTGCTATCCTAGGTACTACCAAAAGTCCAAAGTTTTGTGACCTTAGGGAGTGTGATGGATTGTAGCGTGGTATACGGCTAGACAGGTACGCAGGAGCTAAACCATTAAGGGCCTTATAGGTAAGTAATAAAATTTTGTAACTAATACAGAACTTAATAGGTAGGCAGTGCAGAGACTGTAAAACTGGGGTAATATGATCATATTTTCTTGACCTTGTAAGGACCCTAACTGCTGCATTTTGGACTACCTGTAGCTTGTTTATTGAAGATGCAGGACAACCCTCTAGCAGTGCATTACAATAGTCCAGTCTAGAGGTCATGAATGCATCAACTAGCTTTTCTGCATCAGAAATGGGTAATATGTTTCGTAGCTTGGCAATGTTTCTAAAATGGAAGAATGCCTTTTTTTGTAACGGGATTTTCAAAAGACAAGTATATAACTAATATAAGACTAAGACTAATATGACACCCAAATTTCTGACTGTAGAGGAAGTAAGTACATCCGTCTAGTTGCAAATTGTAATCTACTTTATACTGTGTACTGTTTTTTTGGTCCAATAAGTAATATCTCTGTCTTATCTGAATTTAATAGGAGAAAATTATTTGTTATACAATCTTTACATTTTTTTAACACACTCTGTTAGTTAGATAATTTAATGTTTCATCTGGTTCCATTGAAAGATAAAGTTGAGTATCATCAGCATAACAATGTAAACTAATCCTGTATTTTCTAATAATATTACCAAGGGAAAACATGTATATTGAAAATAGCAGAGGACATATGACAGATCCTTGTGGCACTCCATATTTTATGGGTGATAAATGAGATGACTCCCCATTTAAATAAACAATGTTGTTGCAATCGGACAGGTAGGATCCACACCATCTTAGAGCCTGCCCTTGAATACCTATATATTTTTGTAATCGATCTATAAATATGCAATGATCTGTGGTGTCAAATGCAGCTCAAAGATCAAGTAAAACTAGCTTTGAGGTGCACCCTTGAAAAATAGTAATAATAATAATAAAGTAATTGGAATTTGTAATAACTTTATTTTAAAAGGTAATCTATTCATGTGATGGCAAAGTTGAATTTTCATGTACACATTTCCTTCATAAATCATAATTAGTAAATGTTTAGTGCTCAATTAACATTTCTTTTTATTAATATTGAAAACGATTGTGCTGCTTTTAAACATTTATGGAAACCTCACTTTTCTTTTTTTTCCAAGATTCTTTGATAAATAGAAAGTTCAAAATAACAGATTTTAATGTTTTACAAGTATTGCTTTTAATCATTTTATTGCACCCTTGCTGAACAAAATAAATATGAAAAATGTTAAGACATTTTGAAAATAAAATCGTAGTTGTATATAATAATGAGAGAACAATTATGAAAAAATGTCAAGCTTTGTGGTCTTATGACTTGCAATCCCAGAATGCCCTCTGTGGTCACACCAATAACTTTCCCATTAATTTTAGTCGATGTGACGAGAAGCTGGACTGAGAACCCAACTTATGATCAGCTCAACATCTCACTCTCTCGAGCAATTCTCATCTTCCCAGCTTGTCCAAAAGTTAGCTAAGCATTTTTAGAGTTGGGGGATGCAAAATAAGCATTTGAGATTTGCTTAAATGTGCTGTAAGCGTTTTCACATTTCGGCTGTCAACACCCCCTTTAAAGCCACGTCTGCAAACCTGAACACGTAAAATGACTGACTGGCTTGGCAGGTATTATCTGTAGTATAGTAAGGCCTTTATATATATATATATATATATATATAAAGAAACCTTGAAGCACTTTTAATGCAAACTTGCATAGCAGTGTTACACAATATATTTTAGACTTAAGAAACATTTCTAAATAATATTACATTAAAAGTATTGCAATTATTTGCATAATTTCCGAGGTAAGCAGTTTCTTAAAGTCTGTTTTTATATACACTGTTCTTTGCATTAACATTCATTCTTTCATTTATTAGCAGAAGCCACTTGTACATATAATTTATTAATCAGTGCAACATCAAAAGAGAAGCACAAAATAGTTATTTGATTAAAAATCTACAGGAGGTCATCATATAATTATTATGCTTTGTGTTTGCTGTGGTTTGTCTATTCTTTCTCTCCATTGGGTCTTTGCCAGGAAAATGGCGAGCCACACCATAGGCATCAGAAATTGTGTCTCAAGGAGGTGTGTATTCGTCTGATTGTTAATTATAGGTTTTCATCCTTACATGCGAGCAGGTCTTTATGCCAGCCCTGTGATACCCACATGCTGACTAATCTCAGAATTTGTCACCTGTACTGTACAATGAAAAACGTGCCCTGAGAGCAATTGGTGACGTTTTGTTCCCCTGGGTTCTGCTTTAACCAAGTGGACTCAGAAAGAATGAATCCGATGAGTTCATCTCCTCTTACTAGAATATAAGAATATGGCTTTAATTAATCACAAAGCTCTGTCTGCACGTTGAAGTGACTGATCCTATGAATCTCCACAGATAAAGAATTCAAGGAAATGTGAGGACATGTCTGTTCCTGTTCCGATGCTGTAAAAACGGCATGTACTGTAGGTCATGTAGGTTTCTGTCTAAATCTGAAAAGCATTCAGGCATTTAAAGTTCACAAATATATTCAAATCAGTCTTAACTGTCACAGAGTGCTGGGAAGCCACAATGACAGAGCTTCCCAAGGTACCAGATGCTCCTAATTTAAAGTAGTTCAATTACAGTCAAGCAACCCCATTTAATGTGTAGTTTAAGTTTGATTGGATAATATAATTTATGTAATTTATTGATATAATAATGGTAAAAATTATTTTATACATAGTCCTATTTCATCTTACAAAACAGTGCATCTTAATTAGGTTGATAGTATTAATTATGAATAATTTTTGAATTATTGAATGAACTATTTTTATTCAACTTCAAATTCTATAAATAATAAAAACACTGATGAACGACATATTTATTAACATTTAGAATTTTTGTTTACATTACTGTCAGTTTTAGTAATTGTGCTTTTAGTATTTTTATTAAATTTATTTTGGTTTTAGGTTTAGTAGTACTTCATTTTTTTCATTTACATTGTTTTAAGTCTTATGGTTTTCATCTATAGTTACATTTTATTTTAATGTTAGGACATTATTCTTTAAAATAGCTTTTTTTGTTGTTCTGCAGAAAGAAAGCACAGGCTTGGAAGAAGAAGAATTTGTATTTTTGGACAAGCGTTACAAATCTACGAAAATGTTTGTATACAGTGTGGACTGAAGCTGACAGTTTTTTTAACTGCCTTTGCTTTGTAAAAAGAGAAAAGTGAGTCTTTTGCTTGAGGACTTTGGGGCCTTTTTGCCTTTTTGTCAGCCTTTTTACCCTTGTTATTTATTTATTTAGCCATGCTCCTGTGCAGTTGAGGACAGTTCATTCATTCAGCAGTTTCAGATGAAACTGGATGAAATGGAAGCTTTGACTTAATTCTACCCATGAATAAGACTGCAGCAATGAGAAATAAGGCAGACCGCGTAACCTTTTAAGATTTTTTCCTCTCTGTAGAACTAGTGTTGAGAGAATGGATGTACAGGCATGCATTTCTGCTGGTCTGCACAGCTGAATAGATTTTTGTGAATATTTTAGATAACACTTGACTGATTTTGTGACCTTAATGAAAGGGGCTCAATAAAAACTCCAGAAATGCCTTTTTTTAGTCTCATCCTGTAATGAAAAAGACTTTGAGAGATGTGGGCTTCAATAGAGGACATTTGACACATGGCTGGGCTCCAGTGTTTAATCAAAAGCTTGGGCTTTGACAGACTTTTTTTTAGCAGAATGGGATTTAGGCTTCAGTCACGTAGCATTGTGAGCTAGTGTATACGGTAAGGCGGCCACATGAACTCATTGAACTTGTTGAGCGTATTACACATAATATAGACAGCCAAAAACAGCAGAGACGACAGACAAAACATGGCAAAGCCTGTCTGTCCAAAAGCCCCAATGGGAAGAGAGGGGAGTGAGAGAAGATGAATTCCTGTGGCCTCTGTGTGTGCAGCATGATATAATGGCCCCTATTTACAGTCACCTGCTTTGATGCGTTGTGTTTTTTGACGCACATCCCCCCCCCCCCACGATCTTGAGCTAAATAATGTCCCCTTTGGATAGAGGAGGTATTTATAGCAAACTTCAAGGCCTCTGTTTCAAGATCTCAACAGATATTTTTTCACACGACTAAATCCACAATTAAATTGATCTTTAATCAGTTTTTCATAGGAGATAGGGAGGTGTAGTTAAAGAGGAGAAGCAGAATTTGTATAAGTGTGATTATGATGGTCAGCCTTCCATGATGTCTGTAGCATAGAATACTATTATATTTTGTCAGTAGAAATGGTTTAGAAGTAAGAAATGAACCTTCATTCTACATCATAGAAACCAATTTAAGTTTTAAGATCATGAGAAACAAATTCAGTCAAGTGTGTTTAAACAAGGGTTTTTTTTTTTGCTGTTTACCCACTTGGCACAGGAACATCAACTTGTTTCCTCTTACTTATGAGAATTCACGGATTGAGGGGTCATAAACACAAGAAGTCCAAAGGAAGTGTTAAAATATGCTGTGCACGCCAGGTCTTTTGTCAAAGGTGACATCTGCACATATGCCTGTAGAAATATAAAATCTGTGAACATGTTTCTTTTCTCTAGTTGTCTCTCAGTACGGATTAGATTATTTTATAGTGCTTTAATTAGAATTGGTCTGTTGTGTTTGCTTATGAGTGCAACAGTCGATTTTGAAAATCTCATTAATATTTTTGTTAAGGACAGATATACTGTGAGCTACAAGGTTGTTAATTGATATACGTTTGTTGAAGCCATAAGCTGTATAGCATATTTAAAAAACTAAAAATAAATAAAATCGTGTTTAACAGCACAAATAAAAAAACTAAGATTCTGCAAATAAATCAGAGAATCCACTTTGGTGCCTGTCCACTAATTGTGAAAGATTAATCAATCTCCCTAAGCTCTCAAACAAAATGCATATTTTGCAAACAAGGTTAAATATATTTTCTATATATTAGCATCTTGAAATCAATAGTTTTAAATTGCTCTTAGTTTTACTGTCTTGTACCTTTATCTTTTTCTCTGATTTTTAAACATTTTTTTTTTTTTTTTTTTTGCTTTAATTCAAAGACATGATTCAAGTCATGATTCACCTCTGGTGAATAGCTGGTTAGTTTGGTTCACAGCCTAATACTCTTTAATGAAAACTTATTTTATAATCATACTTCCGGAACCAAGGGTGCTGAAAAGGTAGGCTTTTGCACTCTATTAATTGTCTATGGCAGCAGAAAAGTAGTAAAAATAAATGATTTAGCACAGTGTATGTGGTATGGTGACATACAACGTGCTAACAACAGAGATGAGAATGTTACACGTAATTTGACCTTCATGTATGATTTGCAGTCTGCCACATTTCGGAAAGCACCAAATGCAATGTATGTGTGTAGAGTGTAGAGCTTAGTTATAATACGATGCATCATGCTAGACATATCCATTTTAACATTCTAAATACCGCACATAATGTGTGTATGTGCTATTTCGTGGCTTATCTGGTCATATTTATATTGCATTATTGTTTTGGGCTGTATGATGCGAAGATGTTTTGCAATAATGCTTTTTTTTTTAGGCCTACCTTTTGGTTTTTGTCTATTAAGTTCTAAAATTGAGAGAGAAAAAAAAGATAAAGTCACATTTTTTTAAAGTATTTAAGTCAACAAATTATGGGAATAAAATATAACTACATAGTTATGTAACATACAGTGTAAAACATTTTGGTTTATAATTGCCTGTAAAAAATGTTGTATTGTGGAGTATACTGTTATGACAGGAGATTTTGGTCATACCGGCTTCCTAAGTTTGACGGGCATTCATGCCAATGTACTGTATGTGGTGACCTTTGAGTGGCCTTTAAAAAAAATAAAAAATTCATCGCTATTAATGTCATTCCATGGCTTTGTGCATGCACTCACACCTTTACACGCATGTGTAAAATTCATCATTATGAGTGTGTTTCT
This sequence comes from Carassius gibelio, assembly GCF_023724105.1. Taxonomy (NCBI): domain Eukaryota; kingdom Metazoa; phylum Chordata; class Actinopteri; order Cypriniformes; family Cyprinidae; genus Carassius; species Carassius gibelio. The sequence continues at coordinate 5,174,150 of NC_068407.1, read as the reverse complement.
CAGTGGGACTTCTCGTAGCGTGAGGGGGCCGGTTTCCTCTCTGTGCCCTGGTTTGGGTTTCACAATATAAAGGACCGGCTTCCCATACTGACAGCTGATGATGTCATGGAAACTGTTATGATTGTACTTAAAAACTGGAGAATGATTTGTAATGAAGTGCAGCTCTCTCACTCGCCTTTTTCTCCCCTCGTTTTCTTGAGGAAATGGGGGGAGATGGACGTCTTTAAGCCTTTGCGATCATTAAAGTCATCCACCTGAGCTGAACTCGTGCTTTTTTGGATATTTATGCATTTACGTAATCCAGAGGAGGGTGCTTTGTGGGACCCTGTTCATGTTAAATTTGAAATCATATATATATATTTTTTAAGTAGGGCCTCCAGTGAAAGTTTTAATGCACATTTTACATCCGTTGCTGCTTTTCAGACAGGACACTGTACATCGATTGCAGTACAAAATACCCATTGACCCGAGACACAAGGTCTTTTGCAGACCTTTATATCAAACTGTCCGGTTCTCATGCCAGACCGCTCAAAAAGAAAAGCATGTTGAAAAAGACCAGGGGGCTTATGAGACATATGCTTTTGGGACATTGTAAAAAAAAAAAAACCTTGCCTATTCTTAATATTTGCACAAAAGATAAGTGACATAAGGACCTTACATAAGGTAACAACCAGTCATGGAAAAACTTGCATGACTAATTTACGTTTTAGACTATATAACAGCATGCACTACCCAATAAAGTGCAACAGTGGGATTCTGGAAGTAAAAATCCCATTCATTTTCTCCACAGAGATTTTTATTTCTACTGTAAAATCTTGAATGAGAACCTCTTTCCCTAAGCCAGATCACTGAAGATGGGTCATGGATGGGTCTTCCAACAGAGTTTCTGGATTTTTCTGAAATTCTGGATTTTTTGGTTTGTATTCTGTCTCTATAAGTTTAATGGGCCATATGATGTGTTTTCAAATGTTCCTTTCTCTTTGGAGTGTTACAAGCTCTTGGTGCATAAAGAAGATCTGTGAAGTCAAATCCAAAGAGATATTCTTTATAAAAGTTAACAGTAAACCACGCCCTCCTAAAACGGCTCATTCTAACATGCCCCCACGTCTCTATGTCACTATGTGGGAAGATTTGCTGCCCTGATGTTCACAGAAAGAAAGAAGATGTACCTTTTATTCTCTTTGTAGTGTTGTTGTTGCCGCCGCCATGTCGTAAAGATGCTGTGTTTTTGGTTGTTTAAGCGAAACTACTTTTTTTGGCCGTTTAAAAGAGGACGATATCTTTTTCATCACACCTGGAGCTGATCCATATTAGTCGCTGAGGAAATACATCAACTTTGCACTGTGGGTTTCTCCATTTGTATTTTTTATCCCAATGCCAATACATTAAAATCTTCTGGAAAAGGAAAATACTCTCTGGGTAAAAATGTCCAGAAAACAACAGGATGATTAATGCAGACGTGTTGTAAAAGTGTACAGTTGTATGCATCAAAAGCTAAAACTTTTTTTTTTTAAGTTACATTTTTTAAAAACATTTTTAATTTAGTTTGTATTAATGATAATACTGCTATGCAAAAATAAAAGCGAAGAATACTTCAAGAACCATGGCCACTAGGTTAGTCACCATCACGAGCACATAAAGGCCTTGAATACAGATTCAATTTGAGTTTGTGCTAGAAATAGCAGAAGATGTATGTGTTTTGTAGATAAAGAGCGTTCACATGGCAGAGTGAGATGAGTTCCGAAGAATGGGAAAAAAGAGGGGGGTTGAAGCGGCGGGGGGGATCACCATGTTGCACCTGCAGTGTCATTGCACGTTGGGAAAAGGGAAAAAACAGGATATGGAGCTCAAACAACATCCTGTTACGGCTCCCCCTCCTCCTCAGGCTGTTTGTGTATGTATGTGTGTGTTTGGTTTTTCATGCCTCCTGAGTGAAAAGTGAAAAATGAACTGAATTAGGATACGGTAGGGAAGATGGTGAAAGGAGAGTGGGTGGTCTCGTCTTTTCAGATTGGGTTTCATTGATTCTCTCTCATTCACCTCTTATTTCATTCATTCTACCTTAGGGGGAAGACAATGAATAGAGTGTGTGTTTGTGAGTGTATGAGAGAGGGAAAGAGAAAAAGTCAACAGAGAGATAAATAGTGACTGTGTGTTTGTGCATATCCGTTGCTCTCAATGATGATCTGAGTAATTGCCATTGTTACTGGAATCAAGGCCCTTCCATTGGTGGAAAAATAACTATGTGCCGTAACTCTGCCATCTAAAACTAGCAAAAAGGTGAAAGAATAACACCATCATTTCCTCATGGCGATAAAGTTTGGCATTACCGCACGTTTACACGGACTTCCTAGGTTCTGATTACAAGAGACTTCCTTCTCTCTGCGTTCAAAGAGAAAAGGGGATGTAGCATAGGTCATCACAACTGTACGTGGTAAAGTTATATAGTTTACAGCTGACCTCGGAGTCGTTGTTTGCATTCTATTTTTACTGAATCCAACTAGTTAAGTGATCCAGTTCAGACTAATTATGTCTACACGCAGGATGCCCGTGTGAAGGGAAGTGTGTGTGGTGGTTGTGTTTGGCTACGGGAAGGCAAAGTGTTAAAGTTATTTGCTGAGAGGGAGTGTGGTGTTTAGGGGGCATCCTGTTCACAAAAAGTGCTTCCTGTCTCAGCTTCACATGCCATAAACAACAACGTGAGGGAAAGAGGTGCATAATTATGTGTTTGAGAGATATAACAGGTTCACCAGTGACAAATGACTGAAACAATTATTATTATTTTTTTTTTATGATCCATATATAACTTTTTTTCTTAAAGTGTCCAGTGACCATATTTCCTTGTCAGTGCCATTGTTGTAATTTTTTATATTGTATTATATATTTTACATTTTTAAAACCGTGTAAGGGAAACAGGTCAATTTAGCTCAAAAGGGAATCATTTAAGAATTTAAAGGGAATTTGAACAGAATCACTGTTTCACGGCTGATCACTGAGATGCCCTGCGATTCACTGAACGAGCCGTTTAACATCAAATCTGCGCTGGATATTAATATCCAAACCATAGTGAAAACACTATTAATTAGCACAGTAACGAGATTGTTAGTTTAAGACATTAGCTTGTAAGCAGAAAACACAAGATACTTCTCTTTTCAATATGAATAAGGCTTTATTAGATAAATCTAAGACATATAAACTAATCTAACACATAAGCACACACTCACACATTCATACAAGTTGCAGGAAGATAGAAAGTTAGGGAAGAATGAGTTTAAGAGAACGAAAATGTGGAATCCCAAGTTTACAGCAATACGTGAAATTGCACAGCCATCAATCACTTAATTAGCCCTGGCATTGAGTTCCTCAATGAGGTTAAAATTATATAATATACACCAGAACAAATGTTTGGAGGAGTTACTTGTGTCTCCTGTGAAAAGGGGGTTGCCTTTTTGTCGTTGAAAGGGGGTTTCCCGATGATGCTGATTGGCTAGAAGTTCAGTAGTCATTGAAGTGACGTCTTGGGAAGCCCGTGGTTGGGCTGAAGACTCGGAGTTGTGTGGGCTGGCTGAAGTTGAACGGGCACTCAAGGTCAGACTCGCAGACATGGCATTACAAAACTTAACTCAGAACACAAACCTCTCAAACAGAAAAAAAAAACTAAAGTAAAAGAACAGAAGTAAAGTTTGACAAGACTAGGTGGTGTTTCTTCTCATCGTGGCTAAGTAGCAGCAGGCGTGCAGGCCGAAGCACGCTGGAACCACGCCCAAAGATTGCTAACAGTTATGACTAAAAGCATGACTAAAAGCAGGCATGACTAATAGCAAACGCTAAGAAGCAAAGATAAGAGCTAAAAGCAAACTAAAAAGCTAAATGCAAACTGAAAGCAAGATTTGATGTTGTCCTAAGTATTTAAACTGGGCTGGTGGCCACACCTCAAATGTTGTCTTTACCAATCAGATATTGTCTTGGCTCGTGGTATCATAAATCATATGTTATCTTATCAAGCATGTGATCTGAATTTTCCCGCTCTAGCAGGGTCTTATTTTGGACATGATTCCTATAACAAGAATATGATACATTTGACAAATAACTGATGGTCAGGACTGTTTCAAGCTAACAGATTCTAACACGTACATAGTAAACATGAGTATGTATACTTAAGCTATCCAATAGTTATTAAAAGACACACACTATAAGTGATTATGAACATGATAGTCAAATGTGTGGGTTATATATAAATGAATATCAGTCCATTGCTTAACTCCATATTCATTTATAAGTCTTTTTGAGTTAATTAAAAGACAGTTCTTGTGCCATTCTCTGACAAAAGATGTTCTGTGGGGACCAGAGGTTAAAAGGTCCCCTTAAGAATTTCAGTCTGGTTCTGCTAGGTGGGGGGAAGTCAATCCAAGGATCTTGGTTATTACTCTCATGGGTTTACATGTGCTGGCTGGTGTTGCTCTTGATTACTTTACCCAAATTTGACAATCTCTTCTCCGAATTGAAATTGTCAATAATTGTTCTAGTGGTGTTAATGTTGAAAGCTGTTCTGTGAAAGAGTTGGTTGGTTGGTTATCTTGCTTCTGACTCCTGTTGCTTTTTTTGAGGAATTCGGCTTGTGTTTCAACCACAGTCCGGATCGACTCTTTAATTTGTCTGGTTCGGGTCTGATACACTACAACCGTTTATTCAGCGATAGTGATAAACTGAACAACAGTGACAGTAATGTATTGTACATTATTGCAATTATACACTCACTGGTCACTTTATTAGGTACACCTTGCATGTAATTTTGCCTACAGAACTGCCTTAATTCTTTTCGTTGCATAGATTCAACAAGCTGTTGGAAACATTCCTCACAGATTTTGGTTCATAATGACATGATAGCATCACACAGTTGCTGCAGTTTTGTCGGTTGTACATCCATGATGTAAATCTCCAGTTCCCCCACATCCCAAAGCTGCTCTATTGAATTGAGATCTGGTGACTGTGAAGGCCATTTGAGTAAAGTGAACTCATTTACATGTTCAAGAAACCATGTCTGAGATAATTTGAGCTTTTTGACATGGTGCATTATCCATAAGATGAAGGTACACTGTAGTCTTAAAGGGATGGACATGATCAGCAACAATACTCAGGTAGGCCGTGGTTTTTAAACAATGCTCAATTGGTACTAAGGGGCCCAAAGTGTGCCAAGAAAATATCCCCCAAACCATTACACCACCAGCCTGAACGCAGGATGGATCCATGCTTTCATGTTCTTTATGCAAAATACTGACTCTACCATCTGAATGTCGCAGCAGAAATTTGAGCAACATCAGACCAGGCAAACTTTTTCCAATCTTCTTTTGTCTAATTTTCTTGAACCTGTGCGAATTGTAGCCTCCGATTTGTGTTCTTGGCTGACAGGAGTGGCACCTGGTGTGGTCTTCTGCTGCTGTAGCTCATCTGCTTCATGGTTCGACGTGTTGTGTGTTCACAGATGGTATTCTGCATACCTTGGTTGTAACGAGTGGTTATTTGAGTTACTGTTGCCTTTCTATCATCTCTAACCAGTCTGCTCATTCTCCTCTGACCTCTGACATCCACAAGGTATTTTCGTCCATACAACTTCTGCTCACTGGATATTTTCAGTTTTTCGGACCATTTTCTGTAAACCCTAGAGATGGTTGTCCGGGAAAATCTCAGTAGATCAGCAGTTTTTGAAATACTCAAACTAGCCCATTTGGCACCAACAACCATTCCACATTCAAAGTCACTTAAATCCCCTTTCTTCCCCATTCTGATGCTCGGTTTGAGCTTCAGCAAGCCATCTTCACCAAATCTAGATGTCAAAATGCATTTAGTTGCTGCCATGTGATTGGCTGATTTGCAATTGAACAGGTGTACCGAATAAAGTGGCCGGTGAGGGTATATATATATATATATTAGGGGTGTAACGATACGCGTATTCGTATTGAACCGTTCGGTACGACGCTTTCGGTTCGGTACGCGGTACGCATTATGTATACCGAACGGTTCGTTGGAGTAATTAATTATATTTGGAAAAAAAAAAAAAAGAGAGAGAGAAAGAAATATAATGATATGCGTTCAACAAGGTAGCCCAATAACCCAAACAACGTAACAGGCAACGCCCCTGACACTCCCGAAGAAGAAAAAAACACCATCTTATATGTTTATGTTAGGCTACTCAGCAGGCGCTCGCTCACTCAGTACACGCTGAAGGCTTGTTGCAAAATAGCCAATGCGTTTAACAGACTAGAAATGAGAAGATCCTCCAATAACCAACAGGTCTGGTGTTTGGGTGCACTTTGGATTCCCTTTAAGCTATAATGGTGATGGCAAGAGAGTGGTGGATAAAAAAACAACGGTATGTCGCATCTGCAACATGACAGGGTACACCAGCGGGATTACAAAAAAAAAAAAAAAAAAAAAAACAGCGGGAATATCTGGGATATATGCGTCAGTACTATCTGGGAAAAGACGAAAAAAAGGAGAAACATGCACGCAGCAAACTATCCCTGCAGCATTTAGACACTATAGCTTACAGGGAATCCAACCCAAACACCAGACCTGTTGGTTATTTTAGGATCTTATATTTCTGGTCTGTTAAATGCATTAGACATTTTGCAACGAGCCTTCAGCGCGTGCTGAGTGAGCGAGCGCCTTAGGGGCCGTTCACATATCGTGCCTAAAAACGCATGGAAAACGCTAAGCGCGTCTTTCTCCTGAGGCGTCTGTCTTTGCTAAGCAACAATGACGTGCTCTCTCCATGAGACGCGGAAATTTCAGCGAAGGATAAATGGATTTGCAGCTCTAAAAATCGCTTGCAGTAGCTCTGCTACTGAATTTATTTCAAAATTGCAATCCATATACAACTATGATCAGCTGTTCCTTCATCTTGGCTGAGCTCTCAACGTTGTTACGGGAAAGGATGAAGCTGATTGGTTGGTTCTTGTCACATGACCCGCGGTGCGCTTGCGGCATTCTGAAAAGTTGAGATGTTTTTACATTTTGCTGTATCTAAAACGTATCGAACCGAACCGAACCGAACCGTGACATCAGTGTATCGTATCGAACCGAACCGTGAATTTTGTGAACCGTTACACCCCTAATATATATACACACACACACACACACACACACACACACACACACACACACAGTAGTTAACATATATATACATATAAATAATGTTTTTAATATAATATACCAATTTAGATAAAATGAAAAACATTAATTTTGCTGCCAGATGTTGTAGTTATAACACACCTACCAGTATTTATACAATTTTAACCAGCCATACCTTAATCTGCTCTAGACGCTTTACTCTGCTGGTCTACACTCTTTCTGCTTTAGCGTGGATGAACAGGATTGATCAGATCTATTGACCAGCACATCTTTCTGGCAGCAGGTGCATGACTGAAGACCTATGTTTTTTTTTTTGGCTCTCTCACACAGTCAAACCACAAGACTTGATCCTCGTCATTTTGACCAGTTTGGCCAGGTCGTAAGACATGTGATATCATTACACAATTATTATCTGAAATAAGCCAGATGATGTAACAGAGCAAAATGAAAGCTTGTTCTTGGATAAACCCCAAACTGTTTCCTTTGAGAGCTTCCAATGTGCCCTACTGCTCTTCTTGACGAAAGGATTGATCTGTAATTGGGATAATGAAGGAAATAAGCCTTGGGACCATAAAGGCCCTAGTTAGGCCTTGAAATCTATCCATGCCAACCTTATCCGTCCCTTCTCTTTCCTTTCTGCAATGCCCCCACAATGACTTAGGACGCCACTGACAGACATTTATTAGCACAGAGGCTGGTGTATATACTCATCAGATTCTGTTATCTAGCCTTGGCATATGCCCTGTTTTCTGTCTCTCTTTCATAAGGGTGTCTGTAATGATACCTAGGTGTACGTGATGATGCATGTGTGCCAAATTGCCATGCCATTCAAGGCTTGTGTATGCCATCCTGGCAGTGCAGCTGTCCATGTCCATCAAAATACACGCCCCTTCTACCGGACGAATTGGACTGGTACTAAAAAGTGTCATGGGCCATGCACAGTGAACAGACACAATTATGCACATTCCATAGCATGACCTTTACATAGTCCATCAGTGCAGTGGGACAGATGTTGGTTTGGGGCCTCGACAGAGGACTGTGCATTACACCAAACAGCGTTATTAATATAAAGAGTTATTTGTTGTTTGTCATTGGCTGTTTGTTTACTCACTGATTGAAAGGTTAGGCTATTGAAAAGCATTTTCATTCCTAGAAGGCATACATTTGACACAAAATGTGATATATTTTAGGATATTCAATGAGAAATAATGTGAAATTGAAATCTTTTCACACTCTAAAAATGCTGGTTTAAATACAATCCATCACTGAGTAAAATATGGACAAAATCAGCGATCGGGTGGTTTTCAACCAACAGTTGGGTTAAATGTTTAACCCAGCCTTCTTGGCAGTAACCCAACTGCTGGGTCTGTCCAAATTTTACCCAGCACTGGTTTGTATTTAAGTGTAAATATTTTGCCAATCCACCTAAATTAATAAATTGGAAATATACTTTGTCCAATTGTGTTGCATTAACTGACACTGGACAGTAGATATCTAGCTACCAGCATGCTTTGATTGTGTTATTTTATTTGCTTTTGAGATAAGAGGAAGACTCGTTAGTCTTTAATGTTCTAGTATTTGGAGATTTATGATTTGTTTTTCAGTTTTTTGGAGTGGCCATTATTCTGAAGAGAGGAGTTTGAGCTTAAGTTGATGACTTAATATAGTGGAATGAGTAGAATATTGTGCATAATGCAACAATTTGTTGAGTAACTTCAACACATCTTATTTTATGGAGAGTTTCCCCATTCATAAGGATTCCAATATTTGAGTTTAGTCTAAATGGTAATTTTATGTTAGGAAACATCATTTCCAACATGTGAAACAATGTTGGAAATGATCTCTCTCTCTCTCTCTCTCTCTCTCTCTCTCTCTCTCTCTCTCTCTCTCTCTCTCTCTCTCTCTCTCTCTCTCTCTCTATATATATATATATATATATATATATAATCGATGAAATGTAATAATTTCTGAAATATTTTTCCCCCAGTGTAAGTTGTACAACAGGGCTTAATTTTATTCTTTATGCTTAATCATGTATTTGATCTTATGTGTAGGTGCAGCGTCCCACATTTTCTAGTTAGTATCTTTTTAAACCTTTATTTGTTTATTTTAGAAGGAAAAAGGTCAAGATGAGGTTTCAAGAGGAGTGCAAAAGGTGACAAGGAAAGGATCCAAAAGTCTTGGATGTTCTGTCTGCTGTTAACTCCCTTCTTGATGCAGTATCACGTAACAGGTTTCTCCGATCACGAAGCTGAGATTTTCTAATCATCCTGGTTGATTTTAAAGCCCACAAGGCATGAATCCGAATCCAATTGTGTTGTTGTATTCCCTCAACCCATTACGGAATATCTGGAAGCTTTACGAATGTATCAGTTGTGCTGTGGTTGTTAACTGCTTTGGCTTTCAGGGAATGGCTCTTATTACAGAGATGCTTCCAAACTGCAACCCTAGCCTCTGATAACAATTTCTCATCTAGTACCAAAAACAACAACAACTTGTCCTTAATGTTATCATGTCTGTTCTTTCTTATACAAAGAGCCTCAAATGGGTCAGAAGTCTTGACACCAATACAACAATAGTGCTTCTTTAGAAAGTAAGTAAACAAAAAGGGCAACCTAGTACAACGGAAGTAGAATTTGTTATTACGATATATAGACAAAGGTGGACGTGGTGTGGGAAGGATATGTATTTAATAACAAAATAAAGGAGAGAATGAGAGTGAGAGTCACCAAGAACCTAATGTGTTACCTAATCAAAAACAGGGCAGAAGTTTATGTGGAGTGTGAAAGGAAAAATGAATCAGATCCGATCTAGTCCTGAACTTTAATCTATAATCGAGAGCGTACTGTTCTGAGTATCCTTCTTCTTTTATAGAGATATCAGTAGTATTGGCATTAGTGATACTGGCCTTCAGTCATAAAAATGCCGTAAACAAATATATGTATATATATATATATATATATATATATATATATATATATATATATATATATATATATATATATATATATATATATATATATATATTTATTGCAATATAAAAGTATATGTAAAAACGTTAATGTTAGGTGGGATTAATCGCAATTAATTAATTTTTTTTTTTTTTTTGCGATTGACTGCACTAATATAAATATATTTAGCATATGAAGATACCATTTGTCTTAGAAATATACATGCTTGTGTATTTATATAAAAACTTTTATTTTTGATGCGATTAATCATTTGACAGCACTAAGATAATGATTAAATTAAGGTATATATTGTTTATGTAATTTAATAGTAAATATAATAAAAAAAAACATTTTTATATATAATATATATTTTGGAAATTAAAATCTGTTAAATAAAAAGCATTTTTATGTTCATTATTTACTGTATCATACAAACATTTACTGTAATAAATTGCATATCAGCAGATCATGTCAACATTTTGCTTTGGTCGATTTTGATTGCTTCATGCATTTGAGAAGGCTGAGCGTTCATATGAGCCAAATGTTCCATTTTATGGCAAGATACAGACATTTGAAATATTTAAAACTTGTATTGTAGATTTACCGTATGTTAGATAATCATCATTTCTCCATCATATTTAATACTTTTCAAAATAAAACATTAGAGGTTTTGTGCTTCTAATGCTTAAAATAGCACAAAATGAATGCAACCACAACTTGTACACTGTTTGGGGTCAATGTCTTATAGGATTTCAGTGAGAGTCTTTATGTGTGTGTGAATGAAGGGGAATGAATGAATGAAATGTTTACAAAGTGTGTGTGTGTGTCAAGGGGAAAAAAGAGAGAGGATTTCATTTTATTGACTGGATGCAGTTAGGCCCCTGTATGGAGGGAAAAGGAGAGGAATTTCCCATGCGGTCTGCGGTGCTTTTAGGAAGCAAAAAGCATTTTAAAAAAAGACCTCAACGGAAACCGGGAGAGGAGGGGGAAAGTCAAAAACGTCAGGCCAGGAGTTGGTGTGAAATTAGTCCTGCCCTGAGAATTCAACACACACACAATGGATAAGAAATTTCTTTATGTCTTTAGTCATTATAGCTCACGGGTCCACTGGCATGCTCGCAAGTCTTGTTTACGAGCCACTTTTTTGTATCGAATGTCTTCATCTCGTATTCTTTCCATCGACTTGTGCTCCATGTAACTCAAGACAACGCAACACAATTTGCAGAGGCATGTGCTAAAACCCAAGCTGTACAGTGAAGAGATAGAAGAGAGGCCTAGTTTGAAATGGAGAGTAAGGAGTGCTAGTAATGCTCTTATGAGATCATGTTCATTTCCATTTGTTTGTGTCTTTGTAGTTTCCATCTTGTGGGCCAAGGCGATCGTGTTCTGTGAATGTGTTCCATTTCGGCGAACGCTTGTGAAGTGCTCGGATGGTATCGTTTGCATTTCTAAGATGCAAGCCTAAATGCCTGAGTTCAGCCACTAAGTTAGTAATCATAACTGTAAATTATAAAAATTAACTTTATAATTAAATTTTGAGCAACAGTATACAAGTTCACAATACATTGTGGTTATTCTTTATTGTAAAGTTCACTTGTTACAGTGTAATTATACAGTTTTTTATAATAACAACATGTGCTTGCTATATAATTAGGGTTAGGGTTAGGGTTTGGGGTTACACATTATTTTAAGGAGTCCTTGTTACAGTTTAATTATACATTTAAGAACTGAGTAATATTAACAACATAGCTTTAGGATTTGGGTTTGATCTAGCGTTATTGCATGTAATAATGCACAATTGTGAGCTAATACTATAATAATTATATAGAACATGTAATAAGGACACCTCATTATTATAGTTTTACAAGTTTTGGTTTATGCTTAGGTTCTTGTAATAATGCATAATTTACTGTTATTACTACGGTGTGTAAAATGTGTAACAAGGACACAGTAAAATAAATAAAATAAAAACTTCACATAACTTATGAAGCAATTTACCTCACTGGAAACTTTACAAAAACGTTCATTAACATCATGAACTTGTAACAATAAACAATTTTACAGCTTTTATTCATTAATTTAATAAGTTAATATGAATATGAGTACATATGTTATTATTCATTAATTTGTTCATGATGTATTAACATATTATTTTGAGAAATTATTACTTGAAATGTCAGATATGTATTATTAAGCCTTTACACTCTCATTAGAAAGTTTCTGTCGGTAAGACTGTAATAAAATATTTATTAGTTATCTAAACTATTTTGAAACATTGAAACACTGAACTGTCTGTTCCAAATCAGCATATTAGAAAGATTACGGAAGGATCACGTGACACTGGAGAGTGGAGTAATGATGCTGAAATTTCAGCTCTAATGTCACAGGAATAAATACATTTTAAAATGTATATTTTAATAATAATAATATTAAAACATTTTACATTATTGCCAATTTTAATATATTTTTAATTTAATAAAAATGTATCTTTGATGAGACTACACTGAGATTACAATCTGATCTTACTTGTGAATGTTGTTGGGTGTAAGTGCTCAAAACATTTTCATTGCTAGCATAGGATCTAATATAACCTAATAGACTTATTTCAATTAAATGGTTGTTGACATTGAAATCACATGACCAGTTGCAATTGATCAGTGATTGCTCACTCACTCATCTCCGTAAACCCTATATTACAATTTCTACAGCGGCATTGGTTTTTCAATATTTCATGCACTTTCAATAATGTATTATAAGATTGTTTGTTTTTTATTTAAATCATAAGACAATTGTGTTCTTATCAAGAGTGAATGAAGAAAAAAAGTTGCTGGTGCTACTGTATCTTTTTGGGCAAACAGAGATAGTATTTAGGAAACCTGCTTGAACACAATTATTATTTATTCTTATCCATGAGTAGAAATGACACACTTCACCTTTAACTAGTGCAATTGAACTGGAAGTGTAAAGTGTGTGGTCCCTGTGTGTGTGTTGGCTTGTTTTGGTTTACACTGTAAATATATCCTGGTGCAAACCATTGAAAATAATATTCCCAAATCACAGTACCTCCCAGCACTAATACAGTTAGGAGTTCATAATCCGTTACCCTGAGTAACACGGATAGCAACATGTTTGATTTACAGCCTCTTGAAAGCTCTAAACTTCTCATTCAGTCTTCCACTGACAGATTTGGGGTGAAGGGATACATCTGATACGCCCGTAAACACAATTCCCATTAAGTCAGTCTTGATAGACAGCCGTTGACCTTTGCTGAAACTGCAGGGCAAGAGGGTTTCGAATATTTCATTGTTCATTTAATGGTCCTGTGTGTTTAATGATGGGGTCGAGCCTCTGAGGGAAGTAATGGGACCCCCGGCATGCACATACAGAGCTCTTTATCTATGGGCCAAGTGGTTCTGGACTATTTTCACTATATGTGGTGATACATGATCTGTACCTGAGAAAAGAATCTAAAGAGGTCTGGACAGCTGTAAAGATGCATCTCGTGGAAGAAAGTGAGAGTTAACAAGTGAGAAATTAGCAGTTGGTACTTTGTTTAAAGGTGTGTCACGTAAAGAACGTACTGAGTGTGCTTATTTATGTGCGTGTTGCGTATTTCCCCATGTGTATTGACATCTTTCCATAACCCTGTCCCAACAGCTTATGCTTAAATAATATACCAGAGATACTCACCCTGTTGAAAAGACCAGCTTAGATCGGCATTTCCATGCCCACCCAAACTGGTTTACATCAGTTAGTTCTGGTCTGGTGCTGGTCTTGCTAGATAAAAAAAATATATAGTTTATTTATTTATTTATTACAATTTAAAATGCAATTTATTTCTGTGATGCAAAGCAACATTTTCTGCAACCATTACTCCAGGCTTCATTGTCACATAATTGTTCAGAAATGTTTCTATTATGCTGATTTGGTGCCCAAGAAACCATATATATATATATATATATATATATATATATATATATATATATATATATATATATATATATATATAAAATACATTTATATTATAAATAGTACTTGTGTGTGTGTGTGAGGGAGTCTGAGTAAAAAAAAAATGTGTATATAATATATTAATATGGATTAGAACTAACTTAAATTTTATTAAATTTTAATTTAACTATAACTAAACATAGCAAAGTTACACAGATTTTGATTCAAATTAGGGCAATTAAATGCTATGTTAACATATTAAAATGTTATTTTTTGGGGGGGAGCTATTCTTCTAATACACTACACTGAGACCTATAATGGTAACTTTAACTTTAATAACTGTAAATGTTGCTTACAGTACGGAAAGGTATATGACCTCATCAATCCTTCCTTGTTTTGTATTTATATCGAGTTGCCATGGCAGCATAAATGGCATGTGATTGGAAGCAGTGGCGGTGGATCTGATGTATTGAGATAAATAGTGTGTGAGAGGGGAAGAAGATGTCTCTCCAGGTCATGTGGGGGACAACCCAGGAGAGATGTCACACGGCCGGCAGTGACGCTTTCTCCCTCTGTCCTGAACAATACACGGAACCAGCTGCTGCTGTGAGAGTCACTAAAACACCAAGGACCCGACTGAGAACCTGTTTACCTGTGTATCATCCAGCCGTGCCCAGGCCGGACATACACACACACACGGTCCCGTCACTAGTTTATCAAGCATCCTCTTCAGTGTTTGCAGCCTGTCTGCTGCTGTCATTGTCAACACAACTTCTCACCTCCTCTTTGTCTACAGTAACAACAAAGCCATCGGAAATCTTTTTGAAGGTCTGAACAAAGAGATCTGACTTACATTTCTTTGTTGTTGGTGGTGGTTTTTGTGGTTGCACGCCGCAGTCTGTTCACTAACCGCCAAGTTGACACTGTGCACAAATATAACTAGTGCTACCAAAAATCAGCTTTTACCATAAGGTACCGTAAGACACCTGGTCCTCAGTCTTCATTTAAAAAATCGATTTAAATATAAATAAAGGGTTGTTAAATATGATTATATAGATCATCAGTATAACTACTTGAACTGAAAACTCAAATTGAACTTAATTGAATTGAATGCTTTCAGCAGGTTGTACATATAGAGATGCACAGAAGTGCATTTTTGACTCCTCAGTAAAGAGAGAAGCCAATTAGAGAATTGATTGATTCTTGTGGTATGATGTTTTAATTAGTTGCAGCTGTACTCTTTAGTGTGGTATGGGTTTTGTACACAATATAAGGTTTTCATGAAGACCTTGGGCTGAGTTAATGTGTTAAAAGGCATATTTTAGTATCTACTTTAGTATCTGGAAATTAAAAAAAAAAAAAAAAAAAAAAAAAAAAAAAAAAAAAATATATATATATATATATATATATATATATATATATATATATATATATATATATATATATATATATATATATATATATATATATATAAAGGACTTTTCATGAGTATTTTTAAGAGATAAAAAATGAATTAAAAAATAATTTAAAATTAAAAAAATAATAATAATTATTCCTTTTTTATCTCTTAAAAATACTCATGAAAAGTCCTTTGAAGTAATTTTTGTTGTGTTACTGACTTCAGCCAAACAAATTCTGTCTAAAACACAGCAATCCAAAAACAAATCAGAGTCAACAAGCTCAAAATGTGCAAACTGATTCACAAGTAGAAAGCATTTTCATCTGGCCGTCTCCGAGACACTAAAGTTGCTTAGAGTTACCTAATACTGCAAGATGTATAAATAAATAATAGACATAAATAATCCAAACTGAGTTTATAAAAAATCTTTGTAAGAACCCCTGTGAATATTTTCCATGCTGATGCACTGTGAGGAATCTGGCAGCTGTTTTGAGAGTCTTTCATTGTCAGCTGTAAGCGGCTGTTTGTTCTTCTGACAGCTGTCATATCAATATTTATACTGATTATACTGTACTGTGGTTATTTTTTTTGCAAACTGCATTTAATCAAATAAATTTTATTTATATGCTAATTAATTATTTATATGAAATATAATAGAAATTTAATATGATTGCAAATATAAGAATCATGCTGTCTTTGGTTTTATGTATGAGTCTGTGCATATTTTTTTTTTATTTTCAGTAAAAAGAATGGTGAGGTGGGGTATTTATTAATTTGTTCATTTGTTCATTTGTGCATTCGAAGTCTGTTGTAATTTTGTTATTAATAATTATTTACATATTATTTTTATGCATTTAATTATAATAAACAAACTAATTAAAACAACAGCCCTACTTAAAAACAAACTAAAAAAAAAAACAGAAATGTGCTTTGTGATACTGTGCAAGGTAAAGGTTTTTGCAATACGATTGCACATTGGAGGGAATCGAGAAACGTGTACACAAACACACTTCCTCTCTCTCTGTTTCCTGAAGGTAGGATGTGGTTCTTTATATTTAGATCACAGCTGTTCATTGTAATAAAAATATTCAAGGCCCCCTGTGACCAATGAGAGGTGAGACAGACCTTACCATATGCAATTTCTTCAGAAGTCTTTAAAGCTAATATTGTACTGGCTGTGATATTGATGTGATACATCCGTTAATATGCTGTATCAGTGGTCTTATTGGAACCATTAATAGTTGCTCTTTACTGAATCAGGTCAATCCAGCATGAGAGATTGGTTTCAGGGACAAATACACAGTTTTGTGGTTATTATTTGATCTGAATCTGCAAAAGTCTAGATTAGTAAGCCTGTTTTTACAATGAATTTGCACTAAGAATAGTATTTGAAAACATCAGCGAATTTCATCTGCAATCTACTGGCATCTGTTAATCATCTAAACCGTAAGGCCAAATGAAAGAAGAGTAGGAAGTCTATGGACATGCGGACATGTGTCTTTGCTTTCACGAGGGTCAATGGTGTCTGTCCCACCATGGGATTTCCCATTATAGTGTCTCTGTGTGTGTAAGAGGAAAACACCATGTTGACCTTAGCTAAGTGTGTGTCAGTTCAGACATCTGCTCACTGCAATGTTGGACAGCTGTTAGGAGAGAGAGGGACAATATTGGATCGTGTGTGGGTTTGAAAGGGACAACAACTGTTTGAGAGCCGCTTGCTGTTTTTAAATGCGGTGTGTCCCGTTTTCAGTGCGGTTCCGAGTTTCCATGCTGGCCAGATAGGGAAGTATTTTAACCAGCTGAGCGGGAAAGAGGAGACAGCTGGGGTGAAATCTGAAACAGCATCAGACGGGCCATTAAAAATAAAACTTTCATCCCTTTAGAAGAGCTGTTTTTATCATGTAGAGGTCATTCAGGGGGAACGTCTGGTTTTCCTTTAGTTGTCTTAATAATACCCTTTTTCCATAGTGGTGAAAATATTCAGTGACCTACTGTTATCTCTCATATTCCATGTAAAATTATTATAAGGGATTCAAATCTTCAGAGATTTGACACTGTTTCACATTATAATGAAAAATAATGTTCTAAACCAAATTCTTTATTCTGTGGGACAAACCCCTTTTGAATATTTTTTATTAATGATTTTAAATAATATTTTGGAGAATCTTTATATAGTTCTTTACATTGTTTATTGTGTCTACAGATGGTAAGCTGCAAAATCACCATAAATTAATGAATTAACAAATGAGTGGGTGAGCGTATGATTAAATAAATACATAGAAAATAAAAAAAGCACCTTAATAGTGTCCCGTATGATTTCTGTACTTTATTCCAGTATAGCTTTTGATAAAGTTGATAAAATAAAATAAAAAATCTGATTAAATAATCATTCATAAATCAAACTGGCCTTGAGTGTGCTAGTTTATGGTCCCAGTGCTTTATTTATTTTCAAATATTAAAAAGTTTTTATTCATAATACAACATATTTTGAGATAAAATATTTTTTTAATTATCAATTTAAAAAAAATATGATTTATTTATTTGTGTGTGTGTGTGTGTGTGTGTGTGTTTGTTTGTTCCTATAGCCATAGGACTGTTATTGTGTGAGGAACACCTGCATAAAAGTGATTGACTGATTGATTAAATTTTCATTTGTCATTCAATTGTTTTTTTGCTTTTCATTCATTCAATCAATCAATCAATCAATCAATCAATTTGTCGATCAATCAATCAATCTTTCTAACAACAATGGGACTGTTATTATGTGGAGAATGCATACAGATTATTTATTTCTTTGTATTGGAACTACTTGTATTTTCATTAATTGAAATTCATAATCAAATTTATTAAATGATTCACTTAACGCAAAACCCACAAAATAAACTTTCAAGGGTTAACACTGAATTATATCTGAAAGTGAAAGTTAGAAAGCAAACTGACATTTCCTAATTGTCATCTTGTTTTCCCACATGGTATTAGTGTTCTGCAAAAACTCCCTGCTCTTAACCAGAAGACATCTGTCGTCTTATGTTCTTGATTACTGTGGATATGCTCTTTTCAATGTCCAGAAACCTCAGAGGACCTATTTGGGTATAGTGAAGACGGGTGTCTTTGTCTTTCACAATAAAAAGTTGCTGTCCACTGAAGTTCTCCAAACCAAGTGTCCAAAGAGAGCATTGTTTCATAATTACGGCTAGAATCACCCTGAAAAAAAGATCAATCTGGAAGACAGGGTTGAATGACAGTCTGAAACAGGTCCTTAGGTTCCTTTGGGAGTATCAATCCTTTGTCCTGGGGCCATTTGGCTTTGAAAAACTCCCCAAGTTGCTGAAATCTGATTCTTGCTAAAGACGCTCTATCAGCCAACAAGTAACCATCAGTTCTGGTCATCCACTGGTCAAGCTGAACTCTGCACGTGATGGGACAATGAAGGAGGTTAGCATCTGGTATTTATCACTGTTTGTACAGTAACCTTGCTGTTGTACCAGTAAAGATATAATTAGGATACATACTGAAAATTCAAGGGCACATGTTTTCACAGACCTGTTTTAGAATAACTTTGCTCAGCAAATAGGCCTTGAATACGATTGATGTGTGGTACAACTGACCTGTTAGAAAGCCTATTCTCATTTCCAAGGAGATCAAGTATATAAAATGGATAAAAAGCAAAAGTTTCAGAAAGACTAGAAGATGTGAACACAAAGGATTGCTGTTTGATTGATGGAAAAAGTGACTGCTGGGGTTAGTGAGAGCGCTCAGTGACTCAGATATTAAATTAATATTTATTATTTTTATTTATTTACTTTATTTAATCAGGAATTCACACTGAGATATTACTATTTTCCAGTGATACCTGGTCAAGACAGCAGCACTTAAAGTTTCACATAAAGAAAATCACAGAAACAGTACCACGATTTACACAATCACAATTTTCAATAAAATAAAAATACCTTTATCCTTTGACGTAAAGATAACCAAACTAAAGATTCATACAAAATAAAATTATGTGTCCGTGACTCATATAAATGATCAGTCAATTATAGATAAAAATGTACTCTCCACTAATTTCTTATGGGCCTTATAAGGAAAGCAGTTTTTAGATGATAAAAGAAGCCTAGTTTATGCCTAAGCTTTTTCAATAATTTAGCAATATGTATATAACAACTAATCTTTCTTTCATCTTTCTTTCATCCAAATAGCTAGATATTTATAGGAACTAACTCTTTTTATAGTTGAACCTTTAAAGGTTGTAATTGACAGATCTGTTACCTTAGTGTGACCATGATTAAAAATAATATACTTTGTCTTGTTTGAGTTTAAACCAGTCTTATCTGTAACAACGAGCGATGCAATCCTTGAAAAGCATTCTGTAGTTGTTGTAAAGCTTGTTTTAAGTTGTAAATTATCTGCATACAATGTATTGCATGTATTTTGGCTGACTGAGTCCATCCCATGACCTAAATCATTAATATATATAGAAAATAACAAAGGGGCTAAAACAGATCCTTGAGGAACCCCAGTATTTACATGAAGAAAAGGTGAATTATAGTTTTTAACCGACACACATTGACTGTGTTATAAAAGATAGAACCATTTAAAAGCAGCTTCACTGAGACCTAAAGACCTTAATCTCTGTAATATTAATATGTGATGTACTAAATCAAAAGCTTTAGACAGATCAATAAATAGAGGACTTTTTATTATAATATCATTTGAAACTAACATAGCTGCGGGTGCTATGTCCCATTCTGAACCCTGACTGATAATCATGAAGAATATTATTAACTGACAAATTTGTTATAATTGATCGATTATCATTAGTTCAAAGACTTTTGCTAAGGCCCAAAATCTAGAAATAGGGCGGTAGCTATTTGGATCTGCACGATCTCCCCCCTTTAATAATGTGCTAACCATTGGTGATTTCCAAATTTTTGGTTTTACATTGGAGGTGAAACTTGAACTGAATATAGAGGCTATAGGTTCTTCAACAAGATCAGCTGCCAATCGTAAAGTAAGGCTCAATTTAATCGATTCTAATCATCTAATGTTTAGATGAACACTTATTGGACTATTGCATATTGCATATATATTTTTCCTTCTCAAGTATGAGCTCCATATTCTCATATATCCTACTATAGGAATAACACATATTGCATAGCTGTAAATGATCAAATATTATATGCATGCAACTATATATCTATATTTAAATATTATGGAATTTGACTATGGAAATGATGGCCATTTGCAATTCTGTATAAATTACCTTGCAGGCATTGCCATTATTTATTTGGCCTAAAGTACTGTAAATGCAACCTCATTAAACAAAATTAAGCACCTCAGATATTAATGTTGCCAGTGATTTGGCATGAGAGGAATTCTGAATTATAGCAAGTTTGATCAAAAACAATGAATCTGTTGTGATTTAAA
Organism: Carassius gibelio; assembly: GCF_023724105.1. Taxonomy (NCBI): domain Eukaryota; kingdom Metazoa; phylum Chordata; class Actinopteri; order Cypriniformes; family Cyprinidae; genus Carassius; species Carassius gibelio. The sequence continues at coordinate 5,153,294 of NC_068407.1, read as the reverse complement.
TAATAAAACAGCATGTTGAAACACATTTTCTGCTGTTTTTCTTGCAGACCCTTTGCACTGCCTCTTCCATGACTGCACGTAAACTCACTGCCAGATTATTTGAATGTCTCATTAACTTTCATTAGGCGGACACTCTAACAGCACGTTAGCACAGCCATTGTCATGGAGACCGGTGTGAGAGCAGCTCTCAGCTCTTGTGTGGGCACACCGCTTAATGTGATGCTCTCCAGAACTAACCATCTCTTGTTTTTCTTCCTTGTGGAGAATGTAAGGTGATTGCTTACTAAGCTATGTGATTCCCTGTCAGACTTTCGTGGGACTTGAAAAGGAAATACAGCACAGTAGCAGATAGCGACTGCAAAGTAGGAAAATAAAAACTCTGCTGGCTTTCGCAGAAGTGAATGGCATTCTCGGAAACTGAGGAGTAAGAAAAGCTCATTTAGATTGAAAAGAATAGCAGCTGGCAAATTAGAAATTAATGTTTGACGTTATCAGTGGTCAAGACTTTAGAGGTTCGAAAATCTAAGACATCTTTTCAATATTTTTTATTTTAGTACGTCAGCAAAATATTTAAGTGAAAATGTACATTTAAAATGTAATTATTTTTACATTTAATAAGGTGAATTAAATGATGATTGTTTAGATGAACAGTCTAACAGTACGAATAGAGAGGGAAGTCATGGCATAGTGATTAAAGAGTTTGACTCGTAACCCTAAGGATGTGGGTTCGAGTCTCGGGTCGGCAATGTCACGACTGACAACTACTCCCCGAGCACCGCAGCATGCGTGCATGTGTGTGTGTGTGTGTGTGTGTGTGTGTGCATGCGCTTTGGATGGGTTAAATGCAGAGCATGAATTCTGAGTATGGATCACCATACTTGGCTGTATGTCACGTCACTTTCAAATTTGCTTTTTTTTTAATTTTTATTAATTACTTAATACAGAATTTAATTATTTAATAATGCAGAATTGTTTCATTTTATGTCATCTTAATTTTATTTATTTTCATGATGATAAAACCTTTCTGGTTATTTCCATGTTTTATAAAAACTCGCATTTTTTGTGTCAAGGTCCCAGATTCTCAGATTTATATATATTAGGGTTTGAACAGAAGGTTCTATGTAACTCATCCTTGCAAGCTAACGTTAGTTAGCGTGTGTAAACATTTAATTTGGACTGAATATGATGAAACTCTGTCTTCTCTCAATTTCCCTTTCACGTCAGCATTTGAATCCTACACCCTCCTGACACACACAACCACACACACACACACACACACAAACCCACACACTTGCCCATGCATTGCAGGGTCCCAGGAAGCTGTTCCACATGAAAGCACAAGTAGGGGACTCGATAGTGGATAAAATCCGAGAAAGACAGACACACACGCTAACTCAGGGAAGCTCCGTGTTCTTTGGCCTCTCCTGTTACCTGCCTGCTGATTAGATGTGGAAAATCAAGCTTTATAGTATCTAGAGCGCTGCTCTTATCTAATGGGATTCTCTATACACAGTCTGGGCCAATAAGGTTTACATTACATTTACAGATTACATTAACTGAGTGGGTGTGTGTTGGTCTATTCTGCATGGAAAAAATCTTTCATTTATCAACAGAGGCTTGTGTAAATAAGATGGAGCTCATTGGACTGTTTACATGGTTTGTGCGTGTGTATGTTTCAGTGCAATATGTGTTATCCCTATTTACTGTACTTTCTGGAGCCACCCAGTTTCAAAAGCACATTTTCATTCAGCGGTGTGATTGTCTCCACCATCTACTGCAGTCACACATTGGTGTCGTGTATCAATAAATTCAATCCATTTGCTGCACTTCTCAGAAGGACCAGCCGTGCAAACATTTACTTAAGGTTTTCATTATTCTCATTTTCATATGGTACTTGACAGGAAATTAATATAGCATATTGTGATATCAATTGATGGAAAATTTAAGTGAGCTGTTAATATTACAGCAGAAAAATTGCCTTGTTATTTGACACATATGATTACTTACAATGTAGCTTATTCCAGTCCATTCCGGCCAATTACAATCTTACGTGTAACAGGGTCCAAATGTCTGAGAGCACATGGAAAATCATCAAAGATTGTGAGTGTGGAAAAGTTTCAGACAATGTATATTCAAAAGTCTCTTTGTGTGTGTGTGTGTGTGTGTGTGTGTATTATGAATGAAGTATCTTATGCTCAACAAGACTGCATTTATTTGATTAAAATACATTATTAGATTTTACAATTTAATTTATAAATATTGTCTGCTTGACATTATATGTGCAATGTATTACTTTTATATACATAAGTGACTTACAATTAAATGCATCGATTTGTCATCTGTTCAGCAGGCATCAAAAGTATACAGGTCAAAAACTAGCATTCAGGCTGATGGTTAGACTGAATGCTAGTAATGCTGCAGAAAATGGCACTATGCATTATGTAAGCCATTAGAGCACTTTCACTGGCCCGCCTCTTTCTTGACTTTTCTTCACGATTTCTCTCTCTCTCTCTCTCTCTCTCTCTCTCTCTCTCTCTCTTGCTTTCTCTCCAGAGGACTGACGAATGCAGTGTTTACCTGACCTCCGTTGAGACTGGTTGCCATGGCTATGTGTGTGTGTGTGTGTTTGTGTGTGTGTGGTGGTTGATGGAAGTGTGATTCAGCTGATGGTGAGAACAGCAGAGGAAGGTCAGGTGATGGGAGCAAACACAATTAATCTACCTCAGGCCTGTAAAGTAGGGACACTTTACCAAAAGTGTACAAGATGCTCCTGTTCTCATCTGCCAAACATGAGTGTGTGTTTGCATGTGTGAATATGTCCGTGCAAGCTTTTTGCGTCAGAAAAGTTTGGTTTCATATAATCCAGCATTGTCAGTCAAGTTAAGCAAAGTCTGAATGTGCGTCATTCCTATTTGAATATGTTCTCTAATATATCAGGTTCGTGTGTGACGGCTTATTGTTATTATGCTTACCTCACCTTGTTCTTACCCTCCCACTCCTCAGCCCTCATCGTGGCAGACTGTGTGTTGCCGTGGCGCTGCCTATGCTATTATTGGTTGGCTAATTGGTTGAAGAGTATGGAGGAGGCATTGGTTCATTTGGTGCCGCTTTTGCACGGAGTCAGTGACGACAAGTTGAGATGATGACTCACTGACATCTGAGAGGTGGTCCAGAGGTGGTCTGTGTCTCTCATTTACAGTACACCTACACAATGGCCTCATACAGCTAAAGAACAGAAAGAACATTTTATTTTTTTAACTGAATGGCCTCTATCATGAGGTTCAAATGGTCAGCAAATGTTACAACATGAAATACATAAGATATTATTTTATATTTTGTGTTCAAGTGATATTAAATTGCATTTAACATTTACAATTATTTCAGATACTTCAGAACAGGTCAAATTGATAATAATACCTAAACATTAAACAATATTATATTATATTATATTATATTATATTATATTATATTATATTATATTATATTATATTATATTATATTATAATAATTTAAACATGATTAATGTACAATTAATTTGTACAGTTGATCATAAATCACATTAATAATAATATTTAGAATTGTCTTTACATATATACAGTATATATAATATATAGTTTAACTCATACACACGTATCATTAGATGATTAATGTCAGTGTGCTGTTTGCCATATTTTTCCTAAATTGTGAAAATTTACATAATTTAAATATTGAGTCTAAGACGAAAAAAGTGATCTGTAATAAATATAGATCATATAAAAAATTTAGATATTATATTATATTATATTATATTATATTATATTATATTATATTATATTATATTTCTGTTTCAATGTGGAGTAAAACACATTAAGAATGATAAAATAGAATAAAAAAGTGTATTAAATATAGATTATATCAAAAATGTGAATGAAAGTGAAAGTAATGCTTTTTTTAGATTCATATACAATTTTATTTAGGTAAAAATATTGCAGTTGTTCAGTAGAATGTTAGATGACGTGTGCGGATATATTTTTTCTTAAATTCTGAAAATAAATTCAATAATGAGTGAAAGTATTCCAGAATAGAATGGGTATGAAAAAGTGACCTGAAATATATATAGATAGATCATATCAAAGAGGTGAATAATACATGCACAGGCCTGTTCTCATGCTCGTATGTAATTACAAACCTCAGGCTTTACTCAGGGCTTATCAGATATTTAAAGATGACCTATTCTTTTATTCATGTATTTATTATCCACGTGCCTCTTCCACCTCTTCATACAGCACCCACAAACCTTTTTATCATTCTCTATCATGTTCTGTTATTCTGTATTCTAGATCTTTGTATCTGCCTCTAGTGGCTTTCTCTTTGTGTCTTTCTGTAACTGAACATCAGTAGATTTATCTCCCTCTGTGTCTCTTTAACCAGTATCACCTTTCTTGCTTTCTCTGCCTCTCTCAGGTGATTAAGTCAGTCTCTACGGAACTCCAAATTAACTGGCAGAACAGTTGTTGGTGCTCCGATACTATCAATGTATTTTCCACAGTGAAAAAGATGTGCAAAAGTGATTCAGTTTGAACATGAATACATACAGTACGTGTCAAGTTTATCATTCAAGTTTCTCCATGGAAACTTTGTTGCTATGGCGCAAGCAAGCGCAATCTCATTGAAATGCAAATCGTTGACATTTTAGTAAATGCTCATCTGACACGGGAGCACTTTGAATAGTTTCTGTTATGCAGACAATGAAAGAAATTTCACAGATATTTATTTGTTTATTTCAATCTGGACCCCGAGCGCCACCCATGTTGGCAGCTGTCATATAAAGTATATCTGGTGCGGACCGGCAGTGTCTGAGCTGGATGATATATCCAGGAAACCGCTGATATGGCCACACAAAAGGTGTGATCGGAGATGTTTGCCAAACTTCAGGCACATTGAACTTACGTTCCAAAACAATCCCATCCTCTCTACAGCTGTTGTTTTCTCTCCACCCTCATCCTTCCCATATCTTGTCCTTGCTCTTGTTACCCCACTGAACCAGATTTAACATTATCACTTTTCACACAGCATATTGACATTGGCTGCCATATACTCATTAATGTTGGCAGTTTGTACAAATTAACAGTATTATGTTTTTATTTATTGATTTATTTTATTTTATTATTATTTTTTAGCTTGAATGGCTTTTTTTTCAAATGTTAAAGAATCATCTGTGACTGGTTGGACTGATTTTGAAGATATTTCTGATACAGATTTTTATTGATATTGCTCATTCACTGCATGTATTAAAATTGAGCTATATGACAATATGATAATAATAATATTAATTATAAAAAATAATTCCAAAGCTTTTATTTAATTTTTAGTTATTTTCATTGCTATTAATTTAATTTATTTATTTTGGTTTTAAAATTATGTTTTTGTAATATATGCTATACAACTCTACATAGGACAAACAGTTAATGTAATTTTTATTAAATTTAATAAAAAAAATATTTTTAAATATTTATTTTAAAATTTTATTTTAAAAATGTATTTTAAGAAAGAAAGAAAGAAAGAAAATATTGTACATATTCCACAGCTATTGAAAAAATCTGAAAAAAAAAAACATGCATAATCTTTTTTTTTTTTTTTTTTTTACATTTCATGCATTCATGCATTTCATGTGCATGGGTCTTTTCTGCTGATTAAAGATATTAAGACAATTATGGTAATTTGTATGCAAATTTTAGTAATCCATTAATGTTTATTATATATCAGCTATGGTTATTCCTCTTTAGAAAAGCATTTGAGAAATCAGTGCAACTGTGTTATTTTTAAAGCAGCAACTGACCTCTCACACTCAGCAACAGGGGCAACACACAATTTACATTCCTTTAAACACATTTAAAGCCAGGATTACATGTTTACAGCCAGACTTCAGACAGTTAGAGTCTCTGCAGAAATCAAATGACATAACTACATAAACTGATAGTGGATTATATTTGGTTTGCCAGACGTATCCATTGGTTGGGAGAGATTTATTAACTTCTAATGTAGTGGCAGAAAGGCAATCTGCCAGAAGTCTGACCTACGTGTTGTTTACTGTCATTGAGGATCAGTCTGTCAGCTTTGAGTTAGCTCGAGATAGCCAGCATTGCAAGGGCAAGTCCATTGCTCAAAATCCTTCCAGAATGGTTTCAAGCATAGATCAAGAAACCTGCATGTCCTTGACATTATGCAAGCTCGGGTTTTTAGTACTGACTGGCACCTGTTCCGGCCTAAGCGACTGTTGTCACCGTTTATAAAAATATCAAATGCATTGTGGGTAATCCGGTTCGATATCAACAACAGATAGAGACCAAGAGAGAGGGTTGAAGAGAGAGTGTGTGGGCCTCCAAAATGACAGTGTGTGCTGAGAGATGCCCAGAATTCTGCGGATGTCAAATGGAGCTCAGCTCAGACTCTGCCAACGCATGTGAGAAAGAAGTGATACATTCTCACACTGACTGACACATACACACCTATAATTATAAACAGACATGCATTCACAACTGGGCAGCCCTAGAAAAACAACCCAGTATACACCCCATACAATCATATAGAAACTAACACATGCTAATGTGATCTATATATATATGAGGTCATCTGGGGTTCAGTGTTAAATGCAGGTCAGTTTAATGGCAGGGTTTTCCAAAATGCTGCTCATTTACTGTAAGGGCACTTTGGGAATGGCTTCTCCTCCTCATAAATAAAAAACTTGTCAGCAAACTGACAGTAATAACCCATGCAAAGATACTACTTGTATTGCCTCGATTAAAGCAGCATGGTAAAGCAAAAAGAATGGTCATGCATTAGAATCTTTAAGAAATCTCATTTTTTTAAATGCATATGCAAAGTTCTTGGAAATGAAGTCTGGTGTTCCTGCAAGTTCAGTGGTTCCTGAGATGAGTTCAGAAATTATAATTATGACATGATGTTCATTCAAGTAATTTTGGTTGGAATAAAATGGACTTGCTGGACAATTTATTATTTCTCTGAATCTTTTTCACTTACTGACAAAATCTGGATGATTTGAATAATGAACAGGAAAGCATTTGCATCAGTTAAGAGTTAAGTGTTTATCCTCATAAACCAAATATTTTTTTTTTTTTCAAAATATTATTTATTTATTATTTTGGCAAGTTACATTATAATTAAAGAATTTAAAAAAAAAAACTTTTTTAAAACCTTAACCATTTATAATTGTTATCAATACTATTTTATTTTATGACATTTTTAATCATTTTAAATGTTTGACTTCTGGTTAGTAATATGCATTGCTAGGAACTTCATTTGGACAACTTTAAAGGTGATTTTCTTCAAATTATTTTCATTATTATTATTATTATTACTTTATTTTTTTGCACCCTCAGATTCCAGAATTTCAAATATTATTTTTATTATTATTATTATTATTATTATTATTATTGCTTTATTTTTTTTTGCACCCTCAGAATCCAGAATTTCAATTATGAATCGAAATTATTCAATTATTGAATTCAATTATGACTGGTTTTGCGGTCTAGGGTCATATATATATATATATATATATATATATATATATATATATATATATATATATATATATATATATATATATATATATATATATATATATGCTAAATATGCTAAACTGCATACTAATATCATGTAATATCATATTAAATTATATTCTAATACTGTGCAGATGATATGCAGTGATATGGTGCCATATAAAGTGACACAATATGACATGTTTGCACCTCCAAATTAAATTCACAGGTTTATTTGGATGTGTAGTCAACATTTGTTTTATAAGTCAGGTCCTGTTGCATCACTTGGGCAGGAGGAATACCAGTCCCTCATTGCTGATGAATCTGTTTTCACTTTAAACATTTAGTCTGCGAGCACTGAGCCATGTAAAAGAAAAGAACAACTCTAGTGCATGAGCCTGAGCTGATAGCTGCCGTACATCTTTTTCAGATCTGTCCCAAAGATTGGATTCTTTTGTAAGAGGTGCTTTATTTAGATTTTGTCTGGTTTTTAATCACAAAATATAATCGGAGTCACAATGAGACAGTGGTTGAAGGTCACCAACATTGTGGATTTTTTTTTTTTTTTTTTTTTTGAGAAAAATAAAATCAAGTCATACGATCCAAAGCTAATCAAAAGTGGTTTGAAAATAACTGGCTGCTACCTGTGCAACCAATCTGTTGTAATAAACACATCCTCATTCTATATTTCGACCAAAAGCATGCCAGGCTCTCGCAGACAGAATAAACTCTTCCTATTGTTCATGAAATTCCTGACCCTTCATGACCCCTCTTGTTTGACGTGATCCACCTACATTGTTGGCTCTGTGATCCCAGCTGTCAGGAGTCTGACCACTGCTTTACACACAGCACAGACTAGGTGCCAATTATTGCTTCAAAGAGAAAGATTGAAGTGTGTTTTACTATCTTTATTAATTTAATTCATTAGAAAAACTAAAGATACCATATGAAAGTAATTAAAGACAATTTACCTAAAATTTGCATAGCCAGAAAAGTCTTAGCAAACCTATATTTAGTTAGAATACATTGAAAAATGTCATACAGCTTTGAATTGACATGAGGGTGAGTATATGTTTTAATTTTGGGGTGAACTATCCCTTTCATTTTTATCATTTGCCCAACATTTTCCTATAAGCACTGGACATTAAGTATTTTTTAAATGTATTTCCATCTTTATTCGTTTACTCTGTGTATGACTTGGACAACAAAAAAAAGAAAAAAAAAAAAAAAAAGAACCCTTTATTTTGTCCATGCACATAATGAAAGTGGTTGTTCTTCTTAATCTTCTAAATATGTTTCAGAATAGAATTAAAGTCATAAAGTTTTGGAAAATGATGACAGAATTTTAATTTTAGGGTGAACTATCCCTTTAAATTGTAACATTCATCAAGCACTCAGCACTGCAGAGGATTTCTAAAAGAATATATTTAGATTTTCTGCACTTATGGTAATTAAAGACATAGTTTAAAAAATTACATACCCTCAAAAGTCTTTGGAGTATGATTTTCAGTTTTTCTAAATAACTTCTCTGTTTCACAGAACAATGTTTGTGTGTCTGTATGTATGTGTGTGTGTGTGTGTGTATATGTATATTTCCATGTGCATAATTCTGTTTGTGCTCAAAATTTACAGTGCAGTTACAAAATTAGCATTCATTTCTTGTTTCAAAGGGAAACACTGAAGGCTACTGAATTTTTCATTAATTTCTTTTAGTAAATTAGCATTAATTAGATGTGCTGACATGACAGCTCAGCAATCTACTGTAATCACAGCCATTACTAACCTCAGGAAAAGCCAGTTGGCATGAACACTATGTGACACAGTCAGAGATAAGTCTAGAGATCTCACATACTTACCACAGACGAGGAGGAGATGGAGCCCAACAGGTTGGTGGTTGAAATTTCTGTCATGCATCCCACATCAATCCATACATCAGTGTAGACTATGTGTGTGATGTGAGGTACAAAGCACTATTCTGACAGGGCTATTTTAAATCAGACCACACTTAATGCTGTGTAATGCTACCTCGGTAGGAAGAGTGCATTCAGACATAAAATGTTGCATAACCCTATTTATGAGTACAACAGGTGGTTTTCTTAATCCTCTGTTTCCAAGGACTGAATAAGTACCTTAATGTTTCTGCAGTGTGTTAATAAATGCACAAGATGAGCTTTTGCCCATAAGTGATGTTCTTCTGATGCATTTAATTTTTTCCCCTTGGCAACAAGGCCTTCAAAAACATGTTGATAAATGTTGTGTCCTTGCAATCACTCATACATAATCTAATAACTGCTCATGCATTTTTACAGTAATGCAGAAGTGCATTCTAGGAATTGAACTACGTATGACACATTTTAAACATGCTGCCTAGTCACCAATCATATGTGCTCCCTATTTATTTCATAACTTGAGTTTGATACATTAGGGTGGTTGATATTTTTTGATATGCGGCATTACTGTAATTTTTACATTATGGCTATAATAAGAAAAAAACTTGAAGAAAGGAGAGAAATTCAGTTAGCAACATCTAATCTCACTAGTGGAGTAGGAAGGGGGTTGTGTCGTGTTCTAAAATAAGACTGGAGGGTGGCCGGATTAAATTAGCATGAGCTCGATAATGATGATGATGATGGCTCTTCCTGGTTGCCTGTCTTTAGATGGGGCTGTGCTCTTACAAGGAGATGGAGCTGTAGAACATCACATGCTTTGTCATTCTGAGTGACCAGAAACACAACTATTTGACCATGGGACCAAATGGTCATGTAAAAAAAAAGAAAAAAAGAAAGACATTCCCTTTTCCTAAAGTACGTCTAGCATTACTAGATCAGGATGAGGACAGAGACATGACAACAGTGTTTATTCTGCTGTTTTGGAAATGATGTCAAACAGTTGTTGTTGCTCTGGTTAAACCAAAACGTAAATATTTGAACTTGATGAATCTGAACTGAAACAGACACATTTCTAGGAAAAATCGTGATGGATCCCTTACAGAACTTAATCATGGTTTTAATTCAAATAAAACTAAAAAACATGGTTATATGGTAACCACATACCATGTTTTTTCTATATTAACCATAGTTTAACCATGGTAATTGTAGTAAAACTGTGGTTATACAAATGTTAATCGATACACCAAAAAATAAACATGCTATACTTTTACTATAATAAACCAGCATTATTTTTCATAAGAGAAAGGCCCTAAAAATATACACACACACACACACGTACGTTTATTTTTGAGAAAAGTGGGGACATCCCATTGGCGTTATGGTTATACTGTACAAACTGTATATTCTATGGCCCTACACCAACCCTACACCTAACCCTAACCCTCACAGGAAGCTTTGTGCATTTTTACTTTCTCAAAAAAAAAAAAAAAAAACTCATTCTGTATGATTTATAAGCGTTTTGAAAAATGGGGACATGGGTTATGTTCTCATAAGTCACCCTCTCCTTGTAATACCTGTGTCATACCCATGTCATTATACAGAGTTGTGTCCTGTTATGTCACAAAAACATGCCCACCCCCCCCCCCCCCCCCCCACACACACACATACACACACTGATTAATATGAAAAAAAGAAAGAAAACTGGATGTGCATTCAAGTTTGGATTTTTACGGTCTCCAGTATCTTTTATCAGACTGTAAAGATATGTGGGCTTAACACTTGAGCTATAATATTGCAGCTGCCCAGCGCTGACTTAATTCTCCCTACAACACAGATCTATTTCAGTCAGGATTATTATAGTGGGATAGATGAATGGAAAAATACTACTTCATTGTCTCTTCACCAACATTACCCCAGTGACCCAGGAGATGGGAGAGATGACTCAGTGAGCAAATAACCCCATCTAGATCAGAAAATGTATAGAGAGATAAATGAGGTTTAAGGTCATCACTAGTCTTCGTTCCAGTCTGCAGGTCAGTGGATGTTGAGAGCCATCGCAACTGTTCTCTTGAACTACTAAAAGAATGTTGTGGCAACCGCAAAAAGACTCGAGATGAAATTAAAATCAGACATGCCTTGTATTTACTGGAAAATTTTGACCTAAAACAAGTCCCAGTCTCTCATATCCCTTGAAGAGCACTGAGTTGAAAATACCAATCAAAATCATTTCTGCATCACCGGTTCTTATTCTATCCCAAATCTAAAAGCTGCTGTTTATAACTGTGAGCGACCAGGGGAACATTTGTTAGGTTTTAACCCCTTGCTAGGCCCAGATTGTCTACCAGAGACCAGTTGCTAAAAGCCTGAACTGTGCTTCACACTGTGCGATTGTCCCATCAAGGTCATATCTGCATGCGCCGGGTCTATCTCCTGTCCATCAGGGCTAATTCTGTCCAACACAGGAGTGGAAACGTGAGGATGTTTGTTTAGAGGGATACACACACAAACAAAAAAAGCAGGCCATGCCCTGTCCTGCAGAAATAGCACAGGCTGTTTTAGTGTGTCTTATATTAAATATATGCACAGTTTTTCCATCACATTAACATTCTTGACAGTGGTGTCTTTCAAGGTTTCCTTAAATCTGATTGAAGGGAACACTGTGAAATTCCGCAGACATTCCCAAATGTCTAAAGGTGCAAAAATTTTCTCTTTTATGAGGCTGTCATTTACTGTCAAGTGTGAAAATTGTCCAGGTATCATCTGGTTTTATAACTGATATATAGAGCTATAAGGTCTTTGAGCCAGAGCTAAATATTTGGGCTTAATACTTTTAACAGGGTGCTGTGAAATATAACAGACGGAACATTAAATGAAAAAAGTTTGAGTGTCAGTGCATTTGACCTTTATAACGGAAGCTTTAAAATGGAATGCAGGGTTTTGGGCATTGGTGTAAAACTGGGTATCATTGTCTTTTGGAGCTGGTAATGTTTGCAAGTTCTTTACGGCGTGTTTTGGCACCATACCTTAAATTCTGCACTGCTTTCATATTTAAAAAAAAAGTGACGTGACATTCAGCCAAGTATGGCGACCCATACTCAGAATTTGTGCTATGCATTTAACCCATCCAAAGTGCACACACACAGAGCAGTGAACACACACTTTGAACACACACCCAGAGCAGTGGGCAGCCATTTATGCTGCAGCACCCGGGGAGCAGTTGGGGGTTTGATGCCTTGCTTAAGGGCAACTAACCCACATTCAAGGGTTCAAACCCACAACCCTAGGGTTAGGAGTTAACTCTCTAACCACTTGGCCATAACTTCCCCAACAAACATCCAGAACTTTTGCAGAATTTTAGAAGTACCAGTAAAATCAATTTTGCAGGACACAGCTTGCAGCCTGGGGCTTTGTTCGCCTGGCAGATGCTAGAAACTTTAGGGAATTTATATTGCGTCATCAGTTTCTGTGGGGCTATCGCACTATACCTGCTTTTCTCTGAAACTTTCAGTAATTAGATCTCATGAATATTTGCATGGTTGCATCACATGCAATCCAACCCATTTATAGGTGACATCCCCTGATACAGGTGTATTGAATGTTGCATTATTCATCTCAACAGCTGTTTTTTATTCATGCAATATTTATGGAAATTGTGTTGCACCCATATCAGGATCAAATCTCCCACCCACCACAGGTTATGCCAAGTTATTCTCATGAACAAATAATATGGCAGGGCAGGGGATGAATGAGCTTAGTGACATGCCACTAAGACCACAGAGAACAAACCGTAGCAGACTGGTATTAAAAGACCCTAAAAATGACACGTTACCCAGAGACAGCAGGGTCTGCTTTTTTCTAATGGAGAATTTACATCAGAAAAACTGACAGACAAAATACCGAAGTGTTCAAAATGCTCTTTTTGATCAAATTGAAAAACTGTTTTATGTATTAATGTTAATCTTTGTGTGTGTTGATATACCACAGCTCTTTTCTGATGTGTCAAGCTGACAGTGATATTATTTAATATTATTTATGTTAATAGTTTTTTTTTTTTTTTTACCCCATGTTAAAAGAGTATCACGCCCTATATTCTGCCCTACTAAGGAAAGTTTGCTTTAAGTTTATTATTTTTTAATGACATTTTTGGCATTTTTAATCCAATAAATCATTCACAGCAGGTGCTATGGATTTGGTGTTTTCTGTTCTCTCGTTCTTTATTTCTCACTTTATTTCCCTCTTTCTCACAACTATGTTTCTTGATCCGTTCTGACCTCACAGTGTGAAAATCTTCTTTCGCTTATTATTAGGGGTTTGCTGTCAAAGTGAAACTTTTTCATATCATCAGCTGGAAAAAGCGCCGATTGTTTAAATCCATGTTCCATGTTGTTTCGTGTTCTGTCATGTCCTGCATACTTCCTGTAACTGTTAGTTGTGAAATTTCACAGAATCCGAGCTCTTTTTTGAAGGATGCCTCTGCAGAGCGGGAGATCGTGTGAAACCGGAATACTGCGCTCAATAAACAGACACAACAGTGTGAGGATCACAGGCTTACAGCAGAGCATGGGGTGTCTGATAGAGCAGTTTCCCAGACTGTGGCTTGTTAGAAGGTTTTTTCCGGTGATAGTTTGGTACACGGATTGTTTTGTGTTGCCTGAACAGGGGCCTCTGAGTTCAGCATTGTTTACCCTCCCTTCAGATCACAGCTGGCCAGAAAATCTTAAAAGAAATCACCTGTTTGTGGACTGATACACGTAGTTCCTTTTCTAGATAAATCAGACCTCAAAATCATTAACCTTTTCATGGACATTTCATTGTTGGTCAAATTCCTATAAATATAGTTTAAAAAGCCCTAAGTAACACTGTAAAAAGGCATTTTAATATTTCCATATGGGTTAAATAAAGTTATTAAATGGATCGTATCATGAGTACAGATACAAAGGTTAATTCTCCTATGAAAACATACTGGGGGAATATTGTGCCCACTGATAGCACTGTTTACTTGCACGTGCACTGATTTAGTGGCCAATGCTCTATAAAGAAGTTATCCAAATCATGTAATGTAACAAAATTAGTGTGGAACACAATTTGCTAGCAATTCCTGGTCTTGCAGGCCTATTCTGAGGGAGAGTTATGGAGCACGCAGCACAACACTGTGATATTTTAATGCTGCCATGATTGCTAGAAAATGTACAGAAACATCTCCAACATTGATGTGTATTTGCATCATATTTCCTTTAGTAAATTAAAAGATAAAACAATGCAGGCAACACATGCAAACAGACAATTTCATATTCAAAGAATTATATATTTTCATTTTCATATATGCACACATTCTAAAATGTAATTATTATGCTAAAATGTAATTTTAAGAATACCATTTATTTAATGCACAATTGTTTACTTTTTTAATAGCATAGAAACTAAACCAAAAAATTTAAATGATACCTGTTTTTGTGGCAAAATCATGTCTGAAAGCATAGGTATGGTTAGGGGGATTAAATAATAAAAATGGATTAGATGGCATTAAGAATGAATTATTTATCATATTGGGTTGCTTTGATGCATACATGCAATTGACTGAAGAATATGGAATTTTCAATCTAAATAAATGAGCTTAAACGAGTCATGAGGTCTCTTGAAGCTTTGTTGCAGCATGTTCGACTCTCACGAGAAATCTAAAAAACGCGGGTGGAGTTATAAAAGTGGAGCAGGAAAAAAAAATCACCTACTAAGAAAGTGTTATCATGCATCTTGCCCAACAATGTGATCCCTTCAGACAGGAAGCACAGACTCAAAGCGCCTTTCCCGGTCACCGCATTAAATGAATTATTCAATAAATAAATAGAATATTAAATGGTGTGACCGGAAAAGGGTCGACAGCCTTCTCTTTATTTTCCCACCAGTGCAGCAGCCTGTCCCATACGGTCTAAAGCCTCACTTCTGTGTGAGATTTAGTCATTTTTCAAATACTCTTTAAACTTTCATTTCTTCACATATATAGTATACCTTTTTCATTTGTCCTTCATTTCAATGAAATATTCCAGTTTGCATAATTCATTGCATCTTTATAATAAAATATTTGTGCATTTCCAATATATTATTGGCTTCTAATTGCTGTACTTTCATAGTCAATTTATAATAACTGTTTTTAAATGTAATATAAATCTAAATCTGTAGAGCCAACATACTGCTGTAAAATTACAGTCTGTCTGCATGATTTTCACAGAATTATGCTGGCACATATGTTCCCATACTGTTAACTATTGTTAATAAAAACTAAAACTGAAACCACAAAACAATTTTGTTACTTGAAATAAAATATTTTTGTCTTGGTGTTTTTGCTTTTGTTACTTTTGTTGTTTCTCCAGTGTACTAGTCATTCATTTTTCATGCTTTAAGACCAAGGACCAAGTTACAACATCTTAGTCATCTTTACCTCTAATGCAGATTTAAAAATCCTTAATATTACACATTGTCCTTATTTCTTATAGTTCTTCTTGTCCCTATCTACATCATCAGATGATCTATGAACAGAGCAAATGAGGTGACACACACACTTAGCTCCTTTCTTTCCATCGCTTCAAAAACTCAGGCTACCTCAGCTGACATTAGTGTCAATCTAAGCCTCCTGTGTATAGAGATATTTTCCATGGCACCAATCTGAATAGAGTTTCTTCATCATTTTTCTTAAACACAAATCTTCTGTTGGATGTGCAGAGCACGACAAGTCATCCCTATTTGGTATTACTTAAAATCTCATTTCCTTTCCCTAACAAACTGGTATTTCTCATCTTGACACAATGTTGGTAGGTCATACAGAGATCTGGTGTGAGAAGTGTGAAAGTCAGTCATTTAATGTTAGTAGCACTTATGAAAAAGAAATGACATGTTGATGGAGATCATTTTTAAAGCATTAAAAGCTCTAGATGTCAACCCCGGCAGTTCATTGACAATTGCACGGCAGGTTTTTCACAAGCTTTTGCTTTTCTCTTAACTGTCTGAAATACTTTTGTTCACTTTAGGTTATTTGCTTCTACAGGTGAGCCAAGATGTGGCAAAGACCTGCTTTGAGTTAAATTGAGTTATTAGCTTCTGCTTTATATATCACAGTAACAGGATATTTTACGTAAGTTGTGGCCATGACCTCTCCTGGGATACAGCTGACCCCAAAGACATTTTTTTGATAAATAGGTAAAAGACATGAATCCACTGAGTTGGAAAATAAAATATATGGGTGTTTCTTCAACTATGAGCACTTTTAGTGCAGACATTTAGAGCATAAACTCTCTTTAAAGAAACTTTTCATTGCCTCATTTATTTGAATTATCCACTAATAATATATAAATAAGTGAACGTAAATATGTCACAGAAAAATGTACATTTTTTGACAACATTTCCACCTCATCTCAGATATTTGATAACGTTGCGGAAATTAAAATTTTTAGATAATATGGCTGACTTTTTTTGTCTTGTTAAATGCAATTTAAGCTAGCATTTGAACCTTATTTAAATGTAGAAGTATTGAAATCATTTTTAGACATCAAGTAAGTACTGAAATCATCATATTTTATTTATTTATATATAGCATTATTAATTTTAAGATTGAAAATTGGGGCATGGTACAGGGTACAAGGTAATTTATATATAAAGGCATTCTAAATGTAACATAAAAAGACAGTTTTATTGTTACCATTCTATAATAAACACAACAAGGTTAAAATCAACCCCTGGGAAATAAAAGTGCCTTAAATTGAAGAAACACCCATAGCTGAAAGAATATGCATTTTTAGGATGTCTTTAAAAAATATTATTATAGGAGTTTTAGACAATTTTATAGCAGCTGTCCGTAGGTTACAACATTCAAGCTGTATATCTGTTTTATGTGTTATGGTTAGTCTTTCCAGTGTTTCCAATGTTTATCTAAAGAACTTACCAATCCAAGTTACCCAAGGAACACAGTGACTTTTGATCATTCAATCTCGTTTTATTGAAAAATGAAATAAAATAGCATGTACAATAATAATTACATAATAATAATTATAATAAGAACAACAATAATATTAATCATAATATAAAAATCTGTACATTCCATTGTTTTTTTTTTTCAGTACAATAGGGAAGACTGATACAAAAACGACTGTATAAAGTATGGGGATATTTACAACAGAGAAAAATAAATGCTGCCTATAGACCCACAGTCATTGAAAGGAGCATTTTCTTCAAGCGAGCCAACAGTAGCCCGGTGAGAACCAGGTGCACTGCGTATTTGACTGTTCATCAAGTGTCTCTTGAAAAATGACATGCCAAGAGAAAAAGAAAAAGAAAAGCTATTGATGACACAGCATTAATAGCAATGTATACTCTTTTGTATGTTTAACACAAAATAAATATCTCCTAATTTTATTGTCTCCTTTTATAGAGCTTTCCGGAGAACATGCTCTAGTGGCTGTTTTGGGTTACTTCAGGTATTTAAGAAAAAGCAAAGGGTGAGAGGAGACACGTTAGACATCACAATCAGACGTCAAGTGATATCTCAGGAGCACATTTTGTGTGCAAGTGCGGTTCTGAGCTCAGATTCTGTGTTCTGATTGTCATTGGATCACAGTACCATGATCTCAGTCTACATACCCAGTCCTTGGTACACCTGCCAAACAAGCCATTAGGGTTGTATTGCAGTTTGTCAGGCAAGACAAGAGGTTAGAATTGATTGAGAAATAATGAATTATTAGAGAGGTTTAAAGTCAGAAGGGAGAGTGGATTCTGTTTTCTGTCCTGTTTCTTTCCAACAGAACCCAAACCGTTCAGCCAATATACACTCATGCAGTCTGTAAATTAAACTATATGTAATCCATGCAAATAGAACCTTAAATCTAAAGGTTTTCTAGCAACATTTTCCAACCCAAACACTCCTGTAGCACTAAACTACAGTAACACTGAAATTATGGGATGGAAAGGAGGGTTTGAAAATAAGGTAGGCTAACCTGTAGCTCTTATTTCCAATGGGCTTTGTTATTCATAGTCTTTGTCTTAAACGCATTTGGCTTTGAATAAGAAAATAATCAATTAAAATAAACCATGTATGTGCGTATGCAAAAAAAACAAAAACATTTATTTTCACTTAAAAATATATATTTTTTATTCCACGTCATGACTTGTCCTATTGTCCTAAGTCTAATAAAAGAATTTGATGCATTCTTTATGAAAGATCACTTTGAATACTCTTTGGTTTAAGTCTAAAACTCTATAATACGCAACATAGCAGCACTTGTATAAAGACATTCATTAACACGTTCACTCTCATTGACGACTGCGATTCTCATTCTGATACTGACTCATCTAAAGACCTCGTCCAATATGTGTATATATATATATATATATATATATATATATATATATATATATATATATATATATAGCAATAAACAGGCATGTTCCTGTGCATTTTTCCCTTCAGATAACCTGAAATTAAATGTACTATGGAGGACTTCCAACTTAATGTCTTTTTTTTTTAAGCAGACACCAAGTTGTTGGTATTCCCAAATAGAGGTCACACACCTAAGCCCCCTAGATTGTTCCAGAAATACCCGAAGCCTCACACAAAGGCCAGTGGATTTAAATAGAAAGGAAACGAGCGAATGATCGAATAATTATCTAGATGGTAGGACCAGGATTTTTTTATGAAACAGACATTGACTAACACTCCTAGCTGTGTTTTTTCTGATTTGTATAATGCTATTTCTAAGAACTATTATTATTTTCATTTTAATATTGTTAATATTAAGCATTTATTTTATTTTTCAATTCAATTGACAGAACTTAATATCTAAATTTTCCACAATATTATCAACTTTGGTAGCAGCATGAGGCTCAATGAAATCATCGGACAACTGCGCATGGACACATGCCTGCTCATTTTCAAGTTTTGTCAACCAGTTACATCTTCTCGGCTTCATGTCATTCAGAAGCAACGGTCTACGAAGGTAGTATCACCTTTATGGGTTACTCTCTCTCTCTCGCTCTCTTGCTCTCTTGATGTGCATTCTTCGTTAGCTGTGCAGTGCCTCTATGCTGTGTTTTATTTAACCATGCATACTCGTAAGAACACTCTTGTACAGTTTCTCTGTCGATTCCTCCTCATAACTGTACCTTTAGCTTGAGTCTGCCTTGCCGAGGGGGCTCAGTTCAGCTCAATGTGCCTGTATGAAGAGGTGTCTGTAAAACATTTCCGCTAGTTCTGCAGAGTCATATTTCAGATTCCCGCCGTAGAGGCCGCGGTTCTAAGGGAACAGTGGCCTGGCTGTGGTCAGAGTCTGAGCTAGTGTCCGTGTTTGTCCCACCAGGGCCCAGGCTGTCCCCGGTCCCTTCCTCTTTCTCCTCTTTGTTTGAAAGGGCCACCTCGTTCTCATAGCAAAATGAATTAGTGTTGGATAGAATATATTTTTTCTCAGCAAGTTCCCTCGCGCTGCACAGGGGGGTGCTGGGCACTTCGTAGGTCTTGTGAAAGCGAGAGTAGTCTACTTTGTAATAGTTTTTCTCCTCGAAGAGGACAGGCTCAAATCGGTGTCCCCACAGGATCTCACTGGCCACGTAGGAGCTGCGGCATTGGGTGGTCATGGCTGTGGCCTCCACCATGCCCTCCAGGATAACAACGATTTCAAAGTCAGAGTTCTCCATTTCCTGTTTGCTCATGTCGTAGAAAGGGCTGTCCTCATCTATCTCATGGACGATGGTGATCGGTGACACCAAGAAGATGCGGTCAATACCACTGTCAAAGCCCACGTCGATGTCCATCTGGTCTAGAGGAATAAACTCTCCTTCAGCTGTGGTGCGAGATCTAAGGAGCTGAGCTCGAACGTGGGCCTCTACCAGGTGGCTTTTGCGCAAGTTGCCCACCCGCCACATGAGACACAGCTTATTGTCCCTCATGGCCACTGTAGCATTGTGGCTGAACACCAGAGTCTCATTGCGCTTCTTGGGCTTTGCCATCTTAGCCATGACAGCACCGATAATGAAGGCATCAATGATGCAGCCAACTATGCTCTGAAATACAACCATGAACACTGCAATGGGGCACTCATCTGTAACATAGCGATAACCGTAGCCGATAGTGGTCTGTGTCTCGATCGAGAAGAGAAAGGCAGCCGTGAAGGTGCTGACGTTGGAGACACACTTGGGCCCGTCATTCTCCAGGTCTCCATGGAATATTGCAACCAGCCAGAAGATACATCCAAAAAACAGCCACGACAGCAGGAAGGCTAAGCAGAAGATAACGAACATCCATCGCCAGCGAATGTCCACGCACGTGGTGAAGATGTCGGCCAGGTAGCGCTGGCTCTTCTCACTGACGTTGATGAACTGCACATTGCAATGCCCATCTTTCTTGACAAACCTGCTCTGGGTCTGGTGACGGGTATGGACTTTACCCTTCCCATTACCGTACCCATTTGGCACCGCAGCAGTGGCCAACTTCATACCGTCCTCCTCTGATGACACGATGCTGTAGCGGTTGGCCCGCACACTTCCCATCACCTCAGCCTGGGAGGTCTGTGCTGTTTCTGCTTTGGAAAACAGTCTTAGTTTCTGGAAAAAGCGTTGGAGAAACAGTTTTGAAACACTCACGGGGACCAACACAAGAAGGAAATGGGTTTGTTCAGAGCCGGACGCGGGAGGCGTCTCTTTGCTCAGGTGGGACCTTTGATTGACAGAAGGGCCAAGGATGGGAGAATCACTTGGTTCTCATCTGCTTTGCTGATATCATTGATCAAATGTCCTATCAGAAACAAGAAACAAGATATACGTTAAGATTAATTGGCTGTGACTGTAAACTCAACATTCTCTTAACATGAGCATTCTCTGAATTGAAATTTTTGGATCTAACAGTGCACGAGTCTCTGAGATCAATTGTGATGAACATAATTCTCACATATTCTCATGCTTGAACTGATCAATTTGTACACTGATTATATCGTATGGTATGTGCTTAATCAAAAACTCATACTTTGAAACTTTAGAGCACCCTGACCATTCCTTTCAGATTTAGGGGGAAAAAAAACAGCAGTGTTAGCCAGTAAGACTTCCCTCGAAACGGACAAAATAACAGAACCTAAGTTGGACTTTAAGTCATCAGTGAGGCCATGATGTAAACAGTTTCTTGTTTGAATGTGAACTTATTTATTTATTTATTTTTATTATGGATAATCAGTTCTATTGTCCATATTTTGAGGAAGATAATTCTTAATTTCACTTATTCTTCTTGTGTTTTTACATCATGGAAATTTCAATATCAGTCACCAACACCTGTGTCAATTTATTTTAGTCAAAAGTGTATTTCTAGAATACAATGACAATGAGATTTTACAAGACAGTGCACCACAGCACTTGATAATGCCATGTCTGTTTATGCTTTCTCCCATATAGTGTACTTGCCCACAGGACTGTTAATAATACCCGTTTTCACATACTGTGCTAATCAGGGAATGGGTGAATGGAAATTTGTTTAGTTCAGTCACGTATGTCAATTACCTATGCAGTAATTTAAATTGGCTAAAACTCATCTATAACCAACAGTGGGTTCCTGAAAGCTCTGCTCAAAACCTTTACAGTATCCTCTGTATATTTAACATATTATCTATTTTTAGTGTACTGAACAATAATAAAATGACAGGATATTCACAAATCATCACAGAAAGGTCATCACAGGTCTTCCAGGTAAAAAGCTGAAACAGCTCATCTTTTCCATGAATGTGCAACCCTATAAGATAAGACCTGTTCCCTAAAGGATTTTTGACATTTTAAGAGTCAAACGAGGAAAGAGAACTCATTTAGTCGATAGAGAACAGCATGTACTCTGATGTATATGTATTCTTGTGTCCAACCTCTTCAAATACTGTATCAATGTACAGTACATAGCATTCTGAACTATTGCTTAAACATCAGCAAAGGTAAAAACAAGCTAAGACTGGTTTGCAGTAGGGCGCAGAGCAGGGACTGAGACGAGGCTTGTTGACTTGAGAGCTTGTCCTGTGAGACCTCATCTTCTCTCTCAGCAGTATAATGACAGCCCTGTGACAATTCCCCGGGGAGGGCTAAAACACTACTCACTAAAGCTTCTATTCTGCCCTCAATGTTTTAGCAACCATAACTGAAAAGAAAGATCCCATTTTATCTTATTTAGCAGATGCACAAAACAGAAAAAGATTTGAGAGAGAAAAAGACAGCAAGCTAGTAAGATGGAAAGAATCTGGGAAAATGTGTATTTAAACAGAAATTATGTTTTATTATATATACTAGCAAGGGCATTTATGCCATCTAAAACAAAAGTAAGCGGTTTATTTTCTTTCAGTTTTACTAAAGGTAGACATGTTTTTCACATGTGGCCCCACAGACATTCAGATAAAGAGCAGGTTGATAGATGCCATTATTTCTTACATGAAACATAATATGACAGTGTTTATATCTAGGAAAGTTGTTTATTTTGATGGCATGGACCAGTGAGGACCAATGGAAAATGTTACATAAAAGTCTACATTCTTTTGAGTGATCTAACTAGGATTGATACTCCTACAATATGGTTGCATATTTAAGGGAAATTCATTTTTCCCTATTATCCCCATTAACAGTTTCACTATGTTGTGTGCATAGGCCTGACAAACAAGCTAAGCACCAATTTAGCTGCCAATTGAAAGTCTCTGAGTGTTTAGGGCAGAAAAGGGGACCTGCGTGTCTGTCAGCCGACCGACGCCTGACAACTGGTGAGCACAGCTGTGCTCCAAATATATTAGACAAATGCAACATTGCAACATTGAGTTCAATAGAATAGACAACTAAGAACAATAATAGACTAATATAATATTTAACCTCACGTGCTGAATGCAGCAAAGCAAATAAAACCCCATATGTTCCTTTTATAAGGCAAATCTTATGTGAAGTATATGGAGAAGTCAACAGGTGCTGGAGGAAAAGACATTCCCTTAATCTTTTTTTTTTCTTTCAGTTTCTTTCTTTTGAATGACTACTAAATAGTCCACATCCATAAAGTAATAGGAAATTCAACATGCTGTGTCACCTTGTGCATTTGTCTTCAGAGAAAATAAAAATAAAATATTGAACATACACAGGTTTCATGTTTCATTGAACTGTCATGTACATGAGAGTAAGAAAAAATTGTCAACAATAACTCGTAAGAATAATCACTTGTCTTGGACAGCAATAATATTAAATGCTAATTTTTTAAATAGCCTAGATTTTTTCTATTTATCTGATATCATGCGTCTGCTATAAACTTTTACTATGTCTATTACAACTGTCTCAAATTATGCTTAGAGTATCTGCTATCAAAAATAAAATATAACCGATAACTCCACTAAAAGTCTCTTGTGCACTTAAAGAGTAACATCTGAGCAACAGTATTCTCAATGGAAGGAAGTTAAAATGTATAGCACAAAACACTTCATATCATGTCAAACAGTAAGAGTTTATTTACAGTTGCATAAAATATGTGAGCAAATATATGTGCGACCTTACCTAGTCATTTGTAAATGAACACGAAAAAGTTGTCATATAAATAAAAAAATATCCCACGAATGGTTTTACTATCCACACTGTCTTCTCATTGATCTTGTTCTCTCCACGTAACGTATTAATATTATTTGATATGAAGTATAAGAACAGAAATCTCCACGTTTCTCCTCTTGTTTGCAGTGTGCGGCAACTCATGTGCTGCTTCTTCTAGGCTTCAAACCCATTTAAACAAGACGCAACAGCTAGCCACGCCCTCCCTGAAAACCGCCAATCCGATGAGAGAGGGAGTTTCACGCGCGGATATATCTTCCTCTCAGACTGGGGATCAAGTGAAACGCGGAGCCACAGCTGCTTGCAAATCAAGGCTTGAATCCCCCCGAAGGAAGACAAAACATAAGCTTGTGGGTGTCTAAAAGTATGTATTATTTCATAAGTATGCATATGTGTCAGCAGAGTTTCCAAACAAACTTTTCACCACAGTGACATTACAAGTTAGTCACAATGAGCTGACAAACACAACGCGTTCGCCTGAGGAGGTAAGGTAACCATAGCAACAGTAAGATTTTTCTCACTGTCTTACGTTTCTTCGACAAAACATTCGGTCATAATCTGTTTACAAGTCATAAATATAATTGCAACGTGATTGCACGACTGTGGGCGAGCCATGTTTGTGAGTGAGGAAAATTTCTAACTGAAAAGTGAAGTATACAAAAAAAGAAATTGTGTATTTCTCCCACTGACCTCAGATATTTAACTATGAGTAATACTACCAAGCGTTAAAGAATGAACATTGGCCATTTCCTGAAATAAAGTGGAATGTAAAGCTTAGTTTGTGCTTTATTGTAGCGTTGCGTTTCTTTTCAACACACATACTATAGGAATTAAGCATTGTGTTTAATTTGTTAATAGTGGGTCCAAGTCAATGTGAATGTCATTTATCAGGTTCCAGGCAATTATTTAAGTATATTTTGTTTCAATAAACAAATGCTGTATAAAATAATTTAAAGTGAAATACTGTTGTGGCCTTTTGTCTATGTGTATGCTAGTGAAACAAAAAACAATGAATTAAAACATTCTGGAAATGTGCTTTTCTTGGTTGTGCTATTATGAAATATGATCACAAAATAGTATAGGGCCCGCTGTTTGCATTTCCACAGGACGACTCTGAATTTATTCAGGTATTGTTAGGCTTCCAGCATCTTATATAATGACATTGTATTAATGTGCATTGTATTGTTGGGAATCAGTAATTCAAGACCATTGTGGAAGATCATTTATTGTTCAATCAGAGGAATGTTTCTCCTTCTCTTTATAAGTGGTCCAATGAAAACCCAGCAGTAAGTGCTCCACAGGCCTTTGCCCTTCCTGGCTGCTGCGTGTCACACACTGCTTACTTATCATAACTAATGAGCCATGTTAAACTTTTATTTGTGAAGCTGTTGCAAAGTGCTTATTTTAGTTACTTTCTTGTTCAAGTCTATAAATAATACAGACTATTTATAGGTGAAACGTGGTGCATGAGCTGTCCAGCCTCTGTTTACCTTTCAGCCTAATTTGAGGCGATGCTTGGACAGCACTGCATCCAACCACAAGGTGGAGGTCTGGAGACTTTACTTTCCGAGGAAAACCTCCTGGGACCTAGCAGTTTTATTCACTGTAGTAGACATATGTTTTTTGTTAATATCTCTGAGACCATACATGCCACTGTTTTGAGTCCTGGTCTGATTTGAAGAGGACATCCAGACCTTTTCTGTCATGCCAAATTATTGGATGTGGTAAATGTGATAACATCAGTGTACGGTTTAACAATTTTAAAATGTGATATATATATATATATATATATATATATATATATATATATATATATATATATATATATATATATTTAATATATTAGCACAAATATTAAATTATGTACATTTATATTAAAATTAGGGCTGCAGCTATCGATTCTTTTTGTAATCGATTAATCTAGCACTTAATCGATCGATTAATCGAGTAATCGGATAAAACGATTTGTGTGTGTTTTTGAACAACCAAAACAAATAATGCATAACAAAAATGATGTGGCTGTAAAATGAACAAGCATTTGGCTTTTATTTCTCAACAGAGGTATTTATTTCCAAGTCCAAAAGTTTGGCTCCAAAAGTTAAGTGCCAAGTTGGCATTGCCAACAATTATAGAACAATGTACAGTTAAGTGAACTTACTGTAACATGTATAACATGTATTGTAAAACTAATATGAATATAAACTTAGTTTTTTGTCTTCTTAATACACAACATTACAAAAAAAGGATTGCACCTTCTGCAAATTTAGTTTAGTTAACCTGAGAACAAAAAATGAATATAAAATATCAAGCCAAACAGGTACACAATGTATAAAATGTATAAAAAAAATTATGTAAATAAAACAATTATAAACAATTATAAATAATAAGCTGTAATCTCAAAACAAACATCAAAATGTACGTGTGTGTGTGTGTGTGTGAAGGGGTTCTTTTTTTAGGCTATACTCTCTTGCAATTGAACGTGATAGTTACGTTTACTACTTTAAAACGTCATCAAAGTTAAACATCATATCTAGTCAAACCGCATCACGACATCGCTACAAATGCAGTATGGGATTAAAATCAGCGAACATCAATAGGCTTAGACTACGTTAATTTACCTTGTTTCAGCGATGCTTGGTGAAACAGCAGAGTGGATGTCTTCTGTTCAGATGCTGAATCATGGAAGATGTGCTGTTGTGGTATGCCAGCTCTATTTTGCAGTAGAGACACTGCACCTTGTTCTCTTCTTTATTAAGTGTGTAATGATCCCACACTTTAGACAATTTCTGCCGTTTATTTATAGATCTATTCTCCGCCATCGCGCCAACTAAATTCAAAAGGTCCGTGTGAATAAACGGTCCGTGTGACACAATCAAATCCCTGCGCCGCGCGTATAGTGCGCTTCATAGGAATTTAACGAGGCTTCGAGGCAGAGTTTTTGCCTCGAGGAATTTTTGTAATCGAGTAACTCGAGTAACTCGAGGAATCGTTTCAGCCCTAATTAAAATCATGTCAATATTTTAGAAATGTTTGGTTGCAGGAAGAGAGGTCTTTTAACAATCATACATTGCACAATATAATTGAAAATCAATTTATTAACCGTTAGATTGCCCATAAGGGAATTGGATTAATGCTGTGTAAATATTGAAAATTGCCACTGGGCCTCTGTTTCCAAAAGATTTTATTAGTTGTTTGGATGGAAAGGTTAACCACTCTGCAAAATAAGGTAGAACAGTGTTCTGCATTTACTCAACTAATGCCAAAGAGACAAACTGACTGACCACAGTTTTGTCTGGTTAACGTCACTTTCATTATAATTGATCCCTTGCCTCTTATGTAGGTTGAAGGTTTGGGTTCATGATTTAATCAGGGAGGACCTTTTTTTCATTTCGGGATATCAAAGGACCTTCAAGGTCATAGAAGAAGAGTCTGTAATGTCCATCAAATATGTGACATCAGTGATAAAGTGGTATAAAGTGATACAAGGTGCAAGGTTGCTTTGTGCAAGGTTGCTTAATGCCACATGGATATACATAAAAAAAACACAATACTAATTAAACAAAACTTTTGTATTATTTTGAATTTAGTGCTCTAACTGGATTCTCATCAAAGCCAAAATGCCTACAGGGATTTAATGTGATATTCCAGTACCTGTCTAGGATACTGTCTGTGTTAGAAGGGCTTTTTAAGATATTCCTTCTAACTGACCTTTATGTCTAAATCTAACTATACTGTAAGTGTGCAAGGCTATTTCTTATAGTGATGCCATTCGAGAGAGCCTGATTTCAAAAGTGCTTTAGCAAAGTCAGAATGTAGTCTACTGTTATAGCTTGTGTTCTTGGACAGCACTGCTGGTGGATGCTTTTTCTGCCTCAAGACTCTTCCCATTAACCAATTCCACAGCTGCCGCTGGAGAACTTTTGTGGAGTGGTTTGTGTTTTGGCTGTTGCGAGCACTTCTTTAGGTCATACTCCTCTGCGCTTAATTCTGGGACCAGGACTTTAACTGTGTGGTTGAACAGGGCGTAGTCCACTCTGTAGTTCCTGCGGGTGACCTTGATCATCTCCTGAAAGTGCTGGCCCCACATTATCTCACTTGAAGTGTAGGATGTGCGTGTCTGGTGAAGGATGCCCGTGCAGTCATCTGTATAGGTGAAAGAGACCACCAGCTCAAAGTTCTCCTTCCTCAGGTCCTTCAAGCTCACCTTGTATAGAGGACTGCCAGGACTGATTTTATGAACTATAGTTGTTGGGATGGCCAGGATGATGTTGTTCTCTTCAATGTTGAGGTCTTTGTATGTAATGTTAACTTTTCCTGTGCTGTGTGCCAGGTGCCGTACCAGCTGTGCATGAGCTGTACCTTCTACCATGTGGTTCCTTCTGAAGTCCCCGACCCGCCATGACAGGCATAGGTGACCGTCACGTAAGCTGATCACCGCACAGTTGCTGAATCCAACCGTTTGGGCTCTCTTACGGGCAGATGCCATCTTGGCAACTGCAATGCCGATGACAAAAGTGTCAATGAAGACACTGATAACATCTTGGATGGTAACTACAATGATGGCAATCATACAGTTCTCTGACATCCCCCGAAAGCCATAACCAATGGTGGTCTGGGTCTCTAATGAGAATAGAAATGCTGCTGTAAAACTTCGAACCTCATAAACACATGGCTCTTTGTTGGGGTCTTTCATATCGCCGTGGGTCAGTGCAATGATCCAGAACAAAATTCCAAAAAAGAGCCATGATAAAATGTAGGAGAGAGCAAATGTCAAGAACATGACCCTCCAGCGGATCTCCACCAGGGTAGTGAAGATGTCAGTGATCCAGAGAAACCAATCCTTTGGAATGTTCTGCACAACCATGTTACAACTCCCATCTTTTTTTACGTATCTTTTCTTCTTAGAGTTATAGTCGTCATCTGTAAGCACACTAGGATTTTCGTCACTGCACTTCACTCCAGAATACTGTACTGTGTCTGAGTTCATGCTGCCTCAGTCTAGAGAAGAGAGAAATGCACAGATTCAAAGGTACCCGTAATACTGCACTTAATTTTATACATACATGCACTGTTGCATCTTGAATAGACAGACAGATTTTTACATTCATGCAAAGAAAAAAAAGAAAAGAAAAAAAAATGTGATTATGATTCTTGAACATGGGATCAGTTTCATTTACTGCCAACTCGGGGACTAGATCGCTACACAGTTATAGAGCAGGTTTGACAGACACCGATTAAGTGTTTTTTTTGTTTGTTTTTTGTTTTTAAATGGTGAGCAACAAACACTTTTTTTTTTTTGTTTGTTTTTTTTGTCATAAGATCATGATAAAACCACTTTTGTTATGCTGAGAAAATAAGACGAAAAAAAAATAATGCATGGTCCCTCAGGGTGTCCATAAGTCTTATCACATACGATAAATCCGTATACAAGGACATTAAGGATATTGACAGATGTCTTAATGATGCCTTTGGAGGATTTGCCAGTTCTGTAGATGTATGATAAGTTTTACAGTGCTTACACAAAACAGTTACAAAAACATGGTTTGATGCGCACTTGGTGTACTATTTCTTTGCAGAGTTTTATTTCCACTAAACACATCCTTGTTTGTGACAGTTACTGTTATGGTGGCATTTGTATTGTAATGCATTCCATGTATGTTCAAGGAAATCTGACTTCTGTATGCAACTGACAGTTCAAGGGATTTTTGTTAAAAAAAAAATATCAATCAGAAGTTATTTTATTCTTGGGTTTTTAGATATATTTTGTGAAATAGCTTAAAAGTGGCTTAATAAGAAAGGAAGGTTGGCTTTTTTGTTAGTTTTGGTTTATCAGTATCATAATATCTTGTAAAGTGTGGCTTGAATTGGTTGTTATTCTTGATAACTTGTTCTTGTTTTGTTTTAGTATATTGCTGCTAAATGTAGTATTTGCAAACCTTTACGAGAACACATTTTGTAAACACTACCATATTTTGTCTCTTGGTCATAAGCACCACAAGTTGTGTTAGGGCCAACTTTAAGGATGTCTTAGGCTGGGTGGTGATGTGTGGAACAAAAAAAGGGTTGTGGTCAGTGGCTTAGCCATTTTATGAAGATGACTTAACACAAGCTTAACTTGGGGACACCATATGGAATGCTGGACCAGAACAGAGATCAGATCTTTTTGACATAATCCACATTGTGCCCTGCTTAAAAGTGTAAAGTCCAGGTGTTAGAAGGAGAAGAATAGGGAAGATTCTCACTGAGAGATCAAATCTGGCTTTACAGCTTAGACCTGGTAGGCCTACATACAGTAGGCCTATTACATGCATGTAGTTCAATAGGACAACAGCTGACAGTTGACTTCCCCTCTTGTCTCAAGTCAAGACGTGTTACTCTATATTTTTCCTGTAATAAAATTCTAGCTATAACTTATTAAATGCTTGCACAGAATTTAGTTGTGGAAACAGATGTTCTGGAACAGGTCTAGACACTTCATGGCCTGTGTATAACGGTAGACTATTCTGTTTTTGAACATAGTTTGCGTCAACAATAAACATAAACGCCCCATTGTGGACTTTCCCCTCTTGATCAGGATGATGTACAGGCTTTTGTTTGCAGTTTTACACAGGAGGGCATACACAAACACCCATGCATATAAAACACACACATTATATTTGTAAATGAGAGGCAGTGTTAATACATATTTGTTACTTGTCTGTGGACACGAACCGACAAATAGTCCATACTGTGGGAATAACAAAGTAATAGAAAGAAAAAGAGAGCGATTGTTCTATATTTTCCCCATAGGTTGATATTTTTTTTTTGTTAGAACTTTATTCATGTGTTCAATCAGAATTTTTGTCAGATGCTGGTTTGACTGGTACGTTTTGGCTTCTCAGTTCTATTTTAAGATGGAAATCTGGGTATGTTTATCAATGGTAATTCCTTTTTTTATAGCTCCCTTTGCCCAGTGTCAATACAGTTTATCATAATAGATTGGTTGCCTGGAGATGCAATCCTCATTGCTACAAACCATTGTAATCTTTTCAGTTTGTGGGATTCTTAGAAACATAACCGCATTGTGTAGCAGTTGTGCATAGAGAAATCTAATACTGTATCTTCCATTCTCAGTTGCCTTTTAAATTCCTTTCTATTGATAAGTTTTGCTTTGGTTGCTGAACATTTCTTACATGTGCTTATACAAAATGTACTGTAAGTTCTGGGTGCCATTTTAATCTTGTGCTGTTTATTCATCATTTAATGTGTTGTCTCACTTTCACTAATTTTGAAATTTACTACTGTGAAGCTTTCAAAAAGAGGGGTGTGGAAATTTACATTTAAATTGCCAATTTAAAATTAAAGATTTTTGTATGTTATTTAAAACATATAATCAGCTCCTGATGGATATCATAAAGTCTTAACCTACAACTTTTGTATTGATGAATATCTACTTTCACTCACATATACTTTAAATTACGGAAGTACAAGGGGTTCTTCACATTGCCAATGTTTAGCTTTTAAGTTTTAGGAATGTGATTTGTTTCCTGTGGTTCCAGCAAATATGTACATTTTGGTCAAGTTGACTCCTCTTTATGAAGTAGCTCACCAAAAACTAGTTGTGTACTTTTTGGCACATTTCTCATACAACTGTGTGATGATATTAATGATATGACTTGTTTTTGCATATTTTTTGGAAGTTTTAAAGCTTTAGACCAAATGTATTGTAATTAAATTAGTGACTAGGATATTATTCAGAAAATCTATGTGTTTCACAATTGTAAAAGTCAAATGGGTCTTATGGGTTCGGACCAAGATAAGGATAAGTAAATGACCACAGAATATTCTTTTTTGGTAAAGTATTCCTTAAATTATATTTGTTCTTCAGAAAATACTTGCTGATTTCCACATTGATAAAGAGGTCTGTGTTTTCTTTCTGCAGAATGAGTGGGCTCAGCCAGGATAGCAATAGCTGTTGTCTGGGTTGAGGCCTGCGCTTTCTTCCATTAACCATTAAAGGAAGCATCTCTGAACTGCAGCGCCTTGAGAAGGTAAATGAAAAGGAAATGGAAGCTTCCCATTGGGAGAACCTCTGGCAGTAGACAATTTTTTTTCAGCCAAACCACTAAGCATCTTGTCCACTTATTGCTACTCCCACCCAGCCATGCTGGGCAGCAGGTTCCACTAAGCTAACTGGCTGAACTGGTGTTCATTTCCTCTGGACACAGAGCCATGCATGTTTTTGCCAGATTATGGATTGATATTTCTGTAATCATGTGAAATAGTCAAAGTATCATCCAGTTATCTTTTCTCGTGAACTATTGGATACAAACAGAAAGAGGCCCTGTGGTTTTTTCTCCAATATTTGTGTGAAAAAAAAAAACCCAGTGCAGATTTTCTTTTGTTAATGCAACTGCAGCTGTGAAAACTCAATTTCCACAAACTAATTGCCGTTATAGTTATTGCTTCAGTCCTTATACTGTTTGTGAAATGTGCAATTTACACAGAAATCTGTGCCGGTGTTTGTGAATTTTACAGTCTGTTTCTAGCTCATGTTTTGAATTTTAGAGCATCAGATTGGCTCACAAATCAATATCTGTTTCATGAACGTTGAAAATTACACACATCATCAAAACCATCATGCCCAGTATTTCTTAATGACAATCATAATGCATAAACCCTGTACTGTGTCCCACAAAGAATGTTTAAGACTTTAAATAACTCAGTTAGTACTAACTCCAGGGTGATTTCAGTTTGGAGCGCTAAAATAGATAACCTCAAACATTCTGTCATCATGAGCCCACCCTCATGTCCTTTTCAACCTGCATGACTTTCTTTCTTCTGCAGAATATAAAGGGGAAACATTCTGAAGAATGCCCTGGTTAATTTTCTAATGTTCTGTGCTCCTTTTGTGTCCTTTTTAAACTGGAAAGCGTAAGTCCCTCTTCAGTGTAATTGCATTCAAATGGTCATGCCATGCCACGAGGATGAGTAAATGATGACATAAGACATTTCACTTTTGCTGAACTATCCCTTTAATGCACAGTCACAATTTCATATAATGATGAATCAGTTGGTGGTCAAGTTCCTGAGGAAACAGAACCAGCTTCTCAAAAACTGAATCTTGCACTAGCATAAACAAACTGCAAAGGCCACTTCTTGTGTCAAACAATGTAAATGAAAAGTCACAAACATTTAAACAAAATGCATACTAAAATAGTAATTCTGTAATTACTAATTCTGCCCTGTCCTTCAGATGACCATTTCTTAAGACAAACACTGGCACAAGATCATGTGGTCAGGTAAAGGATGCCAATGTTTTATCAAATCATTGTGGCACAAGTATGTGTCTTTGAAAGCTAAACATGCCCTTTCTTTGCTTTGTTTTTTGTTTTGATCCGACCAACACAGTAATTCAGAGATAAAACTTTTTTGTGTACTAAATAGTGAAATGGTGACTGCATCAATGATTGTGTCTGCATCTGACTGTCAGGGAACATATAAAAGTTTTAGACATATAATTAGAAACCCAGTCAATATCACGCTGAAGGATACTAGATTCTTTAGAAGTGTGACAGGAAATGTTCATAATTTGTGGTCTTCTAAATGGACGCTTGTGTCTTACTTCTTTCAGATTGATTCTTTCACTTACGATCAGCTAAAGGGGAAGGTGGTATGCATAAACTGCTCATGTGGGACATATGGCAATGTTCTGAATGTCAAAGAACTAGTACAGCTTACCTCTGTTATGTTTCCTGCACTGCTTGAGGGCTTTACAAGACTATTACATGCCCACTTAAAGCAAATAACATCAATGCAGATACAGTATTCAGTCACACGAAACCACCCGTTATGTGGGGAGCAGAACTTCTTTGCCCTAGGCCCTGTCTCACCCATAATGACCTTTAATTTTTTGGTTCCCAGGAAGTTAGAGGCACTTTATTTGGCTAATGTTTTACCCATTCCTTCACAAGCTCCTGTGGATCAGAGCACCAGACTGTGTTGAGCAAAGTTTACTGTTATGTAAAGCTTTTTATCTGTGCAAGGATCTTGGAAGGTGGCACGTGCAGGCTACAGGTGTGGTACACTTTGGTTTCTTTAATTTTTCCACAGACATGTTAGTTAAAACACAGAGACAAAAGAGTAATTGAGATGAGGACTAAGCTGTCACCTTGTTAGGACTTTTCCGCATTACAATATGCTTAAAGTGCTACTTTATTACTAGCGTGAGTACCATGTTAGCCAAGCTCCGTTAATCTTTGCCCCGAAGCACACATCAAAAACAGAGATGTTGACATTTTTAATGTCCCTGGAATACATGACAACAGCACTTTGTAAGTTTAAGATTAATAGAAACAAATTAGCATGGAATATTTATGCAACATTGAGTTTTGTGCTGTGTCAAGCTGTTTAGACATTCCAAGAAAATTCCTTAAAACAGTATATACAAGTTGAGCAGCATGGATTTTTGTTTGGAACAAATTCTTAATGGCTCAGTTCATACATCACTAATTATGTTTGACAAATAATATTTCTGGTTAATTTATAACATTTAAATGTATCTTTAATTATGAAACAGATTATATGGAAAAAATAATTTTATTGGACTTCTTTTGAGTCATTTGAGTCCATTGTTTTCATAGATTACAGCATGTTCTCTCAGACACCTTTTGCACTCCCATTTAAAGCTTGAGACTTGTCCTCCCTAAAGCAGCTCGAGTGTCACCCATATCCTGGCGCAGCCCTTCCTTTAACGCCTTAAAACCTTAGCAGAATAGGTTTATCGCTTCTAACATGCCTCTTTTCTGATCTGTGTCTGACAGCAACAGGAAACAAGAAATAGCATTCACTTTTGGGGGGCGGACTTGGGAGGCGGATGACTGATCTTTTAGGACTAGGCTCAAATTGTTGTCCACCCCGTGTCCACCCATTCAAACTTAACACTTAAGACTCTGAATCTGTGTAATTTAGGTTTACAATCATTTTAACTCAAGTAATTTTTCACGATCTACAAGCATTGTTCTCACAAATAGTGTTATTTCTTCTCACAGGAGAGCTGTGATTTGCCATTTCTAGTGAATAAATAAACAGACTGAGAATGAGGATGGTGCCTACCTGCTCTGTCTGTTGCAGTGAGAGTGTAGCGTGCTTTGAAGTTTCCACCTGAGTGCAGGACTGCAAACAAACTCCAATGGCTATAGAGGTTGGATTGGGTAAGTGTGTGTGTGACTAGAGAACCAGCCCACCTGTACCTATGATGGAGAAAATTCACATGCGCTCTTTGAGTGTGTGGCAAGCTTAAAGCCATAGCGACTTGACAGTGTCTGTCAAGTGCTTAAGACGTTTTAGTCCAAGTAATGAATGCATATTTAACACATGATAACTTTAGCATTCTTTTGTTCTGTGAGGATAGACAGAGATTTTTTTAATTTAAAATTTTTTTTTGTTATCATATACCGAATGGTTAATCAAAAAGTCAAGTTGCACACATTATATCTTCTTTTAAAGTGATACTCCACCACAAAATGAAAATTTTGTCATTAATCACTTTACCCCATGTTGTTCAAACCTATAAAATCTTTGTTCGTCTTCGGAACACAATTTAAGATATTTTGGATGAAAATCCTGTGACTGTCCCATTAACTGCCAAGTAAATTACACTGTAAAGGTCCAGAAAACTATGAAAGACATTGTCAGAATAGTCCATCAGCCATCAGTGGTTCGACCGTTCGACCATAACATTATGAAGCGACAAGAATACTTTTTGTATGTGGAAGAAACAAAAATAACGACTTTATTTTTTTATTACTAAATATTAAATGGATTGAATGAATATTAATATACCTCTGGCATATTGCTTGAGTGCATTTGGAATATAGCAAATGGGTTGTGTGAACTAATTTAATGGTGCTTTTTTGCGTATAAATCATCCTGCACTTTTTGTTGTGTGTTAAAGAGCACTGTAAACTATGCGCAAAATATAGAAGAACAGTTGAATGACATGCAACTCAAATTTAATTTGGGTTTGCACAAATACAAGTAACAAAAATGGCCTGAATTAAATTAAAACGTGTAACGTGCTCCCGGGAGTGAGGACATGTTGTCACAGTAAACATAGACAGCATAAACCTGAACAGCTTTGTAGTCTAGAGTTACAGCTAAGTCATCACAATGGCTGATCTGAATGAGACATTCTAAACCCAGCTATTAGAACTGCTGAAACTACTCAGAAAGAGAGAGTATGACAAATCCATGACTTACAGGAATATTTTTCATCTGTCAGTTGCTCTAAAAAGTGAGTTTACCGATTTAAAGGAGAGTAAACTTTATCTCTCGTGTTCAGTCAAAAGCACCTAAAATGAGACAAAAGTGTCTCTAGGCCACATCGCTTTGTATTGTTCTTTTCCCATTTCAAATGCAGGATCATTATATATCTTTCTTGCTTGAACTTGAGAAAGAAATAGGTTAGCTTGACTTATAAACAGTTTGGACAGGTTGCTGTAGGCACACTTAATGAAATGGAAACAGGAGATTACTGTTCAGCCACCATAACTTTCCCATGCTGGCATAAATAAAAATGATCAATAGATTTTCAGTGTTCTAATTAGAAATGTACATGTACTGTATATTTCTGGAT
Organism: Carassius gibelio; assembly: GCF_023724105.1. NCBI lineage: Eukaryota > Metazoa > Chordata > Actinopteri > Cypriniformes > Cyprinidae > Carassius > Carassius gibelio. The sequence continues at coordinate 5,116,680 of NC_068407.1, read as the reverse complement.
TCATGATAAGGTGTTTTCTTAAAAATACATCTCTTGGATTCATTTAGAGTAGGTGCTGGTCATATAATTAGAATATCATCCAAAAGTTGATTTATTTCACTAATTCCATTCAAAAAGTGAAACTTGTATATTATATTCATTCATAACACACAGACTGATATATTTCAAATGTTTATTTCTTTTAATTTTGATGATTATAAGTGACTGCTAAGGAAAATTACAAATTCAGTATCTCAGAAAATTAGAATATAACTTAAGACCAATACAAAGATAGGATTTTTAGAAATCTCGGCCAACTAAAAAGTATGAAAATGAAACTCAACACTCAATAGTTAGTTGGGGCTCTTTTTGCCTGAATTACTGCAGCAGTGCGGCGTGGCATGGAGTCGATCAGTCTGTGGCACTGCTCAGGTGTTATGAGAGACCAGATTGCTCTGATAGTGGCCTTCAGCTCTTCTGCATTCTTGGGTCTGACATATCGCATCTTCCTCTTCACAATACCCCATAGATTTTCTATTCTATTTTAACTATTTGCCACGTATATTTTAACTGCAGATCTTTTCTGTTTTACACATTAGGCGGAATTGTCATCAAAGTCTTGGATGTACACATGCGTTCAATGAAGCAAAATTTAATTAGCCTGAATAATTTGTGAGTTTTCTGGCTTTATGCTTCCCCTTTTGACTCCAGACACAAAGTAGCCACTGTTGGTGTTAATCAAGGCTTTTACCTTTGTTTTAATCAGTTAACATGTTGCTATCCTAACAGCTGGATACCGTAATAAGCATAAAAATACATACACTACTGTTCAAAAGATGGGGGTCCATAAGATCAGGTTAGTTTTAGTTAGTTTTGCCGCATTAAAGTGCATTTGAACCCGACAGTGTACAATGGTTTTGTGTGATGTTTGCTCTGTAACCATGGTACACAGTAATGATATGCTGCTTGTCTCATTCTTCTAAGGTCTTAAAATGCCTGTGCGTGCGTATGAGTAAGTGTGTGCATGTCTTTCGATCTATTCAAGGTATTTGGTGTCCAATGGTTCAGAAAGCATCCCCCGTTTAAATGTCTTCCTTCATGCAAAGCAACAAACAAACAAACAAACGATTGTACCACTGCAGGGACCCTGTGGGCCACCCTGTCTACAGAACACTCTGGCTGGTAGTGTGAGTCCTGGTTCACTGTGGGTCATTAGTTTGTTTCACATGTGAACTATTAAGAGAAACACAGATGACCTGAAACAGACTTATTTATGCCTGTGCTTCTAGAGAAGGACCTTACATAATTCTTAATGCAGCAGTCCAAGTTGGCTAATATTTTCATTCAGATTTCGAATGACATTGTACAAATAAGTAGTAAATGGTTGTGTATGTTCTATGCGAATAAACCCAATGGTCTGGATTTTTGTCTTTATCTGCTCTTTCCTTCTGTCCATTTAGCGGGTATTGGAGTAGATCACCCAGAAATGAAACTCATTTACTAATTTTTATACCCTTGCTTTCCAAGCTTCAAAAAGCACATAGAAGCACCATGCAGTTACTTCCAACTTAATTCCAGGTTTTCTGAAATCATAAGAAAACTTAAAATAAGAGAATAGCCGTTAACAGTTAGCTGTTAACTGCCGCAACTGGTTTTTGATTGTTTAGTCGGAACGGAGTTTGAGAACCAAATTGGTGATTGAATCATTCTAGCTGGTTTTGTGAGCTACAGTATTGTTCAAAATAATAGCAGTACAATGTGACTAACCAGAATAATCAAGGTTTTTAGTATATTTTTTATTGCTACGTGGCAAACAAGTTACCAGTAGGTTCAGTAGATTGTCAGAAAACAAACAAGACCCAGCATTCATGATATGCACGCTCTTAAGGCTGTGCAATTGGGCAATTAGTTGAAAGGGGTGTGTTCAAAAAAATAGCAGTGTCTACCTTTGACTGTACAAACTCAAAACTATTTTGTACAAACATTTTTTTTCTGGGATTTAGCAATCCTGTGAATCACTAAACTAATATTTAGTTGTATGACCACAGTTTTTTAAAACTGCTTGACATCTGTGTGGCATGGAGTCAACCAACTTGTGGCACCTCTCAGCTGTTATTCCACTCCATGATTCTTTAACAACATTCCACAATTCATTCACATTTCTTGGTTTTGCTTCAGAAACAGCATTTTTGATATCACCCCACAAGTTCTCAATTGGATTAAGGTCTGGAGATTGGGCTGGCCACTCCATAACATTAATTTTGTTGGTTTGGAACCAAGACTTTGCCCGTTTACTAGTGTGTTTTGGGTCATTGTCTTGTTGAAACAACCATTTCAAGGGCATGTCCTCTTCAGCATAGGGCAACATGACCTCTTCAAGTATTTTAACATATGCAAACTGATCCATGATCCCTGGTATGCGATAAATAGGCTCAACACCATAGTAGGAGAAACATGCCCATATCATGATGCTTGCACCTCCATGCTTCACTGTCTTCACTGTGTACTGTGGCTTGAATTCAGAGTTTGGGGGTCGTCTCACAAACTGCCTGTGGCCCTTGGACCCAAAAAGAACAATTTTACTCTCATCAGTCCACAAAATGTTCCTCCATTTCTCTTTAGGCCAATTGATGTGTTCTTTGGCAAATTGTAACCTCTTCTGCACATGCCTTTTTTTTAACAGAGGGACTTTGCGGGGGATTCTTGAAAATAGATTAGCTTCACACAGACGTCTTCTAACTGTCACAGTACTTACAGGTAACTCCAGACTGTCTTTGATCATCCTGGAGGTGATCATTGGCTGAGCCTTTGCCATTCTGGTTATTCTTCTATCCATTTTGATGGTTGTCTTCCGTTTTCTTCCACGTCTCTCTGGTTTTGCTCTCCATTTTAAGGCATTGGAGATCATTTTAGCTAAACAGCCTATCATTTTTTGCACCTCTTTATAGGTTTTCCCCTCTCTAATCAACTTTTTAATCAAAGTACGCTGTTCTTCTGAACAATGTCTTAAACGACCCATTTTCCTCAGCTTTCAAATGCATGTTCAACAAGTGTTGGCTTCATCCTTAAATAGGGGCCACCTGATTCACACCTGTTTCTTCACAAAATTGATGACCTCAGTGATTGAATGCCACGCTGCTATTTTTTTGAGCACACCCCTTTCAACTAATTCAACTAATTGCCCAATTGCACAGCCTTAAGAGCGTGCATATCATGAATGCTGGGTCTCATTTGTTTTCTGAGAATCTACTGAACCTACTGGTAACTTGTTTGCCACGTAGCAATAAAAAAATATACGAAAAACCTTGATTATTCTGGTTAGTCACATTGTACTGCTATTATTTTGAACAATACTGTAGATTCACTGATTCATTGATAAGATCTAACTGAGAAGAATTTCTTTCTTGTTGGAATGGGTTTGGATTGACATCAGGGCGAGTAAATGATGATGGAACTATTTTAAATGAAAATCAATTCCAGGTTGTAAAATATCACTTCTTACAATGAAGTTAATTTCTGACATTGGTATATGCCATCTATGTATTTGGCTGTGGATTTGTCTAGGCCTGTCTGTTCCATCCGGAGTCTCATATTTGCATCTCAGTTTCATAAGCGTTCTCATGTCAGTGGTGACGGGGCTGTATACTGATGCTAATCTGATAGAGCACAGCGAGGGGAAATAGCCACTTTTCTCTGGCCCTTTTTCACCCAACCTCAGCCCTGCCCTGACCGCTTGGCTCCACACGCATGTTTCCATCTCAGACCTGCTTTTTCCATGTTATATTTCAGATTTAGCCCTTTCCCTCACTATGTTCTATCTTTCCTTCTGCCTTTTATTCTTTAATTCCTTTGATGAAATCCACATGATTATATGTTCACTGGTGACTGAGTTAAATGGCTCCAGGACAACAGAGAGATTGAAGGTCTTCATAGAGATGTCATTAGCTTGTCAGAAAATTTTTCCTTTGTATTTTAGATTTCCCTCCAATCCAACAGAACCTCAAGGCTCTAGTCACGTATTGACTTGTTGTTGAGACAAGTACTCTGTATAAATTTTTTTTAAAGTCTATGATAAAGTGAAACTGGGACACTTTATCACTCGCTTTTCATATAAAATAAACAAATCAGCCGTCTGTGGGCAAAATAGTGGTGTTGGGTTTACTGCTTGTTGTATACTTCTTCATCATTAAGAAGGATATGTAGCACCTTACACACTTTTGTGAACCCTCTTCTCTATTTGGATACCTCTCACCCATTCAAGCCTGCTCTGGTTGCCCAGTCTCCAGTTGGCACTAATGACTCATAGAACCTTGAAAAAAATAATTCTATAATGGCCTTGTCCCAAATGCTGACATGTTCCTGCAAACTTTTGATAGCATCCACTTACCTGCTTTTTAGAAAATCGTTTACTACGGGAACATAACCTAATTGGTATGCATGAACCAGGCTGATAAATTTTAATTTGAGATCTTTTCAGGTTGTTTCTATGTCACATTTTTGAATTACCCTAGCCTAAAAAGGTTGCAAATGCGTCTGACAATAGGATGCTCATGGTCAAAGTTATTAATAGCGATGTTAGTAGTTGCCTGAGGCTGATGGATCTATTGACATTTATGACATACAAGCATGTCATTTATTTTGTGCTTTTGAGTGTTTCTGTGTTTATTTGTCAACTTGTAGTGACGATGTTGTTTAGTCATGTTGTGGTAAAGTACTTTTTTTTTTCCTGTCAACATTTTTTATAGCAAAATGTTGTTGTTGTTTTTTCTCACTTTGCTCCGCTGCCATAGATCTACTCATCTTGACAGCTGACACTGTTAATGTCAGATTAATTCATCTCATTAAACTAAATTACATTTAAATGTTACACTTAATTGGATTATACTATGGTCAATAATTCAAGCAGAGCCACAACCTTTAATATCATGTTCTTGTTTATTTTATTCCCTTTTATTTTGAAAGTTATGTGCTTTTGCAAAGCTTCAGTAAATGAGGCAGGAGTTTTTTTTTTTATAGAAATGTGTTTTTAGTCTAGATAATGTGACAGTTTTATGTCCTCTCTCACTACTACTGTATGGCCTTAAAACATCTTAAGGTCAAATCAGAAAAAAAGTAAAATATAATTGGAGATAAAAAAAAAGTAAAACTTATAAATAAAAAAAAATAGCATGTGGTGCTCAACATGGGACCTGCAACAGCTCCAGTAGTAAAAATAGCATTTATTTTCTCCATAGAAATAAACCACATGCAGTAAACCTTTCAAAATAAAACTACTGAGATCCAGTGTAGTTAAAAAATATGCTTCTGCAGAAGCTATGTGTGTGTGTGTATATATATATATAATTCACAAATTATAACAAAATCCTGAACTGAGATTAAACCAATGCAGTCAGTATTCGTTATGCAAGTAAGATTGTTAAAAGGGCTTAGAACTCATTGAGGTTTTTATATGTTGTTTTAATAAGTGGACATGGAAATACTGGCCACTAGTGCCAACAAATGGCCTAGCAAAAATAATGACCGCTTTCAAACAGGTTCTCAAACACTTGGTCAGTCAAACAGATACCAGTGATGCTGTTAAGCTGGATGAAAAGCTCAAGCAATCAGTACAATTATTTGGAAGCGCCACAGTGTTTAGACTTTTTAGGGGAAATCATTTAACTAATGACTTACTTATTACTGCCTCTTAATATTCTACTGGGATATTTTTATACTCTTTAGATGTCTTTGTAGAAAAGGAGAGAGAAAAAAATACTTCTGGAAACCATGCTGCTGAAAAAAATGAATGGTCACTGTTGTGTTCTATTGTCATTATATAATATTTTTCTCCATGGTGAAAATACAACAGGGCGATGATTCAAACTGTGCATACAGTTTGATGCATGTCCATGGAATTCTTTCTGTCCATCTGTTGTTTTTATGCTCACCTCAAATTTGTTTCTTTGATTGAAATCCCCTCAGTGTGTGTGTACTAAGAGCCCTTGACATGAGTCATATCAAACGACTGCCTTCTAGTCTTTTTTGTATCTTTCAAACATTCTCCGTCATTCTCTCTCCACTCTTACAAACACACTCACTAACCCACACATATTTGTCGCACATAGCTTTGGAAAATCTGCTGGAGTTTATTTGCAGATAGAAACAGAGGAGAAGAAAAGTCATGTAAACGTTTCCAGCAATCGAGCTTTTCCATTGCTTTAGCGGTCGACTCAACCTTCATTGTAATACCTCAGTGAGCTCCAACAGAAAGATAATGTGGTATGTTTTTGTTTATTAGCAGTTAAATTAACTTTGGCCTTGAGTAAAATGGTTATGATTGCATTTATTTCATACATAATGTACAACAACACAAAACGTAGCTCCTATTAATTTTACATTTCGTGACACAATTGTCCATTTTAATACAGCCATCTTTGAAAATCCTCTCGGTCATGCAAGTGAAGGTCTTTGTATGGCGAAACATCAAATTCCTCAAAACTGTGCACTAAGCATACGATTAAATGTCATGTTTGAAACCACCAAAGAAATCTGACAACAATTGTGTCATAATTGTTCCAATGTCGAGGATCCTCGGAATTTCAACCAAGGACTGAGTCCTTTGTTCGCAGAATATCCCATACACAGGAAAGGATGCATATGTGTATCCTTCGCGCTCTTCATGCTCTCAAATCCACCACAATCCTATGCGCACAGCTTTGCTATCTAACGTTAGTTAAAAAATTCAAAAATGTCGAACGTTAACGTAGTCGGAGCGTTAACAGTTTTTATTTACGTTACCAAACATTTGTTATAACTGTAGTAAATATAAGTAAAGTTTGACGTTTAAATGCCAGTACAAATTACTACCGTATTGATATGGTAAATTATACAAATACAAATGGTTAACTGAACCGGACCTGTCATTTAACAATTGGTTGCGTCAATGGCATTTCTTTTATAAATAACTAGTTAAGTTGTCCAAAGTAATTTAATGATACCATTCACAGCGTTATTCAAACGGACCTTTACACTGACGTAATGACGCAATTACGTGCACTTGCTAGCCTGTGCCATTTACGTGTTCTCTGTATGCTTAAAGGAGTCTCACCTAGCCTCTGAAGGAAGTGACTTGGAAGGATCAGTCCTACCAAGGAAGTATCCTTGATATTGAGAAACGCCTACTGATTTTACCGATTAGCAATTGGCTCCTTCATTCAGAAGTTGGGGCTTACTGCGATTGAGCGGCCATACTGAGCACTCATTTTTCCCATTCAAAACTGTATGAGTGACATGCCTTGGGTAGTCTTTGCTTTGAGAGGAATCCCATGCAATGCATATTTTTGCTTATTTAAGGAAAATGTTTTTACAGTATGTTATGTCACTGATTATTACACAATATGCATTTGTCTTGTCCTGATGTTATGTGTTGAGGACCACAATGAAAATAAGTCCTGGACTGTTTTTATCCTCGATTGTATCTGATGCCTTTTTGTTTTATGTTTACTGTAAGGCTTTCTTGATATAATTAAATAAATAAATCAAAAAATCAAATCAAAAAAGCATATGATTTTTGTATTCTGTCTTTTTTTAGTGTCAGAATAAATCAAACATTACATAGTTGGAATGATGATAAAATTATCTTTTGTTCACGACTATGTTAAGACATATATTGACTTCTTTCTCGTAAAGTTTACAGCAGCACTAACAGGCGAAAAATGGAGTCGACAGAAAGAAGAAAAAAAAATATAAAAGCCAACTAAGGAAGACCCCTTATTATTGATTACAGCTGGAGAGGTATGCTAAATATGGGGTAATGTTGTGTGTGGATATGGTTGTTTCCGGATAGAAATTAATTGTCATTCAAAAGATAAAGATGATCACTTTTTGTCTCTCCCTCTGTATTATTAGAGTCCATAAAGAAAGCGAGGAGAGATCTCTGGCTAACCTTCTGACGACTTCAACGCTCCAGAGAGAGAAAGTGAGTGAGTACAGTGAAAGTTCCTGTAGATGTCATTGGTGTTCACTGGGCTAGTCTGGGTGGAGACTGGGCGTTTGGGTTCCTGACAATCTGTCCTGGGATGAACTCTGAGACTTAGTGGACAGGAGTCAGGACTGACACAGAGAGAGAGAGAGAGAGAGAGAGAGAGAGAGAGAGAGGCACTGATGGAGTATCTGAATGAGGAGGAAATCAGCTGTTTAGGAGAAACAAGAGCTCAGCCAAGACTCACCGCACTGTCTGGCAGAGTCCTTCTCCTCATCGCTCCATCGTTTTCATTTTCAATTACGCTCTACCATGGCCTCTACGCTCTACCTCTATCATTTTCCTGTTTTCTCTGTCTGTCGAACAGGCCAAATCAAATCCCAGTCTTCTTGTTGGTGTTGTTTATCCTGGTCTCCGCAGGGAAAATTGACTTGACTCGGGGCCACTAAGGAGATGTTATCTTTTTTCCTCTGACATTTTCGATCTCAAATCACATCATACTCCTCATTTGATCTAGAGGGTAGACTTTGTATTAATTGGCTTCTCAGGCACGTGATCCTGTAGCACTTGCAGTAAACACTAGTACATGCGCTACAGTCGATATTGACACAATTTACATTTAGTCATTTAGCAGACGCTTCTATCCAAAGCAACTTACAAATGAGGACAATCGAAACAATCAAAAAAGAGCAAGTGCAAATGACAAGTCTTAAATCTATCACTGAGCAAGTAAAAACAAGGCTTGTTCACCCAAAACAACAGATTTTTTGTTGTTGCCGTGTGTTTGTGCAGTGTCCAAATATCTGTACAGAGAAGAATACTTCTGATAGCTTTCTACCAAGCACCCTCAGGCTCTTTCTCATAAGGTCAAATGTGATTACTTCAGAGCACTGTTAGAACACACTGCAACACACACTAGCGCGCAAACGTGCACTGGCCGACAGTGATGCTGGTCCCTACAGCTGGGTCTCCAGCACGGAGTCGTACACAGTGGTCCACCTGTGACAATAAACACTGTGATTACCTCCTAGAGCCTACTGACGCCATCTAATATACTCGAGATCATCACAAGGACAGGGTGACCAATCCATCCATCTCTCTCTCGCCACATATCTGTGACCCATTCTTACTACCTCCCCTCGGCCTCAAGGGAAGCACACTGGCTTGATTCCCACAGCATTTTCCATCACCGAGACCGGGAGGTAAGCACCTGTGATGCAATTACAACAGCAATTGTGTTCATTTAGATTTTTTCCTTAGATTTTGCCTTAAAGGTGCATTACGGTAGTAGGCCTGAAAAAAACAAAAAATCCCTACAATAGTGATGTCACTTGCCGATATCTCTATGATAAAGGAAAAAGACATGGTCACTCTCCAAGTTTTGCACTGACAAGATTGCATTTGACAAAATGTTTTAAACAAAAATTCTGCCAAGTGTTCAAATAATTCTTAGTGGCCAGTCTTTTTCTTCCAGTCTTAGAGCTGTATGGTAAAAACTTGGCACACCAATTAGGGATAGAGTGACTAAATGTCCCAATAAAATCAAGGCAGTGCTTATTTTCTAACTACTTTCCCGTATCTGGAGTTAAAGTTGATTTTATTGTTATGAATAAACATTTTAAACTGACATTGATATGGTTCTTTTTTAATCACATTAAACCAGCACCGCAACGTGTAACCATAAATAACTTGAATGAGTGGACTTTTGTTCTTTAACCGATTAAAATAATATTACCTTGCATGTGCATAATTGCACAACTGACAGACTTATTTTGACTTGAAAAATTACTTTTTAGGCACATACTTAATTGACAGATCATCAGAAATTGATTTGAAATCTGATATCCTTAGAACATGAAGAAGGAGTTCACAGGCATGTCATTATCAGTTGGGATGAGAATTAAAACTAATTTATGCTGCCACCAATCAGCATTTAAAGCATGCACACTGCCCATCAGCATGTCAGGTTTTTATTTTGTTCATTATCTTAAATAGACCTTTGACCAGCATTTAGGCATCCCACTTGATAATGTTATCGCACCGCCACCTGCTCAAGCTTTTCTTTTGGTAAGCGCTATGAACTCTTAGATCTAGGGGCCTAAATCTTTCTCCTCTGTTTTCTCGCTTTCTTGAGTCCAGTGATAGCCATCTTTCAAAGGTCAGCCATATTTCCCATCTGACATTTTACATTTAGTTCCTAGCTTTCATCTAGTCTTCTTCCAGTTTTGATACAATAATACTATCCAGGTTATTGTACTATTTGGATATTCCAAAATTTTCACCAGTAATGCAGCTTTGAATTAGAAAACAAAACAAGAAGTAAGGCTATACCTTGGCATTGCTTAGTGTGTTTATGACCTTGAGAGAATCTTAAGGGTTTGGTGGCAGTGCCACCTACTGGTTTATCGTTTTAACATTTATATTTAAAAAACTGTCACAGTTTTTAAAATAATTGGATATGAATGCATGCATAGGTTGTCACTTAGCCTCTAACTGCTTTTCTTATTCTGACACAAAATGCCCTCTTCTGGTTTCAATTGAAATTAAGACCTGCAAACATAGTGATAATCCCAAGCATGTATCATTATATCCATCGCAGGCACCGGCAAATGTGACTTTGAACTCCATAACCTTCAGTCACCTTTGCTCTAGATTTCATTGAATCTCAGTCTTTTAGCATCTATCCTGACTTTCACACTTAGATCCAGGGCTCATCACTGTGCTATAGGCCTTCAGACTGCTATCAAGCTCCCAAATGTTGTCAGTCAGTGCACAGTAGCCCAGAACCACATGTTTGTGTAAATCAGCAGACAGCCAGTGGAATGATGCGTCTGGACTTATGCATCTCAGATGTACGACTGGTTCCAGCTCTGGTGGAAACTTTGTGTAATAGCTTTACAGGCAAATATATTTTCTAATTTAAACCATGACATGTATAGTATACCTTGCCCAGTCCTAACAGCTCTATACCTAAGCCATTCTTCCATATTACATTGATTGATAGTCTAGCTTTTTCACTCCGCATAAGGAGATTGTTTCGTCTGTTAGACTTGCAGCCGGATAATAACATTATTACTATATTTCGCCTTTTTTTTTTAAAAAAAAGAAAAGATTTATTCCATTTACATGTAAGCAAGGGGGCAGATTGCATTGGCAATTAAGAGGGGAGGGCTGGTTTAATTTCCTTCCGTTATGCTGCCCAGCCCCCCCTTTCTGTCCTGTTGTGAGTGCTAGAGAAGCCTTTGTAGATTTTAGGGTGCTAAAGAGCCACACACATGGTTTTCCTAAGCTGTAAATTTTATGGATAATTTCTGATGTGGTTAGAGATTTATACCCCCCAACTAAGACCAGCATCTGCAGGTAATTATTCCTCCGCTCACACGCTTTGCTCTGTTGCTTTTGCATTCTCTCAAACACACACGATTTCTTAACAACTCCCACATATTTTTTACACTTTGTCACTCTTTGTCCTTTCTACACTCACTTAGTCAAACAGCTTAGGTTTGTCTTTCCTCTATCTGAACTTTAATCTGATACCCCTAAACAGTTAGATGTCCCAAGAGAGTGAGAGAATGACAGACAAAGAGAAAGTGAAATTCAGGAAGGAAACTGTGTATTTCTCTCAGCAAGTCCTCTGAGGCCCATGCAAATCAGACAGCTTCGGAGTTCAGGTCTGTCAGAGGGCTTTGGGTTATGTCATAATACACAAATTTGCCCGAATACAACTGCAGCCAAACCAACTCATTAGGGAAGTGTGTATGTGTGTGTGTTTATGTGTGTGGTGTGTGAGTAGGTGGGATTTGAAGAAATCTAATGTTTTTCTGGAAGTTTTGTCATCTTGAAGGCAGAGAGCTTTATATTATTACAGTATCTCATGGAATCCAAATACCTGTAACATTTTCCATCCTGCTAATATTTTCCATGATATTTTCCCACATTGTTCACTTTCTTGTACACGTAATATCTTTTTAATTATCTGGCGATTGGTGCTTGTGCAATATTTAGTTCAGATAGGACAAATCACTGTGTTTGAAGGCTGATTCTTTTTTTTAAAAGTGGTTTTAGGTGAGAATGATGATGGGCATTGCATGTCCCACTTTTCTTGGTGGTGTTGAAAGATACATACATTCATTAAGGATCTATCAAAGACAGATTCCCAGTTCCAGCCATTAGAGACCACATATACCTTGGCAAACAAAAGAAACCGAATCAGCGTTCTCAGAGTGATATGCTGTTCTCCAACATTGGATGAGTAACCTCTGCCATAAACTATAGTAACTGTACACAAATGTCTTTTTAAAGGTCCCGTTTTTCGTGCTTTTTTGAAGTTTGATTGTGTTTACAGTGTGGAATATAACGTGTTCATGTTTCGCATGTAAAAAAAACAGTATTTTTCACACAATTCACCTATCTGTATACCGCTGTTTTCACTGTCATAAAAACGCGCTGATGACTTACTTGTTCTATAAAGTTCCTCCTTCAGAAATACGTAATGAGTTCTGATTGGGCCAGCAGTTCCTGTGTTGTGATTCGACACCAGCGTAGAGCAGGCTGCCCTCCTGGAAATGCGATTGGACTAGTTTTGAGAAGCAAGTAGGCAGGAGCATGTGCTGGAGATGTACTCATAATCACAGTTTACTGTTTTCTTTTTTTTTTTTTTTTTTTTTGCTGGCATGCAAATCACATTCGTTTTTTTTTTGCACAGCCCTAACATCTAGTTAACAAAGCTAAACAGCGTTGCCCTTTGTGTAATAAGTTACAGAAACTGTTAAACGCACCAACTTAAATAATGAAATACACTTACCGGTCGTGGTCCATAAACAACGCCTTCTCCAGACAAAGATTGAAATGCTCCATCTTTCAAGAATAATCTTTGTGCGAATCCGGCATTAAACTGATTGAGATTGAGACTGATTTGTCCTCATTTGCACATAGTTTTACATGTGGACTATAATTTTCGGGAAATGAGTTAAACATAAATTGTAACCATTGATCTCCAAGTACAGCATCCCTGGGAAGCCCAAACAAAGATGATTGGACTCCGAGATGAAAATAACAACGTTTCAACGACAAACACAAACACAGCTCTTCCATCTTCTCCGTCGGAGCGCAACAAGACCACGCCCCCTTTTTGTGAATTCATGTGGGCGGAGGTTAGTCAAAAAACTAGTTCCTGCAGTAATGACTTCACTAAAACAGAGGGCTGTAGTCCAAACGGGTCGTTTTTTGTAGGTGAATTCTGTTAAATAAAATATCTCGCTTGGCATTGAACTTTGAGCTTTAGAATTTTACAGATATTATTTATACTCTAACAACAACATTACACACTAACTAAAGTTTAAAACATGGGATCACGAAGAAGGGGACCTTTAATACACCTTTATACAAGAAACTTGTGTTGTGTATTGTGTAAAAGTAGCCTTATTAATTGAGAAAGCTTTCATTGTTGTTCAAAAATAGAAGAACGAGAGGAAATTAGTATTTCTTTAAATTTATTTTTTGGTAAAGAAGAGATCTCAACCTCTATTGGGGTCATTTAAGGTTGAACTAAATGAGTTTGTAGTTTTGTAGACTTTCTCACTCCTGCACATTCACTGACTCACTGACTGATGCTGCCAGTGTTGGTTGTTGATTGGCTGACTGCACTTTAAGCTGGGATGGAGGTATGACCTTCTTTGCCCTCTCTCGTAAATTTTCTTTCTCTAGTGTCAGTGATATGTTCTGCAAACTTGCTGGCCTCTTTGACCCCCTTAAGCCCCGCTGGGGTCTTGGGTAGTGAAGGCTAAACTGTCGGCTGGTGCCCAAGTGCTCCCCTAGAGCTTTACCTTTTTAAAGATAATTTATTTTGATTTAGCAAGTTTAGCAGGTCTTGAGCAGTCAAGTTTTGGCTTTTAGGGTGTTCCAGTGCTTGTCTTATTAATTCCCTGCAATAAAAAAAGAGGAAAAAAAGAAGAAAAAAAGGCCAACATTTCGGCCCATAACAAGGGTACTGTTCACTTCTCCTGTCCTCTTTTGTAAATGAAAAATTTACTGCTATGGCTTTGAACTCCAAACCAAACAGTAAATCTTACCCTCTAGAACTGAGCAGGAGTGCGCTATGGGTAAGAGGAGAAATAGTTCTCATTAGAAGCAGCTTGTTAGTTCATGTTTCTTGTTACCAAATAGTTGCCGAATACTCAGAAAGCAGCATTATTGGTTCCCTACTGATTGGCACCAAATTTTTTATTCTAAGCTCCAAATGTATATTCATTTCAGATTCATGGAAATGGCATGTTTTTTGTCAGGGGAAATAAACTTAACTTTTAGTGCTTGTCACTCAGTCAGCTCCCTTAAACAAATACTTTTAAACCATATCTACTACTAAAGGATATAACACAAAACAATGTACATCTAATGTACTAATATAAAAAAGTAAAGATGTGTCCCTTTAAGTGTACTGACACAGTGACATGCTGAAAGTACAATTATTGCACAAACTATCACAGACTGATTTTCAGAAATTTTTCATGTACTGTCTGCGACTTTCTGCTATGTTGTATGGCTTTTTGGTTCGGTAGCAAAATATTTTAATGACCCATTGATGCCTGGTATTTATCATATCCACATACTTTGGGAAATTAATATTCCCAATATTCTCACTCAGTTTTCTTCTCTTTCGCTGTTGTGCATTTCTTGGCTTGGAAAGCGCTGAGCAATGAATACTTGACATGTGCTGTTACCAGACAAATAAAAAATGAACAAACCAAAAGAATAATGAAAATATTTCTTGTTAGCGTAATGGGAAATGTTAGCCTGGCGCTTTGACCTGCTCTGGTGGTGCTTGGGCAGCACATTTCAAGCACGCACAATGCAAAGATGGTTCCCTCAAACCCAATCCTAGATATTTTACAAGCCTATGTCTTCTATTTCTCCCTCCCTCCTCCTCAAGCATCGTCCATCCTGACTGATGTCACGTAGTGACTTTAAAGGCCACCTTGTTTTGCGATTCTCTGATGAAGGGCTGATACTGGAAATCGTCTCGCCGCTGGTTTAATCTGTTGGCTGATCCACTAGGCGTCTGGACACGGTTTTTATGGCCTGTGAGGGAGCAAAGGCTCGTGTGGTCTGATCAGACTGGAACACGAACCTGCCTGCGACCCTCATGCATGCACATCCATTAAAAGCATTCAGCCATCACTGCCAGTTCTCTCAGGTAGAGGAAGGATGATATCACTCTGTTGGCCTTCCACAACAGCACAGTTTTACCTGACCACTACCTCTGCAGAGAGCATTGGGGCCCTGAACATTGCTCTTACAGTTCACAAACTCTATGAGCCCTTCATTCTGTGCTAGTCTGTACTGTTAGCATCTTGAATCCTCCAGTTGGAAGCACAAAACCCCATGGATGAGCGCCAGCATCCTGTGAGAAGTAGCAGACAGAGCACTTGCGCGCTGTTTTACTCTCCTCTCTAATTTTCTAAAAGCGAACGGAGTCAGGGGAAGTGCAAGCTGAAGCCACTGTCAGGACTGGCAGTGTTTGGGCATGCTCCAGCTAGAACAACTTGTGGTTTTTCTGCTAGCATGAAGTGGAGTGATTCCACATTCTGGTGGGTAAGCATAATGACACGCTGACCGGGAAAAAGTGAGGATGGACAATGCTTGAGGAGGGAGGGAGAGAATCAAGAGATGGATGCTAAAGAGAACATTTAGGACAGAACAGACAAATAGGGTCAAAGTCAGGGCATACCGCTAAAACAAAGAAAGATGGTACAAATAAGGGTCAGTGATGCTACGAAAAAGAAACAGCAGAAAAAATACAAGACAAAGTCATGAATAAAACTCGTCCTGAGTCATAGTTACTTTCAAACGACTGCCACTGATACTCATATTAAGTGAAAGTGACGTGACATTCAGCCAAGTATGGTGACCCATACTCCGAATTCGTGCCCTGCATTTAACCCATCCAAAGTGTACACACACAGAGCAGTGAACACACACACACCGTGAACACACACCCGGAGCAGTGGGCAGCCATTTATGCTGCGGCGCCCTGGGAGGAGTTGGGGGTTCGATGCCTTGCTCAAGGGCACCTAATTCGTGGTATTACCGGCCCGAGATTTGAACCCACAACCCTAGGGTTAGGAGTCAAACTCTCTAACCACTAGGCCATGACTTCCCCCAAATCAGATGTTTATGATTGATGATTCATGATGATGATTTAAAATGTACTTGGGTTTAGAACCAGTAGTAACAATGTAAAAGACACCAACGTGGGAGAGGAGCAGAATTGAACTCTGATGATTCAGACCAGGCAAAATGTGTTTAAAAGGGAAATGAAAAGGGAAAGATGTTACACTGTGTGTAAATCAGCATGAGACACTGTTTAAAAGGCCAGCATCGCTGATTGTATAGTATGCTGTTTTGGATGCTGAATCCCCTGAATGGTATGCTAAGTATATCTGAAAAGTAACTGCTACGGCATTTTAGTGCCACGTAAAAATAAATAAATACATATCTTAGGTAACAAGATTAAAGTCATAATATTTTGATTAAAAGTCAAAATTATGAGAATAAAGTCCGCCGGAATTGTGTCCGAGCGGCCGCATCATCTTACCGGGATGAAGAAGGAAACAGCTTAGTATCAAGAATATGATATTTTGATTCCTTTGGGGATTGCTGTAGCTTTCTTATTTGACCCTTTTTTTAATACACTACAAATATATGTGGGATTATTAGCGGAAATAAAACCACGTGTCTTACTCGCGGGGACAGTATGCTTGGAAAAATATTTCATGTCTTCCACTGCATTCATTATTTGTAGTGTGCCAGCCACCCAATAGCAATAAGCTTTGTGCTTTTGGTGGGCCTACTTTTAATAAGGGTGCTTTCACATTAGCTCTTTTGGTGCGCACCCAGGTTCGTTTGGTTTACGTGAATGCTGTCTTCCAAACTCTGGTGTGCACCAATGCACCAGACTCGAGTCCGCTTAAAAAGAATGGTCTGGGGTACGGTTCATGTGAACTCTGGTACGGTTCGCTGCTGATGTGAATGCATTAATAACAAATCGTGAAAGTGAACCGTTATTTATAAGTTTTATTTGATAAAAATGTGTTTGTGTGTGGGTTTCACAAGTTCCTGACGAGCATGACTGATGTGCTGCAAACAGAGAGCTGTTTATCTCATTTCTGTTCACCTTCAGCATTCTTTAGAGCATTTGCAGTACATTTGTAAGACAGATGTAAGTGCCGTAATGTACCAAAGCTTTGTAAACAAAATAAACAATTCAAAAACATAAATATATAAAAATGTAAAGAGCAATGCTATGCATTTGCTGCCTTCTCCTGCCACGTCGTTACTAAGCAACAGGGTAAACAGCTGCTGGCTTGATGACACAAGTGAACCGTGGTTCAGACCCAAATAAAATAATATGAACGGGGTCCAGTCGGAGCAGGGGGAGAGGGGAGCGATCATACTCGGGTTCGGACCAGGCCATTGAACCAACTGTGAAAGCACCCTAAATCTCAGCTTTCAAAATCAATTTTATAGGAAAACACAAATTATGTATCTTACAATGTGTTTTTCAAGCTCTTTAATGATCAGATTACTGTATGTATGTGAACCAGTTCCTTAAATTATTCTGATTTCTTTGTGAAAATTCTAAATTTGAGAAAATTCCTACACCTACTCCTCTGGAGATTGGGCTGGTAATGACAGGGTCTTTATCTAGTGGTCCTTCCACTTCTTGATTGACCTGTTTTGTGTGGCGTGGAGCATTGTCCTGCTGGAGAAAAACATAAACTGTTCTCAGAGTTGAGGAACATTGTCAGAGCAGGAGGCAAGTTTTATTCCAGGAAAACTGTGTGTGTGGCTTGATTCATTCACTTTTCACAAAGACTAATATGCCTGAATGCAGCCTTGCTGAAGCACCCCCAAATCACCACTGATCGTCCACCAAATTTCACAGTAAGTGCAAGACACTGTGACTTGTAAACCTCTCCAGTTCTCTGTGTAATCATTAGACAACCAGGTTTTGATTAAAATTGGAATCATCACAGATGGTCCCATTCTTATGGTCCTTTGCCAACTTTAGCCTGGCTCTTCTTTGTTTCTCAGTGATGAAGGGCTTTTTTTTATAACTATGCATGTCTTCAGCCCTGCCCCTAGGAGCCTGTTTTGAAACATCCTCACCTGTGCACTTTACCCCATCCTTTTGTAGGTTGCTTGCTGTCATCCTACATTGTTGAGTGACATTTGAAGGAGTTGGCAGTCATCAGTGGATAATCATTTTTGCCCCAATGCCTACAGCTTGACCTTGGTCTTATAAATCGCTATCTTTGAAATTGTATGGATGGGAAGCAACCTGACTGTCACTTTATCCTTCTGCCGTTAAAGCCAGAATCAAACCCTTCTTTTCCTCAATCAAAACTTTTCTTTTCAGCTATTTTGGCATGGTCAGTAGTTATTATTTGATTCCAGTTACTTTTGAGGTACTACTAGCCATGTTTTTTTTTCATCCATCTGGTCCTGTTGCAAGTGGATAGTGATGACCACAGCTTATAGTTTTTAATACTTTTCCCTTTATTAAATAAGATTTGGTGATCAGAGATGATCACTTAACCAATTCTTCATTAAGCAGAATAAATTGTGCCTGTTTTGGAATTCAACAGACACTGGAATGGAATGGCTGCCATACATGTAAAAATCAGCTCCACTCCATTTCTAGTGTGCAAACTCAATATAACTCTAGTTGCTCATGTGACCACATACTCATCTGATTCGCTCATTGTTTTGGAATCGTCCACTTGACAGGGCATCTTTAAATTGTTGTGCTCATGACACACCACACTGATTTATAAAAAAAAAAAAAAAAAGATAAGCAAGCCTCCATTTAGAGTAGGTTTAATCCAATCATTTTTTTTTTTTAAATAATGCAGATTATAGAAATATATTATAGCTTGTGTAGACAGAAGAGCAAGACAGAACAGCAGTTTTGGGTCAAATTTGTGGTTAAGTATATGGACACAGAAATGCATTTACAATGTATTCATGCCTAGACCTCAGAGTCATACATCCCTCCTAAAAAAGTGAGGTAGAGAAAGTGAGCTCCAATGTGTTTATAGATCAGACTCCTCCAGTAGTACCACAGAAAAAAGAGGGGGGAAAATAAGGGGAAACAGCCCCCTCCTCCACCCCAGGAGGCTGCACATAGTTTCCATTCGCTTCTTCACTAGCATTATACAAATAATTAAAGTGAATGTTGTGAGGGGGAGCAAGTGGCCCTGATGTCTCTCTGCTCTGTCATCTCAGCAGGTCCCATCCAGAGTCCACTCAGGTCAGCTCACTTCAAACATCACTGTGCAGATTGGGTTGCATCTACTGTTGAGTCCAAGTGGATTTGTCAACCTTTTTTTTAGGTTTTTAATTAAAACATTTGTGTAGCACATTGACACATGAGTCAAAAACTTGAAGTATGCTCACTGTAAAACAGTTTCATGACTTAGGTATTGACTTCATTATAGCCCTCATTCATCTAGGCGATGGTTTATGATGTTCTTCAGTGGGAAACAGCTGCTGTGACCACATGCTTTCATATTTGCCACAAGCTTCATTAAGATTACAAAGTGTTTGTCTTCTACTCTGTGTTCATTTATATTTGCTTTTGTAATTTGTATATGCTAGCAAATTGTTGTACATACGTCTCATGCTAATGACACCGAACGGCCAAACAATTCCTTTGGGCCACGTGGTATTTCAATGGGGTGTCATGGGATACTTCGCAAAGCCAACTCTCTCCAAAATACCTGCGCTCATTTGAAACACATTAGAGAGCGATGTGTTCATTCTTTCCGAGGCGAGGTGATGCACTTGTCTGGTATGAAGTTCTCAGTTTGTGGGCGGCCCTGAAAGTCGGGAAAGGGAATTGATGAAAAATGAAATGCAGCAGCCATTCCTGAAAATACAAACGTGATATATCCGCTTGCGTGTCTGGCTCTCAGGCCATGCAGTTTTTTCCTCCCATGAGCAGACGGTTGTGTGTGTGAGAGAGAGAGATGTGTTGTTGCCATGTGTTTTCTTTCATGCTGTGTGTTAATGAGTAAAGATGTACAGACGAAGGCGTAGCAATGTTTAACTGATTCTCAAACACTGCTGATGACACCTGGTGGGCCGCATGCCAAATCCCTTAATGTGAACATGCATCCCTGTTCAGAGTTAACACAGAGTTTGTGTCTTACTGGGTAATGAGTGATCCAATTTTGGGATCACTTGGAACCATTTTCGTTAGTGTAAAAACAGAGTAAATTACTAAATTTAGTGTGTATTAAACATCAGATCAGAAGTTTTTCAAGGTTGCCTGATGTTTCCTTTTCCCCTCTAGAATGCCTTGTTGCAAAACATATGTGATATATTACTTGTGTTAAGCCACCAATACATGTGTATAAATGTTTTTACGAGAGGTTTAATTTCACACGAGACTGGCTCATATATAATGCAGTGAGTGACACAATGACCTGCGCTGTTTGCCACAATAATGCAAGGAAAAAGCTGCAACATTTTTCCATTGGCATTGAGACAAAATATTTTCAATAAAAATGATGCAAAATAGTTTCATAGCCAGTAGAAAATATTCTCAATTCACCAACTGTGAGAGGGCATATTACAGAACTAATATGATTTGCTCTTGAAAAAGTACCATTGATGTGAATGTTATAGTTGTTCCATAGTAGCCTAATTGGCAGTGGTAGACAGTAACAAAGTAGTTTTTCTTCGTTACTTTACTTAAGTACACTGTAAAAAATAAATATTTGAGAACTTAAGTTAACAGTAATAGTGATAGTTTTGTTCAGTAAAGATACTTATGCCAATGTCAATTTGTTTGTTCATGCAATGCTGACTGTCTTATTTTACTAATAGAATATTACTAATATTACTAATAGAATATTACTAATATACTAATATATTTTTTTTTTCTGTTTCCTGCAACAACAAAAAAAGAATGTTTAAAAAGTCACCACATTATCTATTTTTTGTTTGTTTACAAAAGAAAAATGTGAAAGGATAAACTAGTCTAATAAACACTCAACATTTTCTTTGTTAATAAGAACAAGACTAAGATATCCAGGAAATGGACATTAATGGTTGAACATACTCTAGGACTCAAAACTAGACACACAAACCTCAAGAACGGGGTGACAACCAACAAATGTTAAAAAGATTGAGCTCTTTACATCACAGTACAACAAATAATTAACAATAATGGTAAAACAATAACAAAAAGTTCAAATGAAGTTAAAACAATAATACTATAACAGTAACTGTATAATTTATTTATTCTACAATGCATGCTGGGAACTCACAAAGCCTTAATATTTCAACAATATGAAATTCTTCGTTCAGACAACTGTGATTGACTAGTTGGGGCAACATTTGGGGTGATTTTTGGGGTTTCTGGTTTTTTGGTTTTTTGTATTTGAAATGCAAAAGGTTTTGTTAACTGAGAAATTAGCAGTTGCATTTTTTACAGTGTACATTTTTCAAGTATCTGTACTTTACTGGAGTAGTTTTATTTTGACTAACTTTTACTTTCACTTCACTAAATTCCAAAGCATAAGATTGTACTTTTTACTTTACATTTCATAAAACTTATCATTACTCCTTAGAATATATCACATGCTCATGATCTGATTCATTAATGAACTGATTCTTTTCAATGAACCCATTAAACTGGTTTGCAAATCGCACCAAATGATTCATTCACGAATTGGAATTATCTGATTGCAGCTGTTCTCACTGATTCAAATGATCTGTTTATTGCGAGTCTCCAGTGAACTGGATTCACAAGTAAGAACCGGAAGATCTTGTGAGCACTTGCACATCTGATGTTGTAGGTACTACTGTTGAATTTTAGGATTGTTGTAATTGAAAATCATATTTAGGTGAAAGCTGTCAAACGTTTGTGAACTAAACCTTCTGTAAAGGGTGATCTGTTAAAGCCCACTGAAATGCTTGTATACAGATAAATTAACATCAGAGTCTCTATGGTTTAGGTCAAGAAAATAACAAAGATTAAAAAAAAAATGCACATTCATCTTCCCCACTGCTGTAACGTTTTGCTAAAATATAAAAACAAACTGTGTGACGTGTGTTTTTGTATTTTTTTGTCAGCACACTTAGCCTAAGTTACTATGTATCTGAATCAACTAGCTCAGTAGGCAAATGTAAATGTTTATTCATAACCATGGTAGAAATAAGTCAATAATGTTAGCTGATGCTAACTGTCTAGCTAACGAGTTTGCTGGTGCTAAATTGACGGATTAAAAAAAAAAAATTTTTAAAGTCTAAATATTTTTATTCAACCACCTAGATAGATTACATATGAGAGAAAAAGAAAGGATGTGATGTTCAGAACATGGTAACTACAGTAATTATCAAAGTGGGAATTGATGCCCTCTGGGAGCATTTGGCCAGGGGCGTTTTAAACCACTATCTACACCACAAATCATTATGAAAATCTAATTATATTTTCCTTATTATATTCATTATTTCCTTATTGGTTATTTTGGGGAAAATAGCCAGTATTTTGAGCAGTAGGATTATAATAAATATATGCTAACATAAAATTAAATTATGTAAATAGCCTATATAAAACCGCAAAATAAACATTCATCTACTACTTTTACTTTTACTGGAGTAATATTTTATTATATGGATCAAGTACTTGATTTGTGTACTTCGTCCACCACTACTAACTGGTCTGAATCCTCATGTGCTGCTTTAAAGAACAGTGTGAGTACAAGTCTGTCGAATTCATCAGATGTTTTGCTTTCATACAGACTTACAAACCAACAGTGGTGACTCATACGTGACCCATCACGATGCAATTTTTCCATCAAACTGCTGGAATGGTCTGCAGAACTAAAATGACTTTTGTGACAGCACTATCAATTCAAGCCTTTTTATCCTTCTGATTAAAACCTGCTGAATCGGTGAATCACTTTAGATTTATTTAGTCTACATGAAGCATCTAAACAAACTGCTTCAATTAAATTCTTTTTAGAAAATTAGAACTAGTGAACTCAAATGTACATTTGCAGTAAAGGCAGTCATGCTGATTGAAGTGTTGCTTAGATTTTGATGTGTTCTTAAAGGTAATGTTTTTCAATTCATCTAATTGGTCGGGCAGATACAGTGATTTTTTTCCAAGCAATGTTTCGCTGTTAAAGAGCAGTGGGGTGTGCAGAATATTTAGAATATCCTACTGGGAATTAGTTAGCCATAGACTCTTATTTCGTGGCTGGAAGCACATTAAAAAGGCTGAGAACTGATGCCAGAAGATAAAACTATGCATTTAGATGTGTGTGTAATTGTAATTCAAATTTGGAATGCCTGTATGTGTGCCAGCTGATCTCCTAGCAAATGTTTGTCTGTAACCAGGAAAGGAAAACACTCTCACTGGAACAGTGTCTGTACGGATTTCAAATCAAGTTATTTATCTCTCATGTGCGTGGCACATGGAATGTATGTTTGAATGCATGTCTTGTGTGATTAAAAATTTGGCACGTGGCGTTAAGTGGGCAGGGAGAGTGCCAGGATCCCATGCTTGATATGTTTTGGCAGCTGGAAATTCATTTGGATTGGCCTGAACCCTATTTTCTCCTCTTGATGTCTGCAGGCTTATTTTAGATCCCAGGATCAAGAGTTGACTTTCCATGGCAGAAAATTAGCCGCTAATAGAAGCTTGTTTAATTAGCCCAAGATTAATTAGTCTGCATCTTTTGCGGACAGAGAGTGAACACTTTGCGGTTGGGGCACAGCACTACCAGAAGATCTATCTTCTGCTCAGATGTTTGTTTTTGAATGGGACTCCTTCACCCATTGGGTCTAAAAATAGCAAGTCCACTTTGCACATACAGCTCTGATTACTGCAGTTCATTATTCCAAAATAATAATTATTATTTAGCACATCTACATGCTAAACTTGATCATTTATTGAAACTCAGTTATGCTATTTTGGGAATTCTGGGAATCAGCAGTTGTTTGTAGTGGCAGAAGATGTGTAGATGCTGCAGATCACCTTGATGTCATCCTTGGGTAGGCTGGACCACACGGGTGTGCAGTCCATGGCTCTGGTCTGTATTGTGAGACTGGTCTGTTTTCACAGCTGCACTGTTCTGCTCAGAGTGCTCTGCCTCACATCTCATCACCATCAGACTCAGTCAGTCCCTGCCAACCTCTCCTGGACATTAATGGCATTCTCAAATCATCTAGGACTAGGTGGTCTGCTTTAGTTACAGACAGACAGACATAACACTTCCTCCCCAAAATGCATTGACTGAAAACCTTTTTTTTTTTTTAGAAGGTTTTTTAGTCTGATAGATAGACAGACAGGCATTTTACCTGCACTGTAAAAAATCTAATTAACAAAATGTTGATGGGCAAAAATATTTAAGTTGTGCTAATTTTATTGCTTGGGCTTAGTTGAGAGGACATATAATATTAAGTCTACACAAATTTATTAGAAAAACATTGAATTAATGGTTATTTTCAAATCCAGTCAACAATTAGCTATGCTAATGTTGACTAAACTAATAAAAACTAATCCAGCCAACACTGAGATCATTCTGCACTGAGATCAACACTGAGATCATTCTGCACTGAGATCAAAACTGAGATCATTCTGAGTGAGTTCGCGGGAGAAACTGTTTCATCTTGTCTTGTTCATGAGTCAGGAAAGTGCCACTACGTAAATGTTCTTTTTTTAGAATAAATCTATTGACAAAAACGAACAGCATATCCAATGTTTTTGAGTGGATATTTACTGTCTGGTATGTGTTTTATAAGTCATGTGTCCAAAGAAATATGAATATTTAGGATAAGTTAAATGTATGTCAAGTTCACGCGTCAGGTAATGCTAAATGGGACTGAATTTGTACTTAGATTGAATTTATCAATACTTGTATATAAAAAGTGTATTATTTAAAACATACATATTTATACACATATACATATATTAAACGTATAACATATAAAATGAGAATAAACAACTGAACTTTTTCACGAGGCTGATATCAAAGCAGACCACTTTTCAGTCAGTTCCCATTTGTTGAAACGGCTTGAAATTTTTTACAGTGTGCATATATTTTCCCAGAAAACATTTCATTTATCTTTTTGTAGAACACTAGAATATATATATATATATATATATATATATATATATATATATATATATATATATATATATATATATATATATATATATATATATATATATATATATACATACACATATATATATATATATATATATATATATATATATATATATATATATATATATATTATTTTTTTATTTTTTTCCCAAGAGGTAGACAGACAGACAGACAGACAGAGAATGTTTCATTTCACTGAAAACTTTTCATTTACCTTTTGCTTTATTGATAAACAGACAGACAGACATGGACAGATAGAATGCCTTATTTCCCAAAATGCTTTGCCTGCATATATTTCTTTTAGAAAGATATACTTTCACCCTTTTCTTGATAGATGGATGGATGGAAGGATGTTCATCAGAGATGGCTGGAACAGACAGAAGTGGCTATCTACCAGGAATCTGCCACCAGAAATTCTTCATGGTCGTGACAGCTGTAGACTTCCACTCTCCCTTGTTTGTTTTCACTGCTTTTCATCTCTAAACAGCAGACAAATAAGTCAATACTCAGTACTGCCCTTCGGCAGCCAAGAACGTTTTTCATATTTGTAGCTTTTGTAGATATATCCAGGGAACTCAGGCCTCACCCAAAGGAACATGGCTTTAATTAGACCCCTCTGAGATTTGGTGTGAGTCAGGAGGGAACCCTCTCGCAGTGTCCTGCTTCCTATTTGCTGCACATCCGATTCTCTCTGCGTGTACACAGAATAAATAAGGCGTATAGGAAATTTGCACGAATGTCTTGTCACAGTGTGGTTATGTTGTGCAGGAAACACTGACAGGCTCTGAGGCAAATCAAGAGTTCATCGGTGTAGTTTTACTGGGGAAAAATATGAAAAATGTTATTGTATAATCAATAAGCTTTGGAGATATCAGTCTTTCCCAATTCAAAATGAAAAGTGCTGTACTTGTAAAATTTCCACCTATTTCAACTTAAAAACCTTAGTTCAGTTACTGTCTTAAATGTTTTTTTGTTTGTTTGTTTGTTTGTTTGTTTTTTAGGAATTGGTCATACAACTCATTTTTTACTTATGTTAAATTAACTTAAAATTTTAAGTTGAATCTTGTAAGATGAATTTGAAATAGGTTAAATTTGGTTTTGATAAACTTTATGCTCAAGTAATGGAAAAACAAATGTTGACTTGACTGGCAATGGCATGCCACTTCTGTTTTTATTTTGTTAAATGGCATCCATCAGTATTTGGACTTATTGTAAACAATATGCTTTTTGTAGCTATTTACATTTGGCACAACATTACCACAACATTTCACAACGAGTAGAAATTACCATAACATTTCACAACACGGCGCATGTTGGGGTTATTACATTATTCATGTAATGATGGGGTGGTGATGGCGCAGTGGATAAGACACACACCTTTGGTGTGAGAGACCCGGGTTCAAATCCACTGTGACACACTAATGTGTCCCTGAGCAAGACACTTAACCTCTAGTTGCTCCAGAGGCGTGTGACCTCTGACATACTTAACAATTGTGAGTCACTTAATGTATGTAACTGTAATAATGTAATGTAACAAGTAGAAATAGACAATGCGTTAAAACATATTCAGTCAGTAATGGGTCAACTGAATGAAGACACGAAAGTGTGCTAAGAAAAAATGACCTAATCTACTTCCCCAACAGCTATCCTGCCAAAGGAGAAAAATGATAATTTACCAAAGTGAGACCACTCGCAAATTAAAACAAAGGAGCTCGGTCATCCAGAAATCACATTAGATTTGCATTTTCCCTTTCCAAATATCAACACCACATGACAGAGCAATTGGTCTCTGATGGCAGCAACTCCTTTGCTTGCATGCTGAGACCTCGGCATGACCATGCACATGGCCCTGGTCTGCTTGCTCTGTCTCTCACCTTCCTTAATACCTCACAGCTGAAAGCAGTCACCAGCTCCTGTCTAATTCAATGATACTGGTGAAAAACAAAGAGGTGTCTTGCCAGAACTAAATATATCTGTGAAAAATAAAAGTTGCATTCCATTTTTTTTTTTCAATGACAGTTAAAATAAACACTAGTGTAATGTCAACATCAAAGGAGCTGGATTTCGTGTCTTCTCACTTTGTTTTCCGACACTGATTCTCAGTGGATCTAATTTTTTATTTTTTTCCCTTAATTTCTTTTCCCCCCGTTTGGACAGCTAGCGTGCTAAGTTGACTGGCCCTACATCTGAACAGGCCATTTGAAAAAGCATGTGTGTGAAAACTGTGAAGGTGAGTAAATGGTTGTTTTTGCCTGTGCTTTTACTGGAAAAGGAAAGAGAGATGAACTGCTGAAATATCCTATTTCATGTCTTCTGAGTGAAAGTTGTTATTAATTTTTTTTTTCTTTGGCCAATAAAAGCAATTAATGGTAATAGGGCAGAAAAGATTAACCCCAGTGCTAGAAAATGTTTGGAAAGAGAATTAAAAAGTAGGTAAAAATGTAGGAGACCAAACTTTTCCATTCCACTATGACACCTGATTTATCAAAGATATTACTGGAAAGCTCGCCATGGCGGCCATCTCTCGCTCTTAACATTGAGGCCCAGTCGTAGTCTCTCCAGGCGACCTTAATCATCAAGCATTCAAACACATGTGAAGGTTCTGTGGCTTCATCAGTGTATTTCCAGATATTAACATCACCAAGAGAGGAAACATTTATGATTAAAAATAATAACAGGTGAAAAAAGCCACTGAAATTAGACCCAGCTGGAATATTGGTGACAGTTAAGTCAAGCAGAGGAAGAGGGGGAGGTAGAAAGAGAGTGAGAGAATGTGAACGAGTACATGATATAGAAACAAGATTCATAATGATCATACTTACAAACTTATGACCAGGATTTACACTACAACTAAATATTCTATGCAGATTGTAGGATGGAAATGGGTGCAATTCTGCAAGATTTATTAAACATACATTAAAAAAATGCTGGGAAAAATACAAACCCAGCACTGTGTAAAATATGGACAAACCCAGCTATTGGGTTGTTTTGACCCAGTTGTTGGGTTACTACCTAGAAGGTTGGGTTAAACATTTAACACAACCGCTGGGTCAAAACAACCCAGTTGCTGGGTTTGTCCATATTTCCTCCAGTGCTGGGTTGTATTTAAAGGGTTACATCACCCAAAAATGAAAATTAGGCCATAAATGATTCGCCCTCAAGGCATCCTAGGAGTAAATTACTTTCTTCTTTCAGACGAATCCAGTCAGTGTTATATTAAAAATTGCCTTTGATATTTCAACCTGTTTAATGCCACTCAGTGGGTGTTGCAGTTCATCAGTCCAAAAGAAGTTAAATAAAAGGCACCCATCTATTAAAAAAAAAGTTACTCACATGGCTCCGGAGGGTGAACAATGTGTTTTTGAGAGAAAAATATCCATATTCAAAACTAAATAATCACTTTAATGTAGCTTGCGCCAACAGTTGTACACTTAAGCAGTTCTGGGCTGATGACGTATGAGGTCAGCGTTAGGCATGCACAGGTGAGTCTCGTGAAAATTATGTCATATACTCATAGGATTCCTTGAGGGTGAGTCATTTATGACTACCATTTTTGGTTGAACTAACCCTTTGATCCAACATTTTTTAGAGTGAGTAAAATCTCAAGTTCACTTTTTCCGTTATGAAGCACATTTGGATTTTAATTTAAAATGTAACCTAGCAAACACAAAACTATGGCTCAGATTTTTTTTCAAAGGGAATGCAAATAATTCAAATCCGTGTGACTTGTTAAACACAAGCATTAAAATCATTCAGCCTGACAGGCATGATGGAGTCAAAGCCTTCAGAAAATAATTGTGCTTTCTTATTTTGTCAGACATTACCTAGAAACTGTGTAATGAACACTTTAAATCCTTTTCAGGCTGTATCAATCTTCACTGCTTTGAAGATCTTTTGAAAAAAGGAAAATGTTATCACGGTTTATCTCTGGAAGCAACTCTGTTGAAGTACCTTTTTATTTTAGGAACAGGCAGACTTACAAAAAGAATGAAAATACATTTTCAGATGGGAGGATGTTGTAATCCTTTGATGCGAACATGCTGTTGTGATAGTGACATGGTAACAAGGAGTTTGGCGGGAAAGTGGTACGCATTTGTCAGAATATCTGGATTTCCTATTTATAGCACTACCTGCATCTTATGATTTTCATTCATGGTGACCTTGAACCTCACAAGGTCTTTAATATGTCAGAAATGGTGACAGTATGAATGGTGCCGAGATTGCTGGAAGATTCTGATTCTCTGGAGAAAACAAGTGTTACCATGAGTAGATCTCACCTTTCTACATCAATAGCCATTCAGTGCTGTTGTTTGTCTTCTGATCCCAGCTGAACAGTTGGCACTGGCCTCTGCTCACAATGTACCTTCTTATGAGAACAGTTAATAGCTCCCCATCCCTCCCAAATGGTGACCTTCGCTCGACCCATCTTTTATCATAACAGTGATAGATGTCAGAGCTCCTCTGATTTTACACTGTTTATTGCCTCTTAGCATCTCACCATGCACTGCACAATGATGTGGTTCTACAATGGAAAATGTTGGTTCTTTTGATTTCTGCTTTTCTGTTCCGCCCAATGAGTGATTCAGGCACAATCCACTTATTGTTTTTTTGAACCTCAAGACCTTTTCTGGCATAAGAGGTCTCGCTTATTTTAGTGATGTTGTACCTGTTAACTAAATATATTTTTTTATTAACTTCCATGGTTATGGCCTCTGTTGTTCCACAACAAAGCTGGTTTATGAAACATCTGACAATGTAAAGCCCAGCTCTGTAAACCAGAGATCTTCCATGATGTCACAGCCTCCTGCCAGGTGCATGACAAGCATGGACAGCGGGAAATGTTGTCACTGTCCAAATTTCAATCACTCGCTCAATTGAAAAGCAGTTGTACCGATACATGAAATTTGCTGCACAATTAAATAGTAAAAACATATCTGCTCTTTAAAAAAGGGACACCTTTGTAAATGATTGTGAATCCAAAACACACGTGTTCGTATTTTCACATCCTCAGTGAATGGAGAGCGCCCAGTGGTCTCGCTGACAGGCCAGCTGTAGGTGGTCTGAGGCCAACTGGAGGAGCTGGAGAGAGCTGTTTATGGAAGAAGGTTACAGAAAGCACACACTAAGAAACATATCCCAAACATTCCTACTGAGAACGTCTCTGCGAAAGTCAATTAACATTGCATGGCAGAAAAGCTCACATTCTTATTGGCGAAAGTTCTCAAGGGCTATTGAAACCAATACTGCAGCATTTTAACTTTGAGTTTGTCCTCAACAGTAACCTTATGTGATACCCAGCTACACAAAAACATCACTTCCGACATTGCTTGATTCCTGGCAATAAAGAATAATGGGTCATTGGAATAGTCAAACACAGGAAAGTTAGCATTCAGCTGAACACTGGACAGAAGGTTGATCAGGAAGCTGAATGTGTGTCTAGATCATTCCCAGAAACGGGATTGGTGAAACTCAACTCTAGTTTAGCACACAATCTATTGTGCTTATCGATGACTGGGTTCCTGAACAATATGACCTCACTCAAGCTGGCAACAGGGGTGGGGTGCCCTAAAGAGTTCAGCAATGCCAAAGGATCAGCCCACATTTGGTTTTTGCTGTGGCACTGTTGCACTTTGTTTCATATATCCGTTTCAGATATATAGTGTAATTAATATTGACACTTTCCATATAAATGACTATCGTTAATATGATTTATTGCATACTTTTTTAGGAGCTAATCTGCACTGCATGGTTATGATTCAGATCTACAAATTGGAGGGCAGAACTTGAACTTAGTTCCAAAAAACATGAGCTCATGGAAAAGCTGGAACTATCAGGTAATTTTACATTTTTGATGTTTTGTAACACGTTTTTTAAATAACATTTTAAAATATGTATGCATATTATTATTTATTTTTTTACTGCTATGTGGGTGGGTATGCAATCCAGGGTTGTAACTGGTAATGCTTTTTTAAAATTCCAAATAGGAATTTAACAGGAACTATAATTGAAATTTGAATTTGAAGAAAGTATAGAATTACACATTTACCTTCAAATTTTTATAAGCCCAGTAAGTGTTAAAAAAAAAAAAAAAGTGTTTATTGTAATAATGTTTGAAGATGTTGTAGGCCTGACAGGCCGAATTATTTACATAGTTGAGGAATACTTATTTTCCCAGAATGCCGTTATCTGTTATTACACTTGTCATTCCAATACAAATTCCTATTGAACATCCTATGGGGTATAACCAATTCAATTAAAATTTCAGTTCATGGATTGTGTATTTTGAATTAATGATCTATCTTGAATTCTGGATTTTCCACAACTTTACAGTACCTAAACATTAATATGTTAACAGTTTGATACTCATTTAAGCAGAGATATAATAGCACTGTTATATATACATACATCTTTTCATCTTATCCTCATCTCATATATTATTTACTTTCCACAGGCCACGGCCTGTAGAGTTACTCCATCGTGAGAAAAACAGGGTGGCTGACTGTTGTGACCTCAATGACACATTTTATTCTGAGCTCAGTGAACTGCGCGCATAACAGGAAAGTGAACATGAATCAGTTTTCTCAGAGATTTCCCAACAAGTTGCAAAGTGTAAACAGCTGATGTTCTGATGATCAAATATGTGAAAGTGTGCATTTGCTTCTATGCTTTTCAAAAACTTTTTGTCAAAGTGTGCACTCGTGCTCATCGTTCTCATTAATCACTGCTGCTATTTGTGTGTCTCTATGTTATAGTTGGAACATAAAATAATACAATTTGCAAGGTTTAAAACAATAGCTTCAAATAAAAAATAAGTTTACATGTGAAACAAAGGTTAAAAGGTTAGCACTAAAATCTCTGGTTTTAATTTAATACTTCAGTCTGGATTTTAATAGTTTAAATCTGGTTGGGGGCGAGAATGCTGTAATAGTTTATGCTCCATCTGCAAATGAGTGACTGTACGTCGTGACAAAAATATTGTTTATATCCTTGAACTTTTTTGCGGCAATACTTACTAACCTTTTGAACATGCAATGTGATGGACAGCCAGAATAACAGATGAATCAGACTATACTATCTGTATAAAAAGAGTATGAGAATTTCTGGCAATAGCAAAACTGCCTGTGTAAAAACAACACCACCAAAAAAATGATATAACAAATATATTTTTTTCATTCTCAAGAAGCTGTTTCTAATATAGTTGTAAGGAACAGATTTTACTGCATTGAATCAGCCTTATGAAAAGCATGAATCATGGTGTCCAGAAGCAAAAATGAACAACTCTACACACACACAGACACACACACACACACACACACACACAAAGCAGCAGCAGTACCAACAGTCCAGTGGAAAATGTTGCCCTCATTTTCCATTAAGACAATAGGAAATTAATTAATGACCTTTAAGTAATTATTGGATTGGGGGAAAAAAAGACAGCATGGAAGACGAGTTCAGGACCACTTCGAAACAAAGAAAGAGTTGTGCTTATGGAACAGTGTTTGATGTCATAGTGTAATACCAGGCTTTTATGGTAGAAATAACATAAGCCTTCATCAAGGAGATGCATATAGACCATCCAAGCTGGTATTATCTTGGTATTCCACATATTTTCCATTCATACTCTTCGATGTCCTCTTTAGAATAACTTCTTCGATGAACTTCCCAGTGAGTTAGTGTGGTGAAGAGATCTAATTCACATTTTAGGAGTTTATTACATTTGCCAGGCTGAATTGCCAAGGCAATTAAATGAGTAACTGAAAACATTACAACTGAACCCAACTTTTGCGTGGATTGCCTATATATTGAAATTAAACAATAAAGAGTGCTATTGTACAGAATTTCAGTTTGCTTTCAGTCATCAGTCTCAACGTCATGTCAGGTGATTGAAGAATTGGAATCTCGCTTTGAGATTATTGCATCCAGCTGCTATTGATAACAGCGTGAGCATAAGCAGGCAGCCGGTGAAGCGCATATTTAGCTTTTTGCTTCGGAGCTGAGTGATCATATCATTCTGCTCCTGACTACTCTACTGAAAGAAGAAGACTGAACAAGTTCAGCGTGCTCTTTGGGAGTTCTTTGTGTCAGTGGTACGGCGCTTCTGCTTTGGTGGTTCCCACTGTCGAGTAGGGTGCACACATCAGTCTGCAGTACCTCTGTTTGTGTTGCAGGCGGCCATCTCCCCGTGCGCTTTTTAATGATGACATTGCATGGCAAACTCAGCGTTACATCTTTGTAAAGACAATGTGGATCTTGCTATAGACAAGGTATCACCTGGGCGTTTCTGGATGCAGTCATTACATGGCGCTGGGTGATGGTCACGATCGCTGCCTCACACGCCTGTGCATTTAGCACGCTGAGGAGGCATTTGTGGATGAGTCATGTTCTCATTGCTGGAAGATGATCATCTCGGAGTCGCTGGGCCAATCTTAGTTTCCTCAAAGGGATGGAGCTCCATTGCCTCTGCCTCCATCTAGTTTTTGTCATGGCGGCAGTCAGGTAGGGGCTACTTCAGACAGTAGCACGGGCAGTCTGAGGGAAACAGTGATGGCAAGCCCTCCAGGGAACCAACCCTCAGGGGACCATCGCTGCTCTTGCACTCCGCAACCAGTTGAGCTGCCAATGGAATGTGCTGGGCCCTCAACAAGGAATGTACCAGCAGTATTCTTTGGTGCTCCTCTTGACAACCAGATGTTGATCACTGCATCGGAGGGTGAGCCAGAGCTTTCTGGAAAAGTAAGATTCAGCTGTGTTGCTGACCTCCACCATGTCCCGAGCCCTCAAGGTTGAATGTTTGGTTCGTCAGGGTGGTTCACGCTGGTTCTCAGCACCCGTCCAAATGCCATTCTTCCCGGAGGTGCATTATGGGCTTACCTTGTGGATGGCACCTTTTTCTGCCAGAAACCGACCTGCTAACTCCTTCCTCACCACTCTCGATGGTGGTACAACTAGGGGGTATATGGGAGTCCCCCTGGTGGAGTAGTCCATTGCAATGCAGTTGTGTCCTAATACCACCTCCACCCGGCAGGGCAAACCTTTCCTCCCCTCTGGGGTCTGTAGGTACTTGTCTGGCCTATCATGTGATGCTTGTATGGCCTGTGGAGAAGTTGCATCCAACTTTCATGCTAGGGCATTACTGCAGGTTCTTCAGGCTAAAACACTGAGGTACCTACGCAAGGGTGGTCTGAAAGTTCTAAAAGACACCCGCGTGTCTTGAACCAGGACCTTCACCAGTTACCGTTCAAGATGTTGATGCACCTAAAGGATGCATACTTTGATGTGTCGATTGATCCACACCACAGTCCATTGCTGCGGTTCATGTCTAATGTACAAGCATATCAGTATGTGTTCCTGCCCTCCAGGCTGTCCCTGTCACCCTGTGTCTTCACGTACAGTAAGTTGCGGAGGTAGCCCTTGTCTCAGGATCAGGTGTGTGCACACAGGGTCTTGATGCTTTGGAACCTTAGCCGGTTGGGCCTTCGGGTCACCTGGGAAAAGAGCAAACACTCCTTGGAGAAGAGCTCTTTTCTCTGTATGGAGTTGGATTCAGTCGAGCACACCTCATGCAAGTATATGCTCACTCAATGTTGAACTGCCTGAATATGTTATATGTTACATGTTAATATGAAATGGTTTCAGAGGCTCCTGGGGCATATGGCAACTGCAGCTGCTGTCACGCCGCTAGGGCTGCCCCATATGAGACTGCTATAACACTGGCTCCATGGCCAAGTCTTGAGGTGGGCGTGGCTATGCAACATTCACTGGGTCAGA
This sequence comes from Carassius gibelio, assembly GCF_023724105.1. Lineage (NCBI taxonomy): Eukaryota > Metazoa > Chordata > Actinopteri > Cypriniformes > Cyprinidae > Carassius > Carassius gibelio. Next base: position 5,081,787 of record NC_068407.1, on the reverse strand, counting down.
GTCATGACAGTCTGCTACCAAATCTTCATCCCATGTCAGACGTTGCATTTCTCTGGGCAAAAGTGCCCTTAGAGCAGGTCTCCAGGCAAGCTGTGGTTCACATGGATGCTTCTACCACCGGCTGTGGGGCCACATTCGACGGGCTTGCAGTGTTGGGGGATTGGATGGGCCCCCACCTGCACTGCCACGAGAAACAGGTCTGGACAAGGAGCAGGTCCTGGTCGTGGAACCTTACAGGCCCACTCAGACTTGAGTCCCGGAACTGATGCTCCTTGTGACAGCCCCTCCTTGGCAAATTCTTCAAAGAAAGGATTAACTGACTCAGGGATGGGGCCCCCTTTGGCACCAATGTCCAGACCTCTGGAAACTTCATGTCTGGTCCCTGGATGGGACGTGGAGGTTCTAGGTGACCTACCCCCAGAAGTAGTTGACAGGCGAAAGCACCATCTACGAGACACACTTACACCTCGAAGTGGAACCTGTTTGTCGAATGCTGTTCTTCTCAACAAGAGAAGGAAATGTCCAATCAGAGTCATGCTGTCCTTTCTGGAGCAGGGGTTGGAGCAAAGGCTGTCTCCCTCCATCCTTTAAGTCTATGTGGCTGCGATTGCTGCCAACCATGACTCAGGGAAGGGAAGTTGGTGTGGAAGCATGACCTGATCATCAGGTTCCTTAGGGTGGTGAGAATAATACAATGTATATTGTAGACCTAAATATAGAATAAGAAAAAAAATGTGCATGAAAGTATACTGTAGTCTTAAATATACTAAGAGGAGCAAGTTAACACGTTATTAACGCAGTTTTTTTATTATCATGAAAGTTCATTGTTCACTGGCTCTGTTTACACATACAGACAAATCATGGGTCACAGGAGGGGATGCTCCCGATCAAATTATTTAGGCTAAGCATCAACATTCACAAACCACTTTGTGTTCTTTTTAACACAAAATTAATGCAACAAGCTCGTAATTGTGACTTTATACGTTAGAAATAGGAAGTTTATGATATCACGTGAAGACAGCAGAGAAGTGCTCCCGATCAACACAGTAGAGTGAATCATTTTGTTAACTTTGTGGTCTATTACTTTGAGTTTTATGGGACATGGTAACACATGTCCCTCTCACAATATATTGCTTTACACATCTATCGCTTTTGCCGCTCAGAAATATTCACGCAATCATACAGCACGTATCAGAAGATTTGCACTCCGATCTTTATATAACTGAACTGCCCTTTAGCCCACCTCTTCCAATTGAGCCAGGGACTGCTAAACATAATGATCATACTAGTCAAACAAACCAGGCTTTGGGGGTCAAACGCGCTCTGGCACGGTTAAGATTGCCTAGTGTGAGCAAACCCTAATTATTCTCCCTCATCTAACGCACACGAGTCTCTACCCGCCCATCAAGTGTTGTCCCTCACTGCACTCTGCTGTGTTGGGCCCCGCAATCATGCAGGTCACTAATAGGAAGGTGCCTGTTATTATGTTATGATTGAGGTGCTGGACAAGCATAACTTGTTTTTCTGTAACAAACTATTAAATATTTTCTATAAAAACGTTAATGTCCTGGCAGTGACAAATAGCTTGTTTTATATTTAATTTAATTACATTAATGTTACAAATTGAGATTTAGGCTACAACAAATATTTTAACTGCTACTATGTAAAAGGAACACTGCTGTAAAAAGCACCTTATTTGTTTAAAGTGTTTGCAAACCAAATGCTTTACACTTTTGTTCATATACTGTAGCAGTAGGCCTACTTTTAAATGAAAAAAAGTGCAAAATACACTACTTTTGAATGAATTATTAGTTTTGTGTATAACAATGCGATTAATTGGCATCCTCTGACATTGTGATTACATGATTATCACTGCTCTGACTGCTGCTTCCTGATGTGCTGATCAGCAGAATCGTACTGCTTAGATTGTTTTCAAAGCGACCATAGAAAGAGTTTAACTCGTCAGCCAGCAACAGATCTGCTCTAACCTTTTTTTTTTTTTTTTTGAATTATTTCCAAAGGCAAGAGTCATTGAGCTGAAAATGAGACTCTATTTGTTCCCTGTATCGGAGATTGGAGGCTCTTACTGTCCATCGGAGACCATAGCACGATGCTTTGTACTCGTTCATGTTCCCCCGACAAAAGACAAGCATTGTATGCAGGAGTGCATTTGTTTACCGCAGCATGGATTCTGATTAGAGAAGGTCCTTATAGATATTGTTTTAGTTACTTGCTCAGGTAGTGTGTTTACAAAGCTTAATGCTATATCTGTTAACTTGTTGACATCAGTTGAACTTGCCCGAAACATGTCCCAGTCTACGTCATCAAGAGCCACCTGTACCATAGCTTCTGAGTGAGAGGACCAGTGTGTCACTACTCTCTGCATCGGGGGTTCTTGAACGAGCCTTTGTTTATTATCCAGTGTGAGGAAAATAGCGGCATGGTCCAATTTGCCAAAAGCCGTTCTTAGACTGAGAGTAGCAATGATCCAGTGTATTCGGTCCTCTAGTTGGACAGGATACTTGTTAATAAAAGGATACATGGGTGCTGACTCGTGGCAGCTCGCTGACAGATATATGTAGAGCTGTTGGCCGGTTGGCTCGTTTAGTTTACACTTGAAGTAGATTGTCTCTTTAAGCGTGATCCCAATTCATCGGTCATCCTTCAGGGAACAAGGGTGACAAATGTAACCGAGATGTTACTTTATCTATTTTTATCAATGGAAAACTGTCCCAAACTTGATTCAAAGGGGTAACATTTGAACAAATCATTTATTTTGAAGGAATCCTTTATATGACTTTGGGATAATGAGTTGTTTCAGAGAAGGCACAACTGAATTTGATTAATTTCGTTCTTAGATTTAGAATAAAAAGAGAATTAATAAATACATTGGGTACATTGTGTAAAGAATGAATAAGTACATTTTATGGTAGAGGGATGCTTAACAGTGAGTCAAATATTATTGTGACCACCAGCAGCTTATGCAGCACAGGGCTGCAACTCACTGTGGCTGCAGAGACGCCATGCTTCAGAGAGAATGAAAATGAGTAAGGGGGACAAAGGGGGGGGGAAAGAAAAAGGAGGAGTGTGAGTTTGCGATTGTGGATGGAGATATTGAGAGCGGAAAGCCTAATGGTTGTGGTGAAGAGGAGTACGGGATTGGAGGAAATTAGCTGATGTGGAAAATGTTAAAATGCCGTGACTGAAAGACTGAATTCTGGTCGACGCCCGCGACCACATCCATTTACCTTTACTGGAGATGCAGATATGGCATCAAATTGTTGGCAAGGTTCGATCTAAACTCAGACATAAATAAAACATTACAACCCATGAGGAACGTGACCAGCATACCATCCAACAGCCAAAGTCATGTGATGTAATCACTTTGGATGTGGAATATGTCAAAACTGACACACCAGGCATGATCTGCGTTAGAAAAAGCAATAATTATTTCAAAGCCATACTAAATAAAATGACTCACTCATATTATAATTGGAAAGTAAATATGACAAAGTACTGAATTTTAGAATTGTTTGACACGATAAAACACGATAATAAAAAAAAAATATTTGCGACACACCACCAATTGTAGCTAAGATAAAAGGAAAGTCTTGAGGATGACAAATCCAGTGGCTGAGACTAGACAAATTATCTGCACTCCAAATCGGCACCAATCCATCTAGGCCAGGAAACAGTTTTACCTGGAATCCATGTGGATGAAGGTGTGTAAAAACAATGGCCAGCCAGTAGCCTTCACTGTTCCCATTAGGGTTTCCTCAATTGCCGTCTGGAGAGTGTTATAGGATCTGTCTAAACTTTTTGGAATTGTGCTCTGTGTGATCAGGAAGACGTAGGAGGCATTCTGCATTAACCTGACGTTTCCTAACCCGCAGATGTCTGTCCTGATGTTTGGTGGCATGCTTCACACCCTGCTCCACCTAGCCACAAGTCACGATATCTAGACTTGAATAAAATAACAGATTCTGCTTCTGAAATATGTGAGCTTTTAAGAATCTTGGAGCGGCCTATGGATAAATATATAAAGAAGCAATGTGGAAGACTGATGATGTTTTGATGGGTGAACTCTGGGGAGGGCGAGAAGGTCTTCAGACAAACAATGAGGTAGATTAAACTGGTTTACAAGTAAGGGAGGGGAACAGACTAAGCTTTGGGCCTGGAAAGCGGTGACCCCTGATAGGAGTGAGGGATCAGGAAAAAGGGTCTAAAATCTCCAGAACTGTCACTCTCCTCAGGGGATGTTGTCGCGCCTGAGGCAAGGCAACTGAGTCAACACAATGTGGGGCTCGTGGTGGTCTCTTTCACCTAGACCCTTCTGACCAGGCGGAGAAGCTAGCTGTGCATATTCAGTAAACAGAGAAAAACAGCGGACGTTGAATAACCGCAGGCCACGGGTGGTGAACTCAGGAATGGTGGTGGTCTGTAGAGCGAGAGTGAGGAATATGAGTCATCATGTAGGGCATTCTTAAATTCTTTGACTGCTAATACATGCCTCAAATCAGTCATGCATTTTATGCTGTTTTTTAGCTGCTCTATTGTCTGATGCCGAAATTTTCTTTCACAATGAAATATCTCAAACATCTAGCATGCTTGCCTTGAAGCCATGACTATGGTTTGAGTGAGAAGAAAAACTGTACCTTTTGGACCATGGTTTGATTGTGTTGGCTGGATAGTCCATGTTAATAGTGGAATGAAAAAGCCTGTCTATTAGAGAATAGTGAAGATACAAAGTGTCCTGCCTTTGAAATGTGTTTTAGCTGCTAGTTTGGGCTGATTTTCTTTTAATATTATTAGAGATCTGTTTTTCGCAAACCAAAATGTGACCGGTGCAATTACATGCATTGAATCAGAATAAATTTTTTCTTATTTTTTGCGGAGGGGGAATCTAAATAAGAGTCTGAAATTATCAGCCCACAAAGTTTCATAGGGGCGATTTAATTTTTATTAATTGTGGAGCCCTAGAATGACATGATTAAGCTCTGCACTTTGCTTCTGAGAGCATCCCAACCTGCACCTATTCCAGCAATATAGTATTAACTAACTCAGGGTCAATAAAGGGCAACACTTTCAAGTTATGGGCAACACTAGTGATTTTTATATCTACTGTAGAGCAATGGCCACCTTATGCACAGTTACATTAAACACACACTCAGAAACCAGAATATGGGTCTTGGTCTCATTTCTTTTTCATTGAAAATGTTTACATGTACATTCAGGGAATCCAGCACAATCAATAAAGCAATGCATACCTAAAAAAAAAAAAATCTACTTGTACTGTATGCATTATTTGTAATGATCAAAATAGTACAACAGAAAAATATACCAGCTCACAGGTACAGCACCCATAAACTTTGGCCCCGTCCACAATGGAGACACGTTAAGCTGTATACACATACTGTACATTTTGTATAGTATAGGCTTTTGTCCACACAGATCCGGCGTTTTGGGAGAGCGAAACTGATATATTTTTTAAACTGAATAAATCCATCCAGGCATTTTCGTGAAGACAGCGAATCTGTATATTTTCTGAAACGATGTAGTCATCAGCCCACGTCTCGCCCCTATTGACACCACATCACATAACAGCAGCCAAAACATGAACAAACACTGAACAGATGTCTTGTTATTAACTAATATTAACACATATTAATAAACGTATTGTTCAGTGTTTGCTTGTATAGCAAGGTTTATGCGCATAGTCCAAGTCTCCTTCTCCATTATCTCTGTGGCAGAATTACAGCACCACATGCTGGTCTGGCATGTATACTACATTGTTTTGTGTCAGTTTTGTGATTTTGTGTGGACGTAGATTTTTCTTGAGACGAGGAAAACAAGATTGGTTAGGGAAAGCTCTGGCTTCGTGTGGACGTAGCATTTATTATGCTTTTATTATGACTTGTTTTGCATGGTATAACCCCTGTGTTATTGCATGCAAACTATGTTGGGGTGATAACACATTTCATTAACTTTTTATTCACCTCCCACAGCACTTCCAATGTAAAAACAATCCTGTAAGTCAAAGTATTCTAAAAGAGAAAGAGAATTTAATGCAATGTCCATTAAATGTAGCAATGAAACATAATTAATAACTTTTTTAATGATAATATATTGTAACATATTGTATATATTGTATACGCTGTAAGAAAAAATAAAAACAGTAAAGGTAATGGCAAAATGCCAGGGCATTATCTGTTAAGAACATTTCCTTTAACAATAAAACATAACGCTATGCAAAACACCTGTGACTACTTCATATTAACACAGTACATTGAGCCCTATATTCACAGAAATTTCTATAAGATAGGGCACACTGGCACAGAGTGTTCTACAGAGTGTGCTACTTTTAAAAGTAGCATTCCCTACAAAACTGTTCAGCAGAACTTTGCATTCAAATGTATCTTTCTTAAGTCATATAGAGAGTTTATTTCTATCCGATTACCCTTATATTCTGTGGGGCTGTCTTCCTGTCAGAGCCCCAGGAAATGTAGCCTGACGCTAGGAGCACTCGTCTGGCAGGCCCTTAGTTCCCATGCATAGCTCTGCTAATGGCCTGCACAGCTGAATAGAGGAGGAAGTGGATTGAATAACATGGGCAACACAGGCCAGTTCTGTTGCCTTTCTCAGCTTCACCGCAGCAATTCCTCTCTCTTGATGACGTCATTCTCCGTGTGTTTCTGTTGGCTTTTCAGTGAGCCCTGGGGACATGACACTGCCGTTTTAGTCAGCATTTCCATGAGTGAGAAGTGAGTTTTGGTGGTCGCTTGTCTCACTCTTGTCCCTCTTTGGCAGCAGAAACCATACAGGTGGAGAGAAGGAAAATAAAATATAACAATCAGAACTCTATGAGTGTGTGAAACACAGCTAGCTATGCAAGAAAGTCTAATTGTGCAATTTTTGAGGCACACTGAATGCGACTCAAGACCTAATCCAAATAGTCCAAGACTGTCAGCAAAAAATTGTATATGCGTTTCATAAAATTTATATATATGGAGTCTAATTAAAGGTGTAGTTCACTCAAAATGGAAAATTACTGAAACTTTACTCACCCTCAGGCCATCCAAGATGTAAATGAGAACTGATATGGAGAAATTTATTGGAGTAGTGTGATGTTTTTATCAACTATTTGGACTCTCATTCTGACAGTACCCATTCACTGCAGAGGATCCAGTGATGTAATGGTAAATTTCTCCAAATGTATTGTGATGCATTAAAAATCTCATGTATATCTTGGCTGAATTATTCATTCATCTTTAAAGACATGCTAAATTTACTTTCCATTACACATATATTTTCATAATATATACATTTATAAAAGTATTTAATCTTTAATTGTTATTTTGAAAAAGATATGTCCATGGACATGCATGTCTATTTGTCTGCTACCCTTCTGCACTTCATTACACAAAATTCATGAACTGCAGAAAGCCTTCTGTAACTCTGTCATGTTTGCTTCTAGTTTTTGCTGAATAACACTCTAGAGCTCTTCTAATGTAGTTGTATAAGGCTGTGAACTTAATGATGTTTCTTTGCAAGTGAAAAAGAACTCTCTGAACCCCTTTGAGATATTTTTGGGCAGTGCATCTCTTTGTAACGGTTGACCTGAATCATTTAAGTCAAATTGTTTTAGATGAGCGGCGCAACAAAACAAATTATATTAATAATCACGACAATATCTGTTTCCTGCTCAGTGGCCAGAGAAACATTGTTGTTTTATGATATGATTGGCCTGTAAAATTTATTCTAATCAATCCAGCATGCAATCTGGGTTTGCAGTTGTTGCAAGAAATGAAGCTTCAGTTACAGAATTTTTCAGTTCTTATTTGGTTATTTTTAGAGCCGTTTACCAGTATTTGACCACCTACCTGTGAGAAGGCTCCTGCCGTCTTCCAGACAACCAGACGAGCTCTTAACCTGTTCTGTCCCTGTTGCTCTTGGCCGTCTGTGTTGAAATGCATGTAGAAACACTAGAGGAGAGAGAAAGGAAAAATAAGTCTGAGAAAGGAGTCATTAAAAATTTGCTTTGCAATCATTTCATACTATAAATACATGGTCTGCATTTGTTTTTGATTATTCTCATTATAAATTATATGAGAAGCCTTAAAAAATATACAACACAGTCCATTTTATTTTAGGGATATCATGAGAACCCAGAAAGTGTGTGTTGAGGTGCCACATCTTGTCTAACAATGTAAGTCGTCACTATCACTTTTTATCAAGTTATCACATCCTTGCTGAATAAAAGTATTACTTTTTCCAAAAAAGAAAGTAACTGACTCGGTACAGAATGGTAGAGCATATTGTTAAAAAAGATATATATTTTAAATAAATACTGTGGTTTTAAAAATTTTATTCATCAAAGAATCCTGAGGTTCCAAAACGAATATTAAGCAACTGTTTTCAACATTGTCGGAAAGTTTTCAGAAGGATCATGTGACACTGAAGACTGGAATAAATAATATTTTAAAGTATTTTGAAATAGAAAACCGTTATTTGAAATTGCCACAATTTTCTGTCATTTAGATCAAATAGATGCAGGGGGTTTATTGAAAGGAAAAATAAAAATGATTTATTTAATTATTTGTTTGTTTGACTGACAATTTTTGAGGCACACCTGAATTTGACCTAATTCAAAAAGTCTGGATCAATATCTGCATTCGCTCTAAGTCAGCGATTTAACATGATTTTCCTTAATCACTGTAAGGGAGTTTTATGTGGGACTAAAAGATCATGGCACAGTTTAAGCAGGAGATAACAGATGTCACACCCCTGGACTCGCTATGTGTGTTTTTGCCAGTGTGACCGAGTTTCTGTCTCCTGTGGTTGGTTAATTTCATTCCAGGTGTTCTGCGTCTGTTTTGATTGATCCCAGGTGTCTCGCCTCCCCTAGTCTTGTCTATTGTTTAAAAAGTGTTCCTCAGGAGGAATTTGCCGCCTTTGTGGAGTGGACTCTGACGGGAAATGGGTCGCCACTTACCATCTGCCCCATTGAGGATCTCGCCAGGTCCACTCCGTAACCAGATCCCAACCCACCATATCCCCATATGTGCGGAGCGCATGCCCAAGCCCACCGCTGATGGAGAGCCAGAGCCTGCCACGACTGACCAGCCATCCCCGGCTGGAGCGACAGAGCTGAGGATCGATGCAGAGCCAGACGCCGTGATGTGTGAGCCAGCAACACTGCCTGCCACGAGGGAGAAGGACATTGACAAGGTGAGCGCGGAGAGGAGAGGAGCCCCCTGCACAGTGGCTGAGGGTGAGCTGGATATGGCGCATCAAAAGAGCCAAAATGTGGAGGAAGTTCTCATAGACTAGGAGTCAGAACTGGAAGTTGAACTGCTCCCTATTCTCTCTCTGTCATCTCCGCTGGTCCCGTCCAGCCTTCTTCCGTCCTTGATTTCCTCGTCCAGCACTGAGGGGACTTCCAGTTCTCCAGTGCCTGCTCCTAGAAAGTGTCCTGCAGTGCCAGTGCCTAAAATGTGCAGTGCCTGCACCTAGAATGTGTCCTCCAGTACCTGCTACTAGAGTATGCCCCCTTCTGTGGCCGCTCCTCCAGAATGACTGCCCTCCCACCCGCTCCTGCCTTCTCCACCGCTGTCATCTGGCAGCCCTCTACTCGCCCTCAGCACACTATTATTGTAGTGTGAGCTCCGTGGAACTGCCATCCTCCAGCGTCACCATGGTTAGAGTCTCCCTCACCTCGCCTCCAGCCTTCAAGGCCTGGACTCCGCCTTGGCCCGTTGACCCGTCAGCTCCATCATGACTCCTAGCATCCCTCCGTCCCTCTGGCTCCATCAGGCTCCTTAATACCTTTGGCTCCACCTCAGTCCTCTGTCGCTCTGGCTCCACCATTGCCTCCCAGATCCACATCTCTGTGTTGTTCGCCGGTGCCATCAATTCCACCTAGGACCTCCAGATCCTCCCCGTCACCCTGGCTCTGCAGCTCTTCATCTCCGCCTCGGGCTCCTCCTCCACCTGCTCTGCCGTAATTGGTTGGCCCCCTTGAGTCGGCGGCCATTCCTCCTCCATGGCTCCTCCCACCGTCAGCTCCACTTTGGGCTGTTGTTATGGCTGTGGCCTGGATCCTGCTGTTCTCCTCCTGCTCCAGGTCTCCTACCTGGCTCCTTCCTCCGTAGTCTCTGTTTGCTGGCCCCCTCCCGGGGGTCCATCCTCCACCAGAACCTCCTCCCAAGGTCACACCTTCTGGGATGGGGGAGTAATGTCACACCCCTGGACTCATTATGTGTGTTTTTGCCCCTGGGACCCAGTTTCTATCTCCCATGGTTGGTTAATTTCATTCCAGGTGTTTCCCGTATGTTTTGATTGATCCCAGTTGTGTCGCGTATCCCCCTAGTCTTGTCTAGTGTTTAATTAGTGTTCTCTGTTCTTAGTTCTGGGTCCGCTGTCGAATGTCATTTTTCAGATTGTATGTCATTTGTAAGTTCCTCTGTTTGTATCTCCTTATGGATTTAATTAAATATAATACTTCCGTTTTCTTCTGGATCTTCTCGTTCCTTCTCCAAGTGAAGCGTGACAACAGGTGTTTGCCTTAATATTTTTTATTAACAAGTTTGTCCAGTTTTTTTAGATAACAGTTTGTTTGGCTAGAAACAGTCTTTGATATAAATAGTCTGTTGACTGTAAACTCCTTCACAGGTTTGGAGGAAGGGTAACGCCACCTTTTGCACCAGTCCGCTGCACATGGTAATATGGGGATGTGCTATTTAAAGTCTGGCTTTCCCTCTCATCAGGTCAGTGTACTGTCATCATTGAGAAATGTAAACAAAAGACCGCTGGCTGTTTGGCCTTGTGCAGAGCGCAGTTGAGTGCTGCACAGATGTAGGCTTCGAGCGAACGTCTGTCGCATGCAAAGTGACACAAGGCCATGTGCGTGTATGTTCAATGGGATCAAATTTTCCGACATGCTTTTTCCATGTCAATCTTTGTTCTGATGTATACATTGGAGATCAACTGATTGCTCCGCATTGTCTGGCTTAATGTGTTTAATTACAGTGATTATGTAATGCCTGGCTCATATTGCAAAGGATTACGTCTACGTTTTAAAGTTCAATCTTGTGGAGATGTTTTTTTATTTCTTTGAATACCTTTCCAGGGGACCAGGCATCATTTCTGCACCCAGGTTCTCTTGATAGTTTAAACCAGCGATTCTCAATTCCAGTCCTTGCGCCCTACTGCTCTGAACATTTTGTATGTTTCTCTTAGCGCTTCAAACGTTTGTTCTATTCAAACGTAAGTGCCCTGCGAAGTGGATAACACATGATATTCCGCCATGATTCCAGTTAGAAGCAAACGTATATGTTCCATTCAAAGTGCACTGAAGTGTGTGCGAGATCTGAATTTAAGTTGTATTTATTTACAGAGGTATATGATGTCACAGTTGTCCATGTGTATATATGCTGCACAAATGAAGTGAGCTAAACTTCAACAGATTTCCCCCAGGGAGTAGGGAGCAATGAACAATGGGGAACACAGTTCATGCACGGAGCTCACTTCTAATGAGCTGATTATCTGAATCAGGTGTGTTAACAAAGAGAAACCTGCAAAATATGCAGAGCAGTGGGGCGCGAGGACTGGAATTGAGAACCGCTGGTTTAAACTAATATGACCCTTACAGGCAAGTGCACACACAAACAATTATCCCCTACAACTGAAATGAGATTGTGTTAAGTGAAAACAAACAGAAAACATGACACTGTGCACTTCAACGGATTTAGTGATTTCTAGGAAAATATTCCTATTGGAAAAAGTCCTGAAGCTGGGATTCAAACTCAGGACGCCTGTAACATAAAGGCATTATGTGTCGGCACACTCACCACTAGGCTATTGGCGCTGACGGTCTTAACTTTTAAAAGAGTGTTAAAAAGTGTCCATTCATTTTTAAGTAAATACATATTTTCTTTAATTTGAAGAACTTGACTGGCATGATTGTGTTAAAAAAATATAAAATATAAATATAAAATATTGCCCTTAAAGTATATTGCCTAAAACAACTAATAAAGAAGGAAAACTGCTTTATTACTAAGTATTTTTATATTCTGATTTATCGTATTGTAAAATAAATTATCAGAAACTTTCATGACATTCATATCATTAAAACACCCATATTCTGATTTTATATAACAGTTCAATAAACTTTTCTTACTTATTAACTTTTATATTATAGACAAAATATTTCCAGTTACTTGGTTTGTTTTTGATCTGCCCACGAAAACTTATTCCAAACAAAGCCACAGCAACTCTGTGAGCAATATATTTTTGCAAAAATCAGTTTTTGAATGAATCGGTCAAGTGAATTATTCCATGACTCACTCATAAAGGCATGTAACTTATTCCTGTATGAATCAGTGTGTTTGAACGAGACATTTGAGTCAGTGATTCAATGACTATGTCACTAGTTTCATTTTGAATAAATCACTTTCAAAAAAACACTATATTCTTGTAGCTCAAACAGTAGAGCATGGCACAAGCAACACCAAGGTTATGGGATCAGGTCCCAAGGAAAGCTAGAACTAAAAAAATAAATGTGTATCTTGAATTCAATATAAGTCGCTTTGGATAAAAACATTTGCCAAATGCATAAATTATAACGATATAACATGCAGAAGGAGAAGTATTCCAGTAATATAAAAATATTTTAATTACTGGAATTAATTAATAACAACTTGATGTGGATTCAATAACAGCTCTGATGGTTTCAAACTAATTTGGAGTCTATTTGAAAAGCACACTAATATCACTGTCTCAGAGGATCTATTTGTTAGAGATTTGGACTATACTGGATGCATTGTATGTTTTTGATTCTCTTAAAAAGAATTGGTTTATAGGAGTAATTGTTCTTGAATCAAATTACATTGCACATGCTTGGAACTCAGCGGAAACGGGTGTTTTTATATATGTGATGCGATCTAGGAAAACCCAAAACGGTGAAAGTTTACCTTTTTTAGGTTTTCATACTATATGAAAGCTGTGTTCAAGCCCTTTCCAAAACTTTCATTTTGACCATAGCTTGAATGTAACAAAAGCTATGGCTATCTGAAGTTGGCTGATTGTTATGATTTTCCGGAATGGAATTTTGAGAAAAACAGGTTTAAAGTGAGATCTGCAGAATTATTTGATAATTATTTATTAATTACTAATGGTTTCCCAATATTTTCACTTTAGAATAGGCCTACTGTTTCAGGTTAGAAATAAGTCTTGTATAATTATTTTATCATTCTTTATTAATTTCTAATTGCTTACCTGTATTTTCACTTTCCCTCAGTCCTTACCTTACATGCAGGAACTGAATGAATGGATCATTTGGTATATACTGAGGAAACACACATTCAGTACTGTATATAAAATCTAAAAACTAAGGTAAGTTATTACAAGGCACTGGAGTGGTGGTGGGGTTCCTATCTGAAACCAATTTCTTACAAAACACACTCACAAAACAATATACTACACAGACAAATCCTCTATAAAATGTATTGCATTTATTAATATTACATTTTCATACTACTACCACTTCTGCTAATAACATTTATATTAAAGTGTCACAATTCAATGTAATGGTGTATAACTAACTGTTCACTAGTAGTTACTTCATACTTATTTTTCTTGAACCTTAACTACGTAGTAGATCATTCACAGTAGTTCTTCAGGAGGTATGGCAGAATATATTAGTTATTGATTAGCTAACTGTTACTTAATACAATCATAAAATTGGGTAGCACTTTATTTTACAGTCCTGTTCCTCATGTACATGCTATGTACTTATTATAGTAATTACAATAACTTTGCAATAACTAGGTACTAAGCCTGAACCTACCCCTAAACCTAACCCTAACCCATGTAGTTACCTTGTATTACCAGAACTTTCTTAGATAAATACACTGTATGTACACTATAAGTACATGTAAGTACATGTACTGTAAAATAAAGTGCAACCTAAAATTGTATTACATACTGATTAGTTAACAGAATTTAGAATAGAATTTCCTGAAAACATCCCAGCGTGACATCTGATGGGTTTTCCCATATATAATATATAAATATATTGCAATGCACAAGCTTTGTCAACTCATTCAGTTTAGATTAACAGTAATTTGGGTTGCACTTTATTTTACAGTACGTGTACTAACATGTACTTATAGTGTACTTCCAGTGAATTTATCTAAGAAAGTTCTGGTAATACAAGGTAACTACATGGGGTAGGGTATTGAAAATATTCAAAACAGTTGTTCAGAATACAGATATTTTAACCTGGCCCTAAATTTGTCAGTTGAGTGAGTTATGAGCCCATAACCTCCCATGTTTAAAGCAAGAAGTATACCTCTAGGCCAGATGTGGGTTGTTTTCCTTCTGCCAGTGTGGGTGAAAATAGGTCAAGAAACTCAGATACCTTTCTTCCAGTGGTGTATCTCTCTTCTCTGCGTTTACTGTTGAAAAACACTGTAATGGTGAACAGACTATGCAAGGAGCAATAGACTAAGCACAATTAGCCCTTCACTTTCCAGCTGTTTCTATAAATACCCCTTTCGTGGTCTCCCCTCTCTCTGTCATTCTCATTAAAACAGTGGAAAATCAGTCTGCGTCTGCTGGGACTTTAAGCCCCACTTCCCCTCGAGGAAATTAAGGCATGCAAAGGGCTCTGTCAATCTACATTAAAGGCTCTGAAGGGTTTTTTGAATGTGCTTAATAGAGTCATTTGGCTCTGGTGAAGTGACAGTCTTGTTGGGTCAGGGAGCTGAACCTACAAGTTACACCGTTAATGAAAAAGATGGAGAAAAGCCTTAGATGATACTCCTGACAGACTATGAGATGGTGACAGTGTGAACATTTGGAAGTAATGTGCTTCAGTAAGATGAAATGCGCAATTTTTCCAAATAATTTTGACTGTAGACGTCATGCTCCGATGATAGGTATTTCTACACTTCTCATAGTTTGCAATCACTATTTATTTCTGCTTTTATAGTCGTAATAAAAAAACACCCCTGAAGGCCCCTTCCATCATGTATGATCTACAATATATACCAAAGAATTGATCAACTTTAGTAAGGGGCTGCTACAGCTGTTGTGTCCATCTCATGCATATTACACAGATTTGGGACTTATGAAACATGAAATTGTGTGCAGTTAAAGTTTTTTGTTTTTGCTAGCAACTAATGGGATTTGATTTCTTTTGGTTTGCATTTTGTGTTTGGTTTTTACTTGAGGTTTAATATACAGTAAGAAATCAGTGGAAAATATTTATTAATACTATTTATTTTGCTTATTAGAGAAATAATAAAAGATTTCTGCTTCTAAATAAATAATTGTAAGATTAAAAGTAGTACAGTATATATTCTGATGCACAAATTTGCAATTGTGAGATGCACTGTAAAAATTACTTCCAAAATTGTAACTGAAACAAAGATTAATTGGATAAAATATTTACAAGAATTTACTATTTTAGTTTTTGTACTTCAAAATGTCATGAATAATTTGTTATTTGTGGTTTCTATGTAAAATATACAAGCAATATCTGAGTGAAAATTGTTTCTTTGCCATTTTTCACTGAATTAAGTCACAATTCTGAGATATTAAGTTGCATTTCTGAGATACAAAGTCACATTGTAAAATATTAAGTTGCCATTGTTATGTGTATACAGTATATGATCAGTTGATCAACTGATAATAAGCTTCTTATGTGTGCATCAATATTTCATAACAGATATTATAATAAATACTATACATCTAATATGTTTGACTATATCCACTCAGCCTACTTTTTGTCTTGTTTTTGTAGCAGACTTGATACTTCACTATGAGATGCTCTGCATTCTTTATATTCTCTAGTAATGGCCAGCAATGTGACAACAATGTGGGCAAAAAAAAATCGTATTGAAAGTGTTTCCCAGGTGATGTAATTCTCTCAGATGATGACCTCTAAACAGCCTGTGGATCTTCATGCAAAGAAGGAATTCAAATGCCTTCATGTCTCTGGAGATGGATAATGTGGTTAATGGCACAGAAGGGCCCAATATGCATGTGAGCATTGCCAGTTCTTGACGACATGTGCTGTATCCTGGAGCGCTTTTCAGCCGCTTTCTGTTTAAATACGTGAGATGCGTGGTTGCATTATTTCCAGCTTCAGCCTTGGCAGGCAAACGCACCTAAACGAGAGTGTCTAGCTGGCTGAGCGCAGAGGCAAAGCGTGCCCTCGAGCCATGGCATCCAGAGTTCAAAGCACTGCTGTCTGGAAATTGAGCCTCAATCACCTTGATTGGGGAGAAAATGACCTCTTGTCTGCGGCATCTGCAGCTTTGCAGATGGGAGATGGGTATTCTTGAAAAGTGAATTGCAGGATGGCTGAATGTATTAACATGGTCATTTGCTATGGATCTTATGGATCTCGGTAATGTTAAGACTGTTGTACACAAATAATGGTAGATAAATCAAATGACATAGTGTCAAATGTTTTCTAGAAGGAGTAGGCATGATAAATTTTTTTCAGGCCCTGTCCACATGGAAACACATTTAGATGTATATGTAAAAAAAAATTCTATCGTATTTGCGTTTCGTCCAGACGGATCTGGCCAATCTGCCAATCTCGCCCCTAGTCACCACACAACTATGTCGCGTAACAGCAACCACATGAACAAACACTGAATGATTGTCTTTTTATTAACATTTACACAGATTAAATGTATTGTTACTTGTTCGTCTTATTATTCTGTTGTGTTTTTTTTATTTTATTTATGCTCATTCTTCAAGTCGTCTTCTCCGTTTTTAGTGTATTTCTGTGGCAGACTTGTAGTGCCACACTTTGTCTGGCATGTGTACTACATCGATTTGAGTCGGTTTCGTGTGTACCCGGATATTTCTTGAGACGAGGGGGAAAAAAAGATAGGATAGGGAAAGCTCTGGCTTCGTGTGGATGTGGCCTTACATTTAACTTTTTCATCTATTTTAATATTTTTCAAAATGTAATTTGTTTCTGTGATGCTAAAGCTGAATATTCAGTATGATTACTCCAGTCTTCAGTCTCACATGATCCTCCAGAAATCATTCATATTGATTTGGTGCTCAAGAAACATTTTTAATATCAGTGAAAGTGCTGCTTTTGCGGAAACTGTGATAGACGTTTTTCAATTTTCATTAGAAAACATTAGTTTTTAACATGCAAAAGTTTTTACTGTCACTTTTGTTAAGTTTAACTTATCCTAGTTGAATAAATTGTAGAAAATATATATATATATATATATATATATTCCCCCAAACCTTTGACCTGTATATATACATTTAATAGCTGCTGATGACACTAGCTGACCAATGAAATCACTCCCTGCACTACCCAGAAAGCAGCATTCACTAAAACCAGACTAAATTACATACAATTTTTATAAAAATAGATAAAAAGGAAAATGCCTGTGATGCACTAGACATGTACAAGAGCTGTTGGCTCTCAGAGACCCAAGTTCAAGTCTGACCTGGGTCAGGTCATGATCCCAGCTGTTTTCCAGTCTCCACTCCACACATCCTGTAAATAAAGGCAACATACCTCAAAACACATTTAGCATTTCCTTACAAACAGGTATAATGCCTTGTTATTAGAGTCAAATGCTGGTCTCCGGTTTATCTAATCCCCTTCCAAGAACTTTAGCTGTTCGTGACAGTCCAAGAGGTTATTCTGTGACGTTCAGGAAACATTTGAGATGCTAAAATATGTCTTAAGGCACTATAAATATGGGAGGAAAATATTACGAGATCATGAGGCAGGGATAAACGGTTGCGGGCGGATCTGTTTTATGTACCTTGTGCCTTCTTCACCATCCATGTTTTGAAATTTCATTGAGGTGTTTTGTTGATGCTGCCGTTCTTTTTTTAAATTAGTTTTGTTTGTTTGAAGTTCACCAGAACCTGTGGTTCACCTATGACAGAAAACTACTGTTGGTCCTTTCCAGAACTGGGTTAAAAGACTCGGCCAATGGGTCCTTGAGTTTCCTCCACATAACAACGTTTCAGTTCGTCTAATCGGGCGTATTTAGGATAAGTAAACTATTACTCTATGGGATTTCTTCAGAAGACATGGCCGGTCTTTTATTCAAACCATTTGTGTGTGGTTGGAAGTCAGGGGCGGGCAGCAGTCGTCAGAGTGAGTGGAAGGATGGAGGAAAGATCGGATAGCCCTGGGAGAAAGTCTGAGACGCGCAGAGTGAGAGGTCTTGGCTGCCAGTGCCAAACCACACGCAGCTTGCGTGATTGTGGCTCTGCTGCCTGCACACGCTCCCCCAAACTCCCAGAAGCACCTGCACGCACCAACCACCTGACCTCCATGACCTTTGAACTTCAGAGAACTGTCCAGACAAGATCCAGGGAAAAAGACAGACTGAGACCAAAGAGGGAAAAAGTGCAACAAACATCTTCAAGTGGTCTAAGTTTAGCTCTTACTTCACCCTCTCTTGTGCGCATTTCAGACGAGCTCCAGATTGAAATAATAAAAGCACAACTGAGTCTCTGACCCGTGATCATCTGCGTCTCAACTGAATGCTTTTTGTGATATCTTACCGTTATAATTCATACACATTTTTCCATTACAAATGCACTTCGTCGACAGGTCGATTCGCAGTGCGCACTGATTTACGACGCTTAATGAGAGCGCAAGGACCTGATAAATTCATTTCTTATCAGGGCGTAGTGCTCATGTAATGGTCTCGGTTAGGGGTCCTTAAGACATCTTACATATACACACACACTAAATATGTATTAAAGGAAGAAAGTTTGAGTGGGTTCCAAAAGCCAGATCTCGCCAGCAGCTTTTTAATGGCACAGGTTTATAATGAAACACTCCTTTAGCCTCCTTCCCAAAGCAGTGACGCTATCCACTAGACACACACACACATATTAGAAATGCACGCTATTCATAACATGTGAGTCTATCACGAATGGAAAGAGGCATTTCAGGGGATGAAGAGAACTCGAGTCTTATGAAACCCAGGTTTGTACGAGAAAAAATTGTGCCTAACTTTCTTAGATATTGCGTTGATACAAAAGGCCTTCGCCCAGTTAAAACAGATGCGTAGAGGTCATTTCTCCTAAATTAGGTCGCTATGATTTGTGGGCTTACGGTTATGGACATGTCTGTACCGCTCTGGCTCTGGCTGGCCTCCATGAAAAAAAAACAGTGATGAAATAAAACTTCCTGTACAGAGCGCAGAGCCACAACACACACAAACCATTACTTAGAGTCTGACAGTGACTATTATGTAGCCCTTGTTCTGCACTTCCTAAGATGCAAGGCATGCTGAACAATAGCACAAGCTCATAGAAAGAATAAAATACTGTGCATTAGATTTAAAAGCGTCTCTGATTTGTTTAGAGGCTTCACAAGAACTTTGGATTAGGAAGTTGGGAACAAGACACATTTTCCACTTTAATTTTGAACCATAAGCTTTCTACTGTATCATGATTTTGATTTAGTGTGATTTGTTTCTAACTCCTTTTTTAATATTTAATGTTTAACGAAAATCACAAGCACAACTGAACACATAAACGCACAACTGAACATCATATATATTATTATTTTATTTTAATGACTGATTCAAAATTCTAACACCAGAGTCTTTTTTTAATGATTCATTTAAGAGACCGATTCAAAAGAGTCGTTTCATTGTGAATCGTACTGCACTGGTATTGTTGCTGTGTGCTTTTGATTCACTTAAAAGAATAAACGGTTGAACCTGCATGCAAAACTGCTAAAAATTCAATTACTTATTCTTTCCACAAACGGTATGTATGAATCTTTTAAATTAAATGTGCAGAGCTTGCGTTTCCATAGTGTCTCTTTTCTTAGCCACCGAGCCGACACGCATTTGGGCCCCAAAATATTCCCATGTGTGGCCAGCATGAGGCTGTCAGCTCTTGTTACCCCAATATCACCCAGCAGCTTTGAACGAGCAAAGCCCACCAGAGCAACAAGTTCACAGCCTATTGTGTCATTTCCGCTAGTGCCAGTGCATAGAAAGGGGTCATTCAGGCCAGGCTCAACTGATCCAAGAACCTTGTTGCAGTAACAGTTGTGGAAGCAGGCACCAATTTATGGCCAACGGAAAATATAGAACCCTCAATTCTTCAAGGATCACTAGGACTTGGAGACCACAGTGAAACTGTAGCCAAAAACAGACAGCGAGTATTCAGAAAAAGACTGTGTGACGTAAGGAATGTAAAAGAGAGTGATAAATGGTCAGAGGAAAGGAAAGGAAAAATTTCCTTTTCCTCTGTTTTTCTTCTCTTTCTCTGAATGAATGGAGTGCTGTTTAGTTGATTCCGAAAGCAGTAGACATTATTTTGACAGAGACCCACCGACAGAAGGTTAAGTCATTACAAAGGCATCCTAGTCCACATTCAGCTCTCAGATATTTCAGGCATTTCTTTCAGAACAGAAGTAGTAACCAACCAACCAGCCAAGAGTCTGGAGAGAATGGACCGTCAGTGTCAATGGACCCTTGAAAGATTTTGTCAACAGATTTGTTAATGTTACGTCAGCATTACAAGTCATTGAAAATTAGTCATGATGACTTCATTGAAATGATGGAAAAAATACATAACTTAAAACTAATAGATATTATTATTATTATTATAGTGTTGGCATATTTAATTTTTAAAATACGTATAAAAAATATTAATTAAACATTAATACCATAACAATTCCATAAGCTGATGAGGAAAAATGTGTAAATGTTTCTTCTGTTTTGGTAAATACCATAAAGAAGCGTGCTGATTTATATAAAACATGTGGTCCTCCATAAAGTGTTGAAGCAACATTAGATGCTTGGGAACTTCATTATGAATTGATAACTTCTCCATTTGTTAATGCCGGTGTTGTAAGATCTACCAGCAGGTGGATAGTTGTGTGCGGACTAAAAATGCAGAAGCATCATTTTTGTTTTGCTCCAGTGCCACAGTTTTATCATTTCTTTGTGATAGTGCTGCCTTCTGGTGGTACACTCAGGTGTTTACATGCTAATGCATACATATTGGTGCATGAAGTCAAATCAAAGGTCAAAAACTGAAATTACATTATAAGAAAAAAATTGTATATGCAGAAAGCAAGTCTACATAGATTTGTGATGAAAGTTCACTTAGATTCAGTTTGTTTTCTGTGACTGAGTAATGCAATCAAGCATACAGAAATGTACGTGTGTGTGTGTGTGTGTGTGTATGTGTATACAGGTGCTGGTCATATAATTTGAATATCATCAAAAAGTTCTTTTATTTCACTAATTCCATTCAAAAAGTGAGACTTGTATATTGTATTTATTCATTACACACAGACTGATATATTTCAAATGTTTATTTATTTTAATTTTGATGTTTATAACTGACAACTTTGGAAAATCCAGTATTCAGTATCTTAGAAAATTAGAATATTGTGAAAAGGTTCAATATTGAAGACACCTGGGGACACACTCTAATCAGATAATTAACTCAAAACACCTGCAAAGCCATTAAATGGTCTCTCAGTCTAGTTCTGTAGGCTACACAATCATGGGGAAGACTTCTGACTTGACAGTTGTCCAAAAGACGACCATTGACACCTTGCACAAGGAGGGCAGGACACAAAAGGCAAGTCGTGGCCTAGTGGTTAGAGAGTTTGACTCCTAACCCTAGGGTTGTGTGTTCGAATCTCGGGCCGGCAATACCACGACTTAGGTGCCCTTGAGTAAGGCATTGAACCCCCAACTGCTCCCCGGGCGCCACAGCATAAATGGCTGCCCACTGCTCCGTGTGCGTGTGTGTGTGTGCGTGCGTGTGCGTGTGTGTGTTCACTGCTCTGTGTGTGTGTGCACTTTGGATTGGTTAAATGCAGAGCATGAATTCTGAGTATGGGTCACCATACTTGGCTGAATGTCACTTTCAGTTTTCACTGATAAAAGGTCGTTGCAAAAGAGGCTAGCTGTTCACAATAATAGAGAGGGGAAGGGAAGGAAAAGATGTTGTAGAAAAAAAGTGTACAGGCAATAGGGATAACTGCACCCTGGAGAGGGTTGTGAAAAAACATTCAAAAATGTGGGGGAGATTCACAGAGTTGACTGCAGCTGGAGTCAGTGCTTCAAGAACCACTACACCGAGACGTATGCAAGACATGGGTTTCAGCTGTCGCACTCCTTGTGTCAAGCCACTCTTGAACAACAGACAGCGTCAGAAGCGTCTCGCTTCAAAAAGGACTGGACTGCAGCTAAGTGGTCCAAAGTTATGTTCTCTGATGAAAGTAAATTTTGCATTTCCTTTAGATAATCAGGGTCCCTGATTCTGGAGGAAGAGAGGAGAGGCACACAATCCATGTTTCTTGAATTCCAGTGTAAAGTTTCCACAGTCAGTGATGGTTTGCGGTGCCATGTCATCTGCTGGTGTTGGTCCACTGTGTTTTATGAGGTCCAAGGTCAATGCAGCTGTATACCAGGATGTTTTAGAGCACTTCATGCTTCCTGCTGCTGACCAACTTTATGGAGATGCAGATTTCATTTTCCAACAGGAATTGGCACCTGCATACAGTGCCAAAGCTAGCAGTACCTGGTTTAAGAACCATGGTATCCCTGTTCTTAATTGGCCAGCAAACTCGCCTGACTATAACCCCATAGAAAATCTATGGGGTATTGTGAAGAGGAAGATGCGAGATGCCAGACCCAACAATGCAGAAGAGCTGAAGGCCACTATCAGAGCAACCTGGTCTCTCATAACACCTGAGCAGTGCCACAGACTGATCGACTCCATGCCACGCCGCATTGCTGCAGTAATTCAGGCAAAAAGAGCCCCAACTAACTATTGAGTGCTGTACATGCTCAAACTTTTCATGTTCATACTTTTTAGTTTGGCCAAGATTTCTAAAAATCCTTTCTTTGTATTGGTCTTAATTTCTATTCTAATTTTCTGAGATACTGAATTTGGGATTTTCCTTAGTTGTCACTTATAATCATCAAAATTAAAAGAAAGTTAAGGTTTCACTTTTTGAATGGAATTAAATCATTTATATATATATATATATATATATATATATATATATATATATATATATATATATATATATATATAATAACAATTCTAAACCCTCACCTGATCAGCTTCATCCTCTCTCCAGTTGCTCCTGGTAATTAAAATTCTTGTTATATTGCAACCAAATCTAGAAGGAAACAAATGGCAAAGCTCGGTCTATATCCAGCAGTTAAACTTAGTAATGAGTGTATGTGTATGTGCAGCAGTGGAAAAACGTGACTCACACTGTAAGGATGGTGGGGTTCAGACAGGGGCGAACTGGCTGAATGGGGTTCTTCTGAGGGAACTGGGTCAGGTCTCTGGGTCCAGGGTGAGATGAATGACTGATGAAAGAGATACTGTTGGATATTAGTTCTTTCTGTTGCAATTAGAGTTCAACGCCTACCAATTTAGGTTCTGTCAGAATGACTTTGACTTTGAGTCTTGTGACTTACTGGTGACATGGTGTTTTTGGCTCCTGTAAGGCATATAGATATGTGGGATATGACTGAGCATTATTATTGTTTATGTGTCGTGGTAGAATATCACAGACAGATAGTTTGATTTATACAGCATGCAAGTGTAAGGTAGGCATATAGCATATCAAATGTGATTCACTCAAACTGTTTTACAGGGGTTTGTACCCAATGAACTTTCATGTCATAAGAAAATACTCTTCATTCACCTCTAGGGGGCGACTAGAGAACAAGGTAAAATAGAGTGGAATATTTAAGACTTATTACAGTTGTGCTGAAAACACACTTTAACTTATTTTTTATTACGTAGTGACCATTGTATTTTAACAATAAAGTGCTGAGTGCTGAATTATGAATAAAGTCATGACTAAAAGGGTTGTAAAATGTTCCACATTATATTCACAATATTGCTTAGCTTTTATACCGTATTTCTTATAACAAATTGTTCTGGTTCCTTGATTCTCATAAGTCAAAACAGCATTCCAACCAGATTAAAAACATGCTTGACGCCAAAAGGTAAAACCTTGGTATTGATACACGTATATCTTCGCTATATCCTATAGTTTACATGAACTAGATATCAGCAGTGTTAAATGACATGTGATGTGTTGCAGGTACGTGAGAGAGCTGATGGGGATGAACTGAGTATTTAGAAAGCAGCATGATACAAACCACTGCAGGTCTGGAATGTACAGTAGATAAATTATGACCCTGAGTGGACATAAATGTGAACACTCATTATAATGCTCCTGGAGAACATAATGCTAGCTTTTGTAACAGTCAGAGGGTTGCTACTGCTCCTGTTAAAGGGAGAGTTCACCCAAAAGTGAAAATTCTGTAATTATTCATTAATGTCACCCTCATGTCGTTCCAAACCCGTAAGGCCTTCATTCATCTTCAGAACACAAATTAAGATATCTTTTATGAAATCGGAGAGCTTTCTGGCCCTCAGACAGCAATTCAACTACGTTCAAGACCAATAAAGGTAGTAAAGACATCATTAATATAGTGTGTGTGTGTGTGTGTGTGTGTGTGTGTGTGTGTGTATATATATATATATTAGGGCTATCAGTTGATGAATATTTTTAATCTAATTAATTACATAATGTGTCACAAAAATAAATTTGACTGAAAATACCTGCAAAAGATTATTTTAAGCTATTTTTGTTAAATGAGAAAAAAATATCAAGTAGACATTACAAATTGTAGTTTTTTTAAAGAATTATTTTGTTTGATTTAACATTAAATTCATAATTCCACATGTGACTACAACAACTAATTTTGTTCATGCACTGAAAGTATTTGGAAACTAAAACAGCTTTGTTACCAACAGTCTTCAGAATATATTTTATTTTCCACAAAATAAAGTTTTGAAACGACATGATGATGATGACACCTAAAAAAACTCCCCTTTTTTGGAGAAATCCCTTTAAAGTTTTATTTTTATTATCATTATTTTTTTAATGAAATTATGTTTTAAATAAGAAACCAAATCTGCCAGCAGGTTGAGGTAAATGTCTTCCTTCGATTCGTTAAAATGGCTGATTCATTCAGGAATGAAGTAAACGATTCTGTCTGTGAATGGGTCTTTGAATCATTTATTCACACGATTCGTTCAAAAGGCGGATTCATTCGGAAACTAACCCTGCGTCTCAATGTGCCCATGCCTACTTATATTACTACCTCCTAAAAGTACTGTTTTGGTGAAGAAAATGTACACACTTTTGAGTAGGCAGTCTTTGGGACATACTATCAAGTCACACAATTGCGTCTTTAAAGGACCGCTCTTTCACACCTGTTACATGCACCCTGTCACTGTAAACTGGCCTGTCAATAATCTTGTCACAGTTAACATTCTCCACATTTCATTTCATTTAACTTCCAACCATACTGGAGAGAAAATAAGTAGCTCATTGATCTGTCAGTCGCGGGTCTTTCATGTGGAGAACTCTGCTCATATTTTCTGCATAATGATGCATTTAAAAGTTAATGACCAAATGGATGTTTATAAAAGCTCACATTGCTGTTGTAGATGAAATAACATTTAAACTTGTGACATTCAATACAAAGTCAGCACTCTTGTGATAGGCTATTGCATTCCATGCTTGTGTGATGTCGTATGATATAAGACAAAAACTCATACAGGGGCATTTTTGCACCAATATCTTGGATTTTAGGGAGAGTTGTTATCCTGAATCATATTTGTCAACTGTCAACTGTATGATGATGTACAGGTCTGGGGGCGGGGCCAATTCGTTAACTGCGTTCAAATATTTTATATAAATAGTCTAGGCTAAATATCATATATAGTTTTATTTTATTTAGTAGCTACTATTTTATTTAATTGTTCATCATATCTTTTGATTATCTTAAGAAAAGTTCTTGATGAATAGTTGAGTATAAGGGGAGGAGGCTGGAGATGTGAGTGACACCTCCCTCTGTACCTGCATGAAACCTTACAGACAGAAGATGCTTTTCTTTTCTCGTTGTGCTCGGGTATGTTTATAGGACTTTTCGCAAAAAACTAAAGGACGATGTAGAAGTTCTTCACGAGTGTCCATATGGACTCTATGCAGCGTTGAAGCATTTTAGACGTTTCGCTGGTCTGAAAGATGAACGCATCTCAGCAGATCCACTTCCCTTCCATCTGGAAAGTCGAGTCTGTAATCATTTCTGTCTTATTCTCGATTATTTTTTTGGTTGGTACCGTGGGGAACTGTCTTGTGCTCGCGGTTCTCATTCGCAACGGCCAGATGAACACAAAGAGCACCAACCTGTTCATCCTGAACCTCGGGCTGGCGGACCTCTGCTTCATTGTCTTCTGCGTGCCTTTCCAGGCTACCATCTATACAATGGACGAGTGGGTTTTTGGACAGTTTGTGTGCAAAGCTGTACACTTTATCATCTACCTGACAATGTACGCGAGCATCTTCACGCTGGCAGCGGTGTCTCTGGACAGGTGCGTTCTCTTATCCTGGTGCGCACGACCAGCGCAGGCTGTTTCTTTCCAATTCAGTGAGTCGTGTTGAAACGCATAACTGATTAGATGTAATTAGCGACAATAACAGGTAATAATTGTGCACAAGGAAAATAATATTAAATGCAAGAAAATTAGAGAGCATAACCGAACGAAACTTTAATTGCTACCATTTTCTTCGGCAGTATTTTTCATTCTCTGTTATTTTGAGATTGTTTTGCAACTATAACAATGTTGGGTTGCATTTTAGTTATTGGGTTATTTCAGTTTCCCTTAATAAACTCTAGCACTTTAGATATTAAGTGATTCATTTCTTAAATATAATTACAGCAATCATAGCATTATTATGAAGGATTTGTTCAAGAATAATAGCTAAATTGCACTTTTTTGTCAATTGCTAAAATTGTTAGCAATAAAAAGTTCATTTGAGAAAGGACAATTATGTCATGACAAAGTTTATTGGCTGATAGCTGCTAAAGAAAATATTTGCACAGAACCAAAACACTTCATAGCCACTATAGCCAGTGTTGGGAAGGTTACTTTGGAAATGTAATAGGTTACAGATTTGAGTTACCCTATTTAAAATGTAGTAAGTATATCAGTTACTTTATTAATGTAACTGATTACATTTGATTACTTTTTAATCACTTTTCAAAAATTTTAACAAGCTGTAACAGATTAGTTAAATTTATTTATTAAATAATGTAATTTCGTATTTAATCACACATTATGTATAATATAGCCAAACCTAACTCTGTTTTGTTCCACATGGGGTGATAGTTGTGTCACTGCCATTCATAAATCTTCATAAATCAGATACGCACTTCAGAATCTCCAATTTCACCAAGTGGTCAAAAACCCTCTGCTAAACTAGCTATGTCCATGCTTGAAAACTAGTTAAAACCAGCCACCAGGTGTTTTTTTTTTTTTTTTTATTCCCTCCGGAGGGAAGCACAACCATAGCAATATTCTTCAGCAAAACTCAAACAGTTTTAGCAATTAACCAGTAGTGCATTATTAAGGTATTGTGTTTGCTTGTTCCCTACAGATATCTCGCCATTCGGTATCCCCTGCGCTCAAGAGAGACCAGAACTCCTCGTAACGCTCTGACCTCCATCAGCCTTGTGTGGGCTCTATCGCTGTTCTTCTCCTGCCCTTATCTCAGCTACTACCAGCAGATGGATCTAGACGGGACCACCGTTTGCATCCCATCATGGAACACCCATCATCGACGAGCCATGGACGTCTGCACCTTCATTTTCGGCTACCTGATCCCAGTCCTCATTCTTAGCATCACGTATGCTCGCACCATCCGCTATCTCTGGACCTCAGTGGACCCCATGCAGGACATGTCAGAGTCCCGCAAGGCCAAGCGCAAGGTGACCAAGATGATAATCATCGTTGCTGCGCTCTTCTGTTTATGTTGGCTGCCACATCACCTGGTTATCTTGTGCATGTGGTTCGGCCACTTCCCGCTTAACCACACAACCTACGTCCTCCGTATTCTCTCTCACCTGGTGGCGTACACCAACTCCTGCCTGAACCCCATCGTCTACGCCCTGGTGTCTAAACACTTTCGAAAGGGCTTCAAGAAGGTGTTTGGCTGCGCGTTTCATAATCGGGTCGTAAACCGCATCCACACTGTGCAGCCGGCGCAGACGGTGAGCCTGATGGAAGCTGCCTTGTGTGAAGGATCCAATCATAGCGATGGGTCAAACCGAGGTCGCCTCTGGAGCAAAAGTAGCAAGAAGATGATGACGAGTGCCTTCATGACATTTAATGTGACATAATCCACTTACACTCTCACCTACTGTCAAATCAGTGCTTTACCCAAGTATAAAACTCTTCTGTTCCGGTGGCTTTTAACAGCATTTGAGCTGTGATTACATAACAAAAGTTATGTATCATATAGGCGCAGATTGTCAGGTAGAGAGGAAGCAGCGCTTTTTGTGTTCTTGGTGAGGACAGTGATCGATGTTTAAAATGAAAGTCTCTCTTGCGTCTGTGTTTTGTCAGTGTTGGCAGCTTTCGTCACTGTGCAGTGGTGGCTGTGTGTTTTCTAACAGAATCATGGTAGGGTTTTCCAGAGGTACGAGCAGATTCAATTATCAGAGGACCGTGTCAAGTTGTTCACGGCAAACATTTATAACAAGTTGGTCATAGAATGAGGTTTAGAATTTATGTTCTCGGCTCCTTTAGGGTTTTGTAAAACGTGTTTGTATGAATTTTTTTTTAATAATATAAGTTGCCTGCATCATGTGGTTTTGTTAGTATATCAGTATTTAAATATTAAATATTTCCATGTAGGCAGTGAATACATTTTATGAAAACATTAGTAAAAACAGAAATAAAAGAATAATGTTTAAATATATATATATATATATATATATATATATATATATATATATATATATATATATATATATAGACACACACACACACACACACACACACACACACAAACACAGTACAGACCGAAAGTTTGGACACCACTCCTCATTCAAAGAGTTTTCTTTATTTTCATGACTATGAAAATTGTAGATTCACACTGAAGGCATCAAAACAATGAATTAACACATGTGGAATTATATACATACATATATATATATATATATATATATATATATATATATATATATATATATATATATATATATATATATATATATATATATATATATAAATTAATTCAGAAATTAACATGCTGTTAATTGGAGAGTGAAACTTAAAGTTTGGGGTCAGTAATTTGTTCTAAAATACAGTTAAATCAGCATTGAAATATTATGACAATTTAAAATAACTGTTTTCTATCATAATACATATTAAAATGTAATTTATTCCTGTGATGGCAAATCTGAATTTTCAGCAGTCATGACTTCAGTTTTTAGTGTCATACAATTCTTCAGATATTATTTTAATATGCTGATTTGGTGCTCAAGAAGCATTTCTCATAATTACCAATGGTTAGACAATTTTCCCGCTTAACATTTTTTGTTTAAAATCTTTCTACTCACCCCAAACTTTGAATGGTAGTGTATATTAATAAATTGTATGAAAAACTGTATTTCGTTATATATTTTTGATTAATTCATAAATAGGAAATGCAATGACCATTGACCCATAACAAATTTCCTAAAACTGTTTGCTTCTGTTCAACAACTAAACAGAAAAAAAAATGGTTGAGTTTGCTTCACATCTATCTGTACCACTAAATATTTCTCCTAGGTTGGTGTGATATGTAAATCATGTTATGAATTTTAAAGACAATGCTTTGAATGTCTCTTATCAATGTATTGGTGGTGACTCCCAAATGTAATTTGGCATAGGTTGAGCCAACAATGCCTCCAAAGAATTAACAATGAATAAATAAAAATTTGTTCACAAGGAAATCCGCCGGTTGGTCTTTCCAAGCAGCAGAATGTACACAGTAGAATCATCTATCAAGCTGTTACGAAACAGATCCACACAAGAACATCCACTTATCTTGGTTCTCCCTGCATCTGGCTTTACTGGGAATGTGCCAGTTCACTGGTTCTCATGTGTAGCTGCTTTAAGCTCTGCTGTTGCTTAGAGTTTGTGGGTAATATGTGCGCTCTGATTTGCTCCATCAGTGGAAAAAGCCCACTGTTGCAGCCTCATTTAACGACTGACGCAAGTATTTATTGTACAATCACTATTTAACCTGATTCGTGGTTATTTTATATATCCCACGACACTGCTCATGTGCTAAAAATAGTATGAGGGCATCTATTTCTAAGGGTCTCTTCTCCATAAAGCACCAGCTGTTGCCATTCATGCAAGTAGTTTGTTTTTTAGTAATTTTACAAGAAGAAAAATGTCAGTGAATTTGAATATGTTAATTTCAGTGTCCTTCATGGGTGTCAATAGTCTCTTTGTGCACTATTTAATTGTGCAGGAGACTTTGGTGGCCATGAACCATATACTTAGGGCTCTCCTTGAAGTCAAACTGATTGCGGTATGCAGAGAGGACAGCGGTGGAGTGGAAAAATCAATTTCAGCTCTCTACTGAGGATGATGATGATGCTCCTCTGCTCTCCATGATAATTTTTCCCATGTGTATTGACGGTCAACAATTCAGCTCTTCATCAGGAGCCAAACACTGATCTAGGCTTTTGATACAGAATGAATATGATAGTCAATGGAAAACCAAGACAGTCAGAAAAAGAATAAAGATAATGTGTCCTGAAAGAAATCACTTCCTTTAGATGACTCAGTCCAACCCAAAGTGAACATTTTGTCTGTTCTTGTGTGTGATTTTCAGACTACCAACCCCCACACATTTTGAATAACTCTCTGCTCCAAGTACAACATAGTGTCTCAGTCAAGTCATAGTTCACCAATTAAGATACTCCTCTGTCTTGCCTCTCAGGGGCATAAGATGACTTATCTGATGTTGTTAAGGCAAGGCTGTCTCTCCGTAACGATGTCACATCCGCCCACCTCACACCTCAGTGTGTATCGATGAGGTGATCGGGTACTCTTTCCTAATGCCTCCATATTATCTCTCTAGGGGAAAGGGGGAAAGAGAAGATCCAGCTTAAATGAAAGCTGTTGATTTTCTCTAGATGGATGTTGTCAGCTTAGGCTTGTTGTAGAACATGGTGAAAGTAAACATCACATTGATAGCCTGCGCATTGTACTGTACTTGAAAGCTTGTTATTGCAGTGCCTTGATTGATTGATTCAGGGTTTGTTCTAAACATCTAGCCCTGTAACAATGAATCCTCTGACATTAATATAGCCAGATCCGCTTGGCATATACTCTATTATTGTGTCATCATGGCTGAGAAGGTAAGAAATCAGCATTCACCTAAGCAGCATGCAGTATTCTTGAAGGGAATTACTGCTGAAGTCTATATCCTGCTGCATCCTTCATAAGCTCCATCATTTCAGACATCACACTGGGACGTAACAGGTAGGGGCCATCCTTTACCTCATGCCTCCAATCTGTTGTAATGGAAGAACCTGTGAGTTAAAGCATGCTCTGAGAATTAAACAGAGATGTTGCCTCCCAGCAGACTTGTGCCTTCAGTGAAGTAGGTCCAGTTAGGATGGAAGACTTTCTTCAACAACAAGAAAAGTACATTTTAACTGCTGTTAAGCAAAGGCCCAACATCGCACTAAAGGAATTGTCAATGTGTGTTTTCGTGCTAAATTAAAAGTGAAAAAAGAAAAAGAAAGAACATGGATTTTTCCGAATTGTTCGGCTTGGCAAGGGTTCAAGTATGATTCTTATTGAAATATTACAAGAAAAGTTCACCCAAAAATGAAACATTGCTGAAAATGTACTCAACTTTAGTAATGTCCATCAATTAATGTCTAGTGAAGTGAAAAGCTGTGCGTTTGTTGCATTCAGTTTAAATATGAATCTTCTCTATCCATAATATTGCTTTCTCCAGTGAAAAAGTCTTCTTTTCTGAATCCGGAGAGAAATATGCAAGCGGTGTTTACAAGGGAAAACCATTTTGGCCAAATATATCAAACATTTCTAAACAATTAGACTATTTTGATTTGAGAGGACAACAGGGAATGGGCATTTTCAGCGTTATTATGAATTATGGACTCATATTTTGGCTAAAAGTGACAGTTTAAACTTAAAATGCCATAATGATGGATTTGTTTTCTTACAAAGATGCATCATGTTTTTTTTTTTTTTTTTTTTTACAGTTTACAAGAAATTTAGTGATGGGAGTCATGTGGATTACTTGAATTTCTGTGATGTTTTTATCAGCAGTTTGAACTCTCATTCTGATGGCACCCATTCACTGCAGAGCATCCATTGGTGAGCAAGTGATGTAATGCAAAATTTTTCTAAATCTGTTTTGGATTGCCTGAGGGAGAGAACATTTTCAGCAAATCTTCATTTTCAGGTAAACTAACTAGACATGAGCTTTAAACTTATTGAGTGAGTGGTGATTCTGAAAAAGAAAGCACTTATCACAACCAGTGGCTACTATGGGCTGATGATCATAGGATTTTAATTCCCTCATGCAGTGAATCAATAAGAAATGCAGTCTTCTGTAGATGTGCTGTGTGTATACACATTGATTCACAATGACACCACCATTTTAATGAAATGAAAGCTAGTTTCCTGTAAGGGGTTAGGGTTAGGTGTAGGTTTGGTGTGGGGCCATAGAAAATACGCTCTGTATAAAAACCATTACGCCTGTGGAGAGTCCCCACAAGGATAGCTGACCAGACATGGTGTCTCTCTGTGTGTGTGTGTGTGTGTGTGTATATATATGTGTGTGTATATATATATATGTGTGTGTATATATATATATATATATATATATATATATATATATATATATATATATATATATATATATATATATAAAACACCATAGTGTTAGAGGTTTCCAGTTTCCTGCAGGCATACATAATAATAATAATAATAATAATAATAATAATAATGGTAAATTTGTAAACAGAATGTTTTATTTGTGCATCATTTCCAAAATAAGAAGACAATATGGACTGTGGAGCTTGCCATTTCATTTATTCAAGTCTACAATATAACATTTCTGAACTCAAAAGGCTACTTAATACGATGTGATGGAAAAATGTATCTATATAGCTAGACTAGTGGATATTATTAGACAAGTAAAAAAAGAAATAAATACTTTATTATATAGTATACTACAGTAGGATATATTGTGGTTTAGTTGTTATTTCTTTATTTGTATACTTTAAATTCCTCCATAGTTTGAGTAATGTTTTGAAGCCTTTTGGGAGCAACCAGAGCTTACAGTATCTGTTGATATATTGAATTAATAGAAAGGGCGCCACCATCCTCTTCATCACCATCCTCTTCATCACCATCATACCATATGGGTTCCCAAAGGGGCGGTAGTGACTGACTAATGTGCATTTATGACAGGTGTTACCACTGAATGTGATTCACATTTCCTTCATGAACCAACCTTGGGAAAACAAACCTTTGATGACAGGTTATTAGTGTTTGCTTTCAGTGAAACTGGATGTAAGTCGTGGAATATGCGCGTTCACAATAATGCCTGCAAAAGACCCGCTTATCGAAACACTTAAAGGTACGTCACATCCTATATGTTATCATACACTTATGGTTGCACCTGACCTTCGATGTGCTGTTTTACTGATGATTCGTTGTTCTGGTTTGAAGATGACGGGCTTCTGCTCGCTGCTCGGTTAGCAGTGGTGCTGCTAGATAATGTAGATAGCTAGCATACTTGTTTACGCACTCAGACTAACGTTAGTCGTTTTGATGATTGGACGCGATTTTTAAATTGCTGCTCTATGTAGAATAGACATGCTCATTTGCAACATTTTGTGTGTTTGTGTAAATCACGGGAACCAAATATGCTAAACTTACATTTTATTTAATAAAAACACATTTGACTATTTTGTCATGGTAATAAATGAGGATTTTAACCAGCACGAGGCCACAGCAGTATAAAAATGTAATAGAACTGTCGCTATGTAATACCTTTTATACAACAGTTCTATAAACAAATAACAATAATTAACATTTCTCTGAACCAATTAACCCAAAAACCGGTCTGAAACAAAAACGTTTTATAGTCAGTACACTCCAGCTACATTTCAGGTTTTCTATTTCCACTTGAAGGAAACCATTAGGAAAAAAATAAATAAAAAATCATTGACCTTAGGGCTTAGGTCATCCAAATACTATGAAGTCTAACTCTTTTTTTAACATCTCTGTGACATTTTATGTGCAAATTGTAATAGAAATCCAAGCAATCTGGAGTTTTAAATGACGGCGAAAAATCCTCATGCAGATTTTGCTTGTCGTTCCAGCTAATTTGTGCATTCACCAAAAGAAAGCTGCTTATTGGTTTTAGTGTGACTGTGCAGTTGTCCAAATGTCAATGCACAGTTGATAATAGACCTTTTTTGCTAATGCGACCACACCTTTATATGTGTAAATGTGATGCTCATGGTGTTGCACACTAAAAAACAAGTGAGACATGATGCAACAGCAAAATGCATCTGCTTGATACATGTGCACATTTACTGAATATTAAAAGGCAGCTCAGAAGGAACGGCCCGCTATATTCCTGGGGTAAACAAAAGACACAAAGCTGTGAGCTCCAGGGAAACCGAGTATGCCAGTGTGTGCTGTTTTGGTCTGGGTTAATGAAGCAAGGTCTGCTTCACATACATTACATAATATCTTGTGATTAAAACCGAAAACTAACCATTAACCATCGTCATCCCTGTTTATTCCCAGTGTGCATTCTGAATTTGAAATCTGCAGGAACTATAACTGACTCCAACCCACACCTGACATCCTGCTGTGAGCTCCTGGAACTTATACTGCGAAAGGGACTACAGCGTGAGCTCCACACACCAACACACACTCTCTCCTGTACACCTGCACATCATCACATTTATGTTTCTCATGATTTTATGCATGCAATGATTCAGTGTACACAAACATAAACTATCAGTGTAAGCATTTCTTTACAAACCTAAAGTGTTAGTTGGACAAGATAGCAAAGGAGAAGCAGGAAGTAAGTTATTTTAGTATCACTGAGATTGTTTTTATTAATATTTTGAAACAGTACAGTTTTTATTTCTTCTTCATTTTAATATTAGTACAAATTTTAGTATGCAAGCAAATTAAAGTGTATGCATGTGATGCTATGTTTATAACACAATGAATTTAATCATTCATGTTTTTAGAGCCTGTTCTCAGTTTGGCACATAGAGATTACTGGAATTGTTTTGAACAGCTTCTGCATCACGACACATGTGGCAGGTGAGCCATTATGCACTTATTGCTTCTCATTTTTAGCATAACATAACGTAGGTTTAAAAGTCTAACTTAAACATAAGACAAAGAATGAAAAAGAACGACATTATTGTTATAATATAAATAAAATAAAAAAAATAGTTAATCTTGGAAATAGTTATTTTTGTCATTCCCTAATTGTTATGCTGGTAATTACACTAATACTATATATTAAATTATAAAAATGCCAAATGCATTTTCACACTCATAATGTATGTTTCCTTGTTTTTATATTTGAAAAATAACTTCTTTTGATTAATCACAGCCACAGATTTGCTGAAAATGGAACAGAAAATGCATCTAAATGTGGTCAGTCTGATCAGAATGCTCTGTGTGCTCCTGAAGGTTGAGTTCAGTTTCTTTGGCCGTGCAGCAGACCACAGCCTGCAGCAAGCTCATCACCTCTCAAGGCCGAGGACGCTTCTTCATACGGCTCATGCTGATGCGGAGAACCCTGGGAAATGTCTTAAAACACCTGCTGCACACAAACAGAGTCATGGAGGTTAGTAGATGCTCAAGTGATGATTGAAAATTGTTTTTACAGACAATCAACATCATTTCTTTTCTTCACAGTGGTATTGCCCTAATGTTGCTATTCTCAGAAATGAGGAGTTTGTTGGTGAGTTTTTATTTGGTCAAGATACTTCAGCAGTTACATACTGGTTGTTTTGCTGTAATTACTGTCTCAAATGTCTCCAAACAGAACCGTTTCTTTCGCTGTCTATGGTGCTGTCAGAAATGAACTTTAAGATCAATATTGAGGTATGAACTGCTTGTCCCCTTCATTTTGCGTTATGCATCATTATGCTAAGTTTGAGATCTTAATTTCTGACTAGAAACTTTCTATTTGTGACATTAATCTCAGAACTGCAGCTTCTTGGATGAAAGCTGGCTGCTTCCGGTACGATCTGAATGTTCTTATTGTATTTGATTTACCTGTATGTGCATGAACGGGTCATGCCGAATTGCATGTTGCAAACCTTGCTTGTGTTTTAGGTGCGTCAAATCTACGAAGCTGTTCCCTGTCGAGAGCTGGGGATGGCGCTCAGGTTGGCACGTTGGCATGTCTTTTCAATTCTGAATGCTGCACTTGTCCATGTTATTTATCTAAATTATTATTTGTGCATCACCTTTTTGCTGTTAAATACACATTGCACATTTTTGATTTTCTAATTCCAAATCAGTATTTCTATTCATATAACATATTTTAATTATCTTTCTTTTTAAAGGTACCTAGATGGACGCGTCTTTGTACTGGACCTGCTTCAGGGTAGTCAAGCTCAGGTGGATATGTTTGCCGAGCCTGGTGACATCATTGATGAAATGAATGGGATATCACTGAGGAATGCTAGCAATGGGCAGGTCAGAAGTAATCTTTCGTTCTGCATGACCCAACATATCATCATAAATTAATCTCAGAGACAGCTTTATATCTGTGTACTCTGGGATATGCTGTGCCTGAATTGATAATATAATCATGATAAGCTTCATTGTGCTTGCTTATTCATAACAAAAGGATGGAAAAAAGCTGCTGTTTTCTACAAAGCGGATGATCAAATAAATGCACAGCTCAGTTTTTG
This sequence comes from Carassius gibelio, assembly GCF_023724105.1. Taxonomy (NCBI): domain Eukaryota; kingdom Metazoa; phylum Chordata; class Actinopteri; order Cypriniformes; family Cyprinidae; genus Carassius; species Carassius gibelio. The sequence continues at coordinate 5,044,906 of NC_068407.1, read as the reverse complement.
ACTAAGTTCACACACTTTTTCCATCCAAAGGCAGGTGTGGTTCTGTCTAAGCTGAAGGGTCAGCCCCTTTCCATTCACTTGATACGTTGGAGAGGAGAAGATGGGTCTATCTATCAGCCACTGGTCAAACACTTACGGCAGCTCAAACAGGAAAAACCCTCACTTCAGTTTGGCCCAAAACCAGCCTCTCAGCAGGACAAAACTTCGGGTCAGAAGAGAGGGCAGACACAGTGTGTGAAAGACGGCAGGTACACTCAATAAAGATTTCATGTATGTTTGCAATTGTATTAGTCACAAATACCATATACAGCCCCAGCCTGTAACTGTTTGATCATGTTTCATTAACAGGATCCTGTACGGCGTGCACCTCTTAGGAAAAGCAAACATAGGAATGGTACAGTAGTCATGTAAACACCTCTCTTTCTGGTGCTCTTGTTTCACTTTAATCCATGCATGTGTATTTTTGAGTCAATATGTGATCCTAAAGCATGTGATTATTGAATATGAATGTTATTTTTAAGCATGGAGATAAGGAGGTCCTGCAGCATGCCATTCCTGTGGTTCTGCAGAGCAGTCAGGCAAGAAAGGTATATCTACAATTGAGCAAGTGAGTTTTATGTAGAAAGATATGTAAGCTAATTTTAAGACCAGGCCTTTAATATATCATGCATGCTTTTTGATTTCGTCATTTAGGAAGTGCTGCTGGATGTAAAGGAGACTCATCTTACCTGCATAGATAAGTCAAATAAGCAGGTTTGTGTTTTTCAATGTAATTACAAATAACTTTGGTTAAAGGCTAGTAATTTTAAGTCAAAGTTGCCTCTTTTGATCAGGAGCTGTTTCAACATCATTTCCCTGAGATATCATGTGTTGGGAGGTTTGGAAGCCAACCGGATTTAACTATTTTTGCTTTTTGTGTACTGTAAGTATTTAGAAAAAATGTTGTAGATGGATGTTGATTCAAGTCATTAAAATTAAATGCATGGCATGCTGTTTTATGCTAAGCTTTCTTTCTTGAAATGTCCAATGTTTCTCTCAGATATGAAACTCTCTTTCAGTTAAAAATCAGATAATTACTAGCTTTCAGTATTCAATATGGTGTTGGAGTTTGAATAAATGGCAGACTGGTTATGAGACTGGTTTATCTGCATTCCATTTGCTTATAAGCGACCTTTCTTTAAGGCTTTTTGTTTTCAGTACTAACCATGTAATTGGTTTCAGAGATTCACCGCAAGCAGGCAAACAGTCCGGCTTCTGTTGTGTGGTCCTACAGGCTGCCACAAGTAGTGAGTGTGAAGAGATAGTTAACCGTATAGGTGAGTGTGAAACCACTTAAATTCACATTGTTGATTTAATGAAAGAATTATGTCTAGTGCTGATAATGAATATCGCTTATGTTTTTTATTACATTTTTTTTTTTTTTTTTTTATCGCCACAGCCGCTGGGTTCAAACATACAGAATGGTTTGTCTGAAAATTCAGATCTTGAGTGGATGGAACATCTTCTGAAGTGTGCATCAGGTGTTTTTGAGCACACTACATGTATTGCATTGTTATATATTCTATATTTACAATATAGTTTATCATTTGTATTAATAGTATATTGTATATGATCGATAAAACCTTATTGTAATATCCTGTATTTGTGCATTGTTGTTTTGATAGAAATATATTAAATACCGAGTCTCTTTTTGTTAAAAGATTTTATGCTTTTATTAAAAAAAAATAATACACAAATATTATGAAACGTTTAAAACAAACAATAAATTGAAATCAACATTAAATTATATGGACACACTGGAGTCCAAATGTGTTGTAATTTTGATTTATTTATTTTTGCATTTGAACTTGTAAATGTATAAGGATTTAAACCGTTTTATAAGCACAATAAAGGAAGAAAAAATAGAATGAAATCAATAAATTCACCATTCTCCACTACTCTTAAAATAATAATAAATAAATAAAAATGTCTCCACTACTATTAGTCTCTAAACAAATACTATATGTGACCTTGGATCACAAAACCAGTCTTGCGTCTCTGGTGTATATTTGTAGCAATAGCCAACAATACTTTGTATGGGTCAAAATGATTGATTTTTCTTTTATGCCAAAAATCACTAGGATATTAAGTACAAATCATATTCCATGATAATATTTAGTAAATTTCCTAGCATAAATATATCAAAACTTAATTTCTCTAAATCTTCAAATAGTATTTCAGCCAAATATTGTCCTATCCTAACAAACCATACATCAGCTTATTTATTATATGGTCTATAAATCTCAATTTCAAAAATGGACCCTTATGACTGGTTTTGTTGTCCAGGGTCAAATATGATTATGTTTTGAGCAGGTAAACTCAAATATACAAAAGGACAGATGTTCTTGCTTTCATTGTACACAAAATCTTCTTAAGAATATTTTCAAATAATGAAGTGTAAATTTAAAAAAGCAGGGCACGGACAAACATCCTCAAGTGTTATGGAGTTTTTATCATTAATAAATCACTATCAGGTTAGGAGACCTTTATCTGAGAGGCGCGACTTTGAATTTGAAGCACATCTCGCTCTTAAATGAGGGATTTAGCTCTGTTAGTTATCTCTAACTTCACTCTCGTATGACGTAGCAAGGTTCATGTAGTGAACGAGTCTTTATTTTAACTTGATTCTTTTTAATGAATCAGTTGAATCAGTCCACGTAACAAGTGGTGCAAGCATTGAACTGAAATGGTCCGAGCGGCGTTCGAATCGAACTGTTCAAAAGAACCGAATCTCTCACTACTGCGACGTCATCACAATGGCCCGGAATTTCCTCTTTGCCAGATCTGGCGCATGCGCATATCGAAAAAGAATGCGGACTTTGCAGCTCTCCCAATATTAAATTGTTTGATGGCCATAATTTGATAAATCATGTCGAAAGCACCATCTCAGGCCGGTTCTTCGGGTGCCGCGGCCAACCTGGGACCTTCACCGTCCTCCTCCTGCTCCTCACCCTCGGCAGGCGGCACGACGTCCCCCGCTAACGTGCTGCACGCACAGCCCGAGAAACCCCAGCACTACACGTACGTAACGAAACACCTTAACACCCACCTGATCACTCATGCAAATCACATATATTTCATGCATCAGCAATTTTACACGCCTCTGATGAGTTTTTATGGTTGTTATGAGCTGGATCAAGAGCTTTGTTTTAGAGGCCTACTAGTGCGATTGTTTGTATGTTGCATTGATATGATGTTTTGAAAGATGCACTTGAGCATCCTGGCAAGTAAACAAAATAAAGAATACAAACTACACAGTGCTTCATTAGTCTAAAATGTAATCGTGAAATCATTTTGAAAGTTACATCTACCAAGATCTCTCATGAAGCACCACGGAACTGCGTGCCACACTTTTTGATCAATGGATTTGCCGTTGTCTAGTCGTTCATTGCTGTATAAGGATCTAAGACAAATATTTTATAGTGATTCTTCTAAAAAAAATAAAAAAAACTTGACTGATCAGGGCTGAAGCTGAGCTTTGCAGGACAGTTTGGGCACCTGTTTTGTTAGTTTTGCAACTAACCCATTTACTCTTCATCACTCTTCCCTTCTATATATCTGTGTTCAGGTATCTGAAAGAGTTTAGGACAGAGCAGTGTCCCTTATTTGTGCAGCACAAGTGCACTCAGCACCGGCCCTTCACCTGCTTCCACTGGCACTTCCTGAACCAGAGACGACGGAGGCCGATTCGCAGACGAGATGGAACGTTTAATTACAGCCCTGATGTGTACTGTGTTAAATATGACGAGGGCACGGGGATCTGTCCCGACGGAGATGAGTAAGAGCCAGCACAAACTCCTGTTTAAAGTCACATTGTCTGAATTTATGCTAATGCCTTTCTGTATTTATGTACCGCCAGGTGTCCATTTCTGCACCGGACGGCTGGGGACACAGAGAGGCGGTATCACCTGCGGTACTTTAAGACTGGTTCCTGTATCCACGAGACTGATGGGAAGGGCCACTGCAGTAAGAACGGCCCTCACTGTGCCTTTGCTCACGGCTCCCATGATCTCCGTAGCCCCGTCTATGACATCAGGTAGGACATTTTAAAACTTACAGATACTTTCTTTTCTTTAGGACACAAAATATGCATTTTTAATTAAAATGATTTATTAAATTGCATTTATCATCACAATTCACAAATGTTCAGTAGTTTAGAGTAGATAAGATTTTTGTATTGTTTTTTGAAAGAACCTCTAATGCTCACCTAGGCTGCATTTATTTGAGCAAAAATACAGTAATACTGTGAAATACTATAATGATTTAAAATAACTGTTTTCTATTTGAATATATTTTCAAATATGATGCAAAGCAGAATTTTCAGGATCATTACTCCAGTCTTCAGTGTTACATGATCCTTCAGAAATCATTACAATATGCTGATTTACTGCTCAAGAAAACAAATAGAAAACAGTTTTGTCTAAATGCTTATGTAAAAAACTGTGCTTTTTTTTAGAATTCTTTGATGAATGAAATGCTAAAAAACTAATTATTTACTTTGTAACATTATTCATGTCTTTACTGATCAATTTATTGCATCTTTGCTACATAAATATATTCGTTTAATAAAAGCAATCATACTGACCTCAAAATTTGGGACAGTGGTGTTCATTGTGGATATTTTTCCTTGGGACTGACACTTGTATTTTGAATGTCTTGTTAAGAGAGGTTCAGGTGTTAGAAGCCCAGTCTTCTAGTGGATCGGTTGAGGGAACATCTGGAGAAGGACAGTCAGGAGTCGTGGCCAGCACTGCACTCATAGAGAAGATCCTGAGTGAAGATCCACGCTGGCAAGGTGAAAGCAGCCTCTCCACATGACATTAAAATGAACCTAAACTACATTCATATGTCATTCTTCATGCCGTTCTGTGCTCATTTCTCCTCATGCAGACAACAGTTTCGTGCTCTCTCACTACAAGACTGAGCTTTGCAAAAAACCTCCGCGGTTGTGCCGTCAGGGCTATGCATGTCCCTACTATCACAACAGCAAAGACCGCCGGCGGAGCCCTCACAAACACAAATACAGGTCTGTATAACAAATACTTGTGTTCTTTCAGTAGAACACAAACTGAAAAATCTTATGCAGGTCATTTTTATACAACAACAGTTCATACCAAAACAACTTGCACACTGTACGTTACCCTGGACCAGAAAACCAGTCATGAAATTGAGATTTAAACATCATATTAAGTTTATACATCTGAAATATGTTTAGTTCTTTTTGGATCTTGACTTTATTTCCAGATGCCTAAACGTTTGCTCAGCAGAACCTCATTAACCTAACCTCTTTAATATTTAGCAAAGGGTTAATATTTCTATAATTTTTGCGTGTTCTCTGATTTAAATGGTGCTGTGTTTTGTTCCTGAAGAGCCCTGCCGTGTCCCTCGGTGAAGCACAGTGATGAGTGGGGGGACCCGAGTAAATGTGAGAGCGGAGAAAGCTGTCCGTACTGCCACACGCGGACAGAACAGCAGTTCCACCCGGAGGTATTTCACACTCAATCTAATGCTAACCGACTGCTTTTACTGTAAGAACAAGGGCATCTGTTTTCTTGCATGGCAATTGGATGTAATATGATAAAATAGAGACTATTGGATCATGTTGTGCTTGTGATGCTCATTAGGGTTGCTATTTTTTTCGGCCCTTTGGCGTAAGTGTCTCTTTTTTTAGATGGTGTTTGTTTAATGGTGTTAATGTTAGTCATAGCTGTGTCATTACTCCTGATGATAAGATTTTCATCGGGCGAAGGATAAAACATACAGAAAAAAAGCAAACTGAGCTTTATCCTGTATAGGGATCGGTAAATTATAGACTCTTAGATTCTAAAAAAAAAAAAAGCAAAATAAAACAACATTAAAATAATTACATTTATATTTTAGGAGCTGAAAGTTCTTCAGGGTTAAAATGATCTTGAGCCCTCTTAGAAGACATCCTGATATTTTTTGTGCGCTTTTGTAAAATCAAGCACCACTAATATTTTCTTATTTTATCTAATTATAAACGTTTTCCCCCGCAGATCTACAAATCCACCAAATGCAATGACATTCAGCAGAGTGGCAACTGTCCGAGAGGGCCGTTCTGTGCTTTCGCTCATTTAGAAAGTAAGCTTACATTTTGTTATGCAAAGTTATCATGTAATGATGCTATTTAGACTACATTGTATTGGATGTTCTCCAATCTTTCATGGTAACTTATCCAGTAGAGGCCAGTTGATTGTAAATGTGCTGATTGTGTGTGCTTTCTGTTTTGTTTCTCAGAAGGGACTGTCAGTGATGAGCAGCTGGCCGCACAATGCAGTTCACCTCCTTTTGAATCTTCCTGCTCCGCTTCCTTAGAAGACTTCAATCAGAGTGGGCCGAATGTCAGCACAGAGGAAGGGCTGCTGGGAAGGGTTCTGTTTGAGGAGTCCTCCAGTCTTGATGCCAGTCCTGGAGGAGAGGGGGGTTATGGGAAAGCCCCTGGGTTTGAGAGGGAAGACCAGGTATAGCAATAACACTTTATTAATGCATTTATTGAAAGGTGGTGGTGGTAAGTGTTTTTGAGATAATTTTCATACAAAACCTGGGAATTTTATGATTCCAGGCTAGGGAAAAGTCATACAAATTACCGTATTTTCCAGACTATTAGTCACACTTTTTTTCATAGTTTGGCTGGTCCTGGAACTTATAGTCAGGTGCGACTTATTTATCAAAATTAATTTGACGAACCCAGAGAAATGAACCAAGAGAAATAAACCAATAGAAAACATTACCGTCTCCAGCCACGAGAGGGAGCTCTATGATGCTCAGTGCTCCTGTAGTCTACACTGAAGACATAGAGCGCCCTCTCGCGGCTGGAGACGGTAATGTTTTCTCTTTGTGATTGGTTCTAAATAAATGTGACTTATAGTCCAGTGCTACTTATATATGTTTTTTTCCTCATCATGACGTATTTTTGGACTGATGCGACTTATACTCAGGTGCGACTTATAGTCCGAAAAATACGGTAATAATCTTTAAGTCTATAAAGATACGTTTTTTTTCTCTCGACTCAAAAATATTTAATTGGATAGCATTAACATGCAGTTTAGTTCAAAGGCTGCAAAAATAATAATATTGTGAAACATTATAACAATTTTCTATTTAAATATATTTAAAAAGGTAATTTATTCCTGTAATGTCAAAGCTGAATTTGGAGAAGCAATACTCCAGAAATCATTTTAATATGCAGATTTGATGCTAAAAAAAAAAACATGTTCAATGTTGTTCTGTTCAATATTTTTGTGGAGACTTAGTTTTTTTTTTTCAAAAAGTTCAAATGAACAGCTTTTATTTGCAATCGTCTGCAACACTAACTATTTTAGTGTCATTTTGATCAGTTTAATGCATCCCTGCTGAGTATTAATTAATTAAAAACAAATCAAATGACCCCAAACTTTTTAAACATTAGTGAATCTCTTTATAAAGTAAAACTTGGATTCCTGGACCAAAGATTGATAGCTGACATACAAATGAACATATGCCCCAAAAATATCCATAAAATGAAAATAAAACATATTTTTTATACAGGCCAGGTATAGAAGTTTTTCAATGGAGCAGCGCAGCAGAGACTTTTCATCCATGCACAGCAAACAGGTACTGAAGCTACTGATTCAAGACAGACACGAATGAAAATCACAAGTAGTCCAAGCACCTTTTGCATTGTTCCCTGTTGTGTGTTTTTTCAGGATTTGTTGGTGTTTCTGCCCGTTGGCAGTCCTCTCAGTATGTCCTCCAGCATACCTTCCAGTCTGGCAGCCACCCCACCCAGCCCTGCACCCCCCGGCCTGTCTTCAGGCATGAACGCCAACGCACTTCCCTTCTACCCTACAAGTGACACGGTGGAGTCTGTAGTGGGTGAGTGGAAATAGTTCATCCCATTGTTGTTTTGGGCCAGATTTACCTAACAGGTCAAATTATCAGTAGAGCACAATTTCATTCAAGTCAAGTCATCACCACAGCACGTGCCTTTGTGAATGAAATTCTTGGGAGCATGCTCCAGAAATTGCAGAAACAATTAACATATAACCATACATACTTCCATAGGTGAAAATGTGCAATATGCACATGCATATAGTCAGTACACACAGTGAACTATTAGACGTACAGTTAGCACTACACATTATACACTATACACAGCATTTACACATTCTACATTTATGTAGCACCAATGGGAGGGAAATGTGATTTACTGACAAGGTGCACATTTAAAGAACACAGGTGCAACATCTCATTTCCATAATGACCAGCACAATCTACCAAGAGCATCGCAAATTACTGACAGCTTTAAATAATGCCATAAATACCAGTGGACTGACGAGTGCAAATCTTAGTAAACCGCGTTGCAGGATTCATTTAATTACTCTCCTCCCCTAAATTTACAAATCGAAAGGGAAACTCCTACAAATGTATATTCAATAAGGAAAGTCACAAAAAAATGACTATAAAAATAATCACACCGTTTCAGCGCTTATTTCCCACTGCATGTCTTTAGTAAATCCTGACACCAGCACAAGCTGAGAGTAAATCTGGCCCTATATATGTTATTATAAAATTACTATTATTTATTATTCATTTGTTTATAATTGTGTAAAAATCGACATAATTGAGCTTCACTGTTAAATAGAATGACATAAGATTTCTGTATTTTTTAAAACGGCGTCTGTTTCTTTTTTTGACTAGAGTCTGCATTGGATGATCTAGACCTGAATGACTTTGGAGTCTCGGCTCTTGAGAAGAGTCTAGAGAATTCTGCTTTACCCAGCATGGGCCTCATGTTAGGTTGGTGACGAGTTTAAAGTCATATAAAACAAAACAAAAATCTGTAAACTGTAGTGTCATAAAATTCAGCATTGACATTAAATGTCAAATTTTGTCTTCAGTTCTGTTTTTGTGATCGTTTTCCTCAGGAGGCAGTCAGTTACAGAGTTCAGCACCTGTGAACATCCCTGGCTCCCTCAGTGGCTCCTCCCCTTTCAGATCGCCCTCACCTTCTCCACCAATCAGAGCCCACCACTCTCCATTCCTCTCTGCACAGTTGCCACAACCCAGCCAATCAGAGAGTAGCTTTTTGGGGACCTCCCATGGTTCTTTAGGTTTGTGTTATTGTCATTAATTTTAATGACAGCTGTATTTTAGCGCCAAATGAGTGTTTGCGTTGGCAAATAGTGTGTAATATTTCTTTCCACTTTCCACTCTGTTATGTAGCCTCTATCAGAATGAGTTTAGAGCTTCTGTGACATATCTAGGTCAACATTCTTGTTTACAAGTGCAATTACCAGTTGTCTTTTCAATGCAAAGCAGTGTTGTTTTTGCTGTAATGAACTGGGTCGATTGTGTGGCAGATCCAGTCAAACTTGATAGCTTTTTGTTTTTGTAGGCTTAAATGGCATGAGCAGCAGTATTTGGGAACATTTTCCGACAGGCCAAAGTTCGCCAGGTACCCCTCCAGCCCTGCTTTCCACAGGGAGCATGTACACTGAGGCGTCACGTCTTAAACAGGAAGTGGAGGAGGCACACAGGGTGCTGAAACACTGGGACCACAGCTGGAGACAGATGACTCAGGTCAGACTCCATCTGTGTTTGCGCGTGTGTTTATGTGAAAGCAGTGAGAAACTGTGTACATCCAGAAACACATTTCACACTTTTACTATATATATATATATATATATATATATATATATATATATATATATATATATATATATATATAAAACGTAAATATTTGTATTATCATTATTTTGTTATTTTTTTAGTCAGCACTATTTCTTGATATTGTATTGCATTATGTTTTGGAACACATCTCATGTAAAGGTCATCTAAATATGTGTCTGCTCAGGGTCAGGAGAAATGAAACTTAAAATTTCTATTTGTTATTTCAATTGTAAATTCCCTAGGACAGAATTCACTCATAACATATAGTTACTAATAAATTCAATCATATGATTTGTTGAGCTGTAATATGGTTAGTGTTTTGACTGTATGTTTTCTATTACCTGCTGCAGTCATTGGCGGTTTTAAAAGCAGACGCAGAGGACACTCGTCTCTTGGCAGGGCAGCTGGGTGTGGAGGCGGAGCGTGCGCGGCGGGCTGAAGTGGAGGCGCAACAGCAAGCCGCTTTCCTGGAGGAGGCGCTAGAGAGCCTACGGCACGCAGAAAACCCACATCTCCAGCTTCACCAGCTACAGTTACTGCACAGACTTCCACTGAGCTCCATCTGCAGCCTGCAGGCACAGGTCTGCTCCTGCTTGCGCACTGTAGAACAGGTAACGCACACACAACTGATAAATCTCCCGATCAAACTGTCATGAAATATCTGGTTTCTATTTCATTCAAAAATCAAATGAAGTAAAATTTTAATTGATATTTATATCATTAAGAGATTGAAACTTTCATGCTTATTATTTATAATATTTAAAATAAAAGCATTATTGTATTATATTTAGGGCTGGTAATTTAACGCGTTAATTAGTTTAATTATGGAGGAAAATAACACGTTAAAATTATTAATGCATTTAACGCATTTGCCCCGCCTCGGACCTATGTGGATCATCTGCCATTTCATACCGTCGATTGATGACTAATATGAGGTAGGGCAATAACTTACTGTGGGATGGAGCCTAGAAATTGTCCCTAAAATTCAGGATATGGGGCAAAACACCTGTTTGAGATTGTGTCTCATGTTTACATCACATAGTAAAAAAATATCACACGAAAAGTAGGCTAAGTGCAATATCACACTACTGCAAATGTGATACTCATCTTATACAACAGTTCATTAAGAAGTTACGGTGTTATTTTAGACACAATGCTGTCTGTTTTGCTAAATTTTGCCAACCAGAAGATAAAGACAAAGCTGAACTGTTATTCTCCGAGCAGCCCACAGCGGCATTTAATTTCTTAATCCACATTTTGAACGAATCTGGTAAACAATTTGGCACGTTGAACCATTGGCATATGTGTTGGCTTTGAAGTGGCGCTGCACAGACCGATCAATGTATGACATCAAAGTACCGCGAGAACGATTCAAAACCACGGAGTCGTCTGCTCTTGCGGTTCTTTGATGTCACACACCGATCAGTCTGATGGTGATGATCCGCTTCAAGTCAAACAAGCCTAATGATTCAATGAACCATTCATAAAGAACCATTTACTTCACTCCTGAATGAATCAGCCATCTGAATGAATCAAGTGAATGTATAAATGACTCCACGACTTAATCATTAAGACATTTACCATAACCTATTGCCAGTTTTAGTTTATTATTTAAAGTAACATTTCATTAAAGAAATAATTTAATATTTTCATAGTAATCATAATAAAATTAACAAAATAAATTATTAAAGGTATACATCACACAACCAAAAATGAAAATCTTGTCATCATTTACTCACATGATCCAAAAGAGTAGCCTATATGTAATTAATTTTATCAAACAAAGTATTTCTTGCTGAACCTACTTTTTGTAATGGCTGTTTGATGCTTTACACAACAATGACTTTAAATTAAATTATCTTTTGGGAGTAATTTCTACATATTTGATGTGCAATTAATTTGATTAATTAATCACCACATCATGTAATTAATTAGATTACACATTTTAATCGCTTACCAGCCCTAATTATATTGCATTATATGGTAACATTCCAATAAAGTCCCATTAGTTAATATTAGTTAATGCATTAATGATAACTAATGCAAGTGTTACCCACAATATTACAATTTATATTAAATATAATATTTATATAATTACAATTTCTTATATATAAAAACAATTGTGCTTTAAAATATTCGTAATTAAATTTAAAAAAAATTATAGTGGGTGGTCAAATTTAAATTTATTTTCAAATAAGAAATAAATGTATAAAAATATATAACTTGAGTATAATTAATTTATCAAATTATCATATTTACTTAAAATTGTGCTTTAAAATGAAATAATTGCTTAAGATTAAATTTAAATTATTTTTAATGAAAGAGGAAAATATTACTCTCTAAAAAAAAAAGAAATAGGGTTCATTTGCTAATAAAAATGCAATTTCTTTCTATTTTCCCTTTTATATTTTGGTAAAACATGACCTTGACATTTCTTTGAGGTTCACCTAGTAATTTGATGTACCAGTAGAGCCCAATTAGATTAATAATAAGGCATGTTGGATTGCATTGAATCGCTCTTCTCTCTTCTTTCAGGCTGTGTTCAGAAAGCAGAGATTATGTTGTGTATCTTGCGATGAGATGGGATCAGTCACATTGCCATGCCAACATGGCCTGCACTGCGAACGATGCGCAGCGTCAACTGAATGCCCGCTGTGCACCGAACACCAGCAGAGCATGAACATCCCACAGTCATAATCCTGATCTGCTATCATCCACACACTAGACACAAACCCTGACCCCTCACTGGATCTCATTCACAGTTCACTCAAAATTCACATTACAACTACGACTAAATGTATCCTACAGAGCCCAAAGCCTTATCTTAGCTAAAAGCTGAGACTTAATTGATAAATATGATCTACATTGGTTAATATTGACCGTATCAATAAGACACGCCATATCCTTTACATTAGCCTGCAGTCTGTTCTAGACCTCAATGGGACCATTATATTTTCAAAAAGAAAGAAAATTACTAGAGAAACTGACATGCATCAGCAGTTTGTGATATTTTCAGATTTATTGTGGGGACACAACATCACGGATACAGTATAATAATACGTGTATGTCTCATTGTAATCATTTTACATGTCTTATAACATGAGCAAATATAACTTGTATTAGTATTCAGATCTGGTCTAGCACTAATAATTTAGTTCTTGCTTACGTGACACAAAACACATTTAGAGATTTTAAGTGAAGCTCATGATACCAAAATCCCATATTCCCTATATGCATTATATAGAAGCATAACACATACACACACACATATATATAGTAAGACAATCCTATTCTTTCTTTTAAAAACACGTTTAAATTGAAATGCAGAATGTCTTTCCAGAACATTCTGATATGTTTACAGTAGAAATGCAGTTTGTGCATCTTCAGTGCAGCTGAAATGATTTTTGTTTTTTGTTTTCAGATGGGGAAATTTCATAATTAATACAGATTTTAGGATAGTTAGTAGCTATATAGGAAATTTACAATTACATGCATAGGATTTTTTTAAGGAGAAATTCCAGGGAACTGCTATACAGCAAAATGGAAAATAAATACGGTTTCACAGCTTTTCGCTCTCAGGTTTTTTTTTGTTTTTTTTAGGAGTGCAAGAGCAAGAAGGCAGACACTCTTTTTAATGTAATTCCTATAATGTGCATATTTTATTTAATGCATTGATTGAATAATCAATATTACGTACCCAACTGCAGCTTTCCATTCATGTAGATGCATTTTATTTGAACACATGTCCAACAACAGTGAAGACAATAATTAATGTGCACTATTAGCAAACATGAGAGCATAAGCTACGGCTGTCGACGAGGGCCTGACTTCAGTGTTTCAATTTCTTTCGATGATTTAAAATGAATTCAGTTTGAAGGCACAGTTATATGGGATGCTCAACAGATGACTTCCTTTGAAACAGAGCTTCACTGTGAATTCAGAAATCACCTGCTCAGTTTTGTTCATATACAGTGTTTCAGTCTGATTTTGTAAAAGACAATAAACAAATGTATATTTTTGGATGAAAATGTTGTACGTTTAATTTTTAATATCAAATAATGACAATATCATTGTTACACTTCCTTACAATAATTAAAAGACTCTACATTAAATAATATTTTAATAACAAATAATAGAAAAGGGAAACACAATGTTAACTTGGATGCTTTCATCTTTTTGTCCTTAGGTTTCTTGAGACTTCTTTTCTCTTTGTCTGCGTAATTTAACAAATGCCTGAGCTTCTCTCTCGCCTTTCCTGGCCTCAAGTAACTTCAAGGTATTTTCACCTACAAAAACAGAGACAGCATGAGGTCAGATTGAATTTCTACATAAGACATCTAGTATATATATATATATATATATATATATATATATATATATATACATACACACACACACACACACACACACATACATACATGTATATACACATACACACACACACACACACACATATATATATATATATATATATGTGTGTGTATATGTATATACATATATAGACACTACTGTCAGATGTTTTTTAAAGTAGCATCTATGGATGTGTATATTGAAAAACAATACATTGAATTGTAATTTATTACTGTGATGCAATGCTGAATTTTCAACAGTCTTCAGTGTCACATGATCTTTCAGAAATGATTCTAATATGTTCATTTGGTGCTTAAAAAACATGTATTATTATTATTATCAATATTTTTGAGAAAACATGATTTTTTAAATTTCTTAGATGAATAGAAATTAAAAACAGCAGTTGTATGGAATATTTTTTTTAGTTACAACATTGTTACTGTCTGTTTTAATCAATTGAATGTGTCCTTGTTGACTTTTTTTTGTTATTCCAACTTCACAATATTTTTTTTGTGATACATGAACTAACAAGATTCCACATAAACTATACAGGCAATTGGTTTCTTGATGCACTGAATGTTGTGCGTATAACAGGAAGTGACATACTGTTGGGTTTGGGGTGCATCAAAGGTAAGCGGATCTGTGCGGGAGGGGGATTGTTCTGTCCTCCTCCGACTCCTGGCACCGCTTTAAGAGAGAGGAAAGCTTCTCCTTCAAAGTCATCGCTCCTCAAAGTGTCATGGTCCAGCACTGTCACCATCAGACATGCTCCAGGAGACTGGCACTGATCTAATGAAACAATACTGTGCCCCCAGAGGACAGAAACTGCATTACAACCATAAAACAACAATCTAAAGCAGCCATCTCTACTCAGTTGAACAGTTTGTATTTGCTAATATGGATTGGGCTAACGAGTGAACACAGGTGATACAGGTTACTGAAAGACTTTAAAAACCCTCAATTTTGGGCTTTCCACAAAATGGAAATTTAAATGTTATGTAGTTTTTAAGGAATTAAAAACTACTTAAGCATAAAAATACCATAATACATTTGAAGATATTTAAGAAACGTGCTAAGTTATTTTTTTTTTTCTGAAAAACAATGCTAGTCAGTTATTCTCCTTTGAAAATGTGCCTCTGGGCAGAAATGTCAATCTTTGTATTGGTTTGTGAAACCTTCCCACTAACTAAGTTAGCAACTTTGTTGGTTGCAATAATATTTCCCATTGCCAACCAACTAAGTTGCTAACAGGTTAGCAACTATGCTTTTAGGAAACGCACTCCTGGCCACCTGTGTGGGTCAATTATGAGGAGGAGGGGCCGGGTAAAAAAACAAAAAACCTCTACAATATTTTGAATTTGGACTGCAATACCTAGTTCAACCACTCGGTGTAAATCCTAAATACAGCAGCTTTAAGAATAAGAGGGAGAAGGACTTTTTTCCTTCATTGGACCTTTTTATATATATAAAAAAAATTCCCTTCAAATTGAGAGTTTATTTCTTGCTATTCTCACTTTTTCTCAGAATTCTGACTTTACATCTTGTAATTTTGTTTTTGAACTCTTTTTTTTTTTTTAATGCCACTGAATAAAAAATAACTAAAATAAAAAGTCAAATTTTCAAACCATTTTGACTTTTACCCCACAATTGCAATTTTGTATCGCACAGTTCTCACATTTATTCTTAGACTTGCTTATTTATATTTCAAAATTGCAAGTTAATTGTGAGAAAAGACAGAATTGTGAAATAACCTTAATTTATCGACTTTGGATTCTAAAAATGAAGTGAAATGTTTACATACAATTCGAAGGACTCTTCGAACAGCGGGTTGAGATCGCAGTTCTTGATTTTGGTGGATCGCGGTTCTACTTGAGGGAACATGTGCTTTGGTTCTAGAGACAGCTGAACAAAAGGGTCACTGGAACCTGTAATGGACAAAATGCAGTTTCAGCGATCAGAGGCACAAAGCGGCCAATTCTGATATTCATCTGAAGCAATGACATTCAGATCATTTCAAGTATTGGCAGTGTCAGAGCACCACTGATACAAGACCTACTGGCTCTTGATTGATCAATTTCTCCTAAAGATCCCGGTATAGTATAAAATGTGTTTGTCTTCTCACCATTTGAGTCGAGAGGAATTAGATTGACGGCGTTGAGAACCTCTACATGCAGTTTGTTCTCGGAGCGTTTGTACGAGGTGATGAGAGTAACAGCTCCGTATTTCTCTCCATTAAACACTTTCTGTAGGAAAGGTAAACAAATCCAGGTCAGTAACCACTTTGTTGGGTCTTATGGATGATTTCCTGATCTGGATGATATCCTCACCTGTTCCCACACTTTTCGCTCAAAGAACTTCTCTATCAGCTGATTACAGCTCAAAGAGTTTTGTATCAGGTTTGCCCGTAGCGTCTGAGGAAACAAAAACCAAACACTCATATCTGAATTGGAACAAAAGGGAAGAAAACAACGCGTGAAGAGCATCAAATAACAACACTGACCTTATATTCCTCAGTATGTAGTGTTTCAAGAGAAAGTCCATTCCCTTCAGCATGAAAACACTGTTCTAAGCACTGCCAGAGGAAAATAAAAACAATAAGTAAAAGTACTTTTTTTGAAGAAAATATAAAATATTATGTGGTTTCCAAGGCATTGCTTAGTGTTTTAATATGATGTTATGTGTTTAGGGAGGATTCTAAGTCTGACAGTTTAGATACAAACCAGACTCCGTAGTATCGCTTGTGTCTCTTTCACAAACTATATTTGAATCCAGCTACATGCTAAAGTGTAATATTTAGCATTAGGCTAAAAAACGAACCTGCAGTGCGTACAGTAATCTCTGAAAGTAAACCAGGTTACTGTCCTCCTGCAGAGAAATCTGATGCAGAATCTTAACCGAGTTCGTCCACAATGGAGTAAGAAGACTGAAAGAGACAATTAAAACAGATCATTAAGGCTGATCAACTAAAGTAAAAACAACCAAAATATGCAGATACAGGCAGGTTGAAAAAAAAACGTATAACTACCTATTAAAATTCTCCTGAACCAAATTCTCATTCATGTACTGCAGTTCTTTCTCGAGATATTTCATCAAAGGAATCACGGCCTGGAGATAAGAGAGCCAGACACTCAGTGTCGCAATGGTCTCGAAAAATGTCAGTTTATGATTCATGCTGATAAAACATTTCTCTTACGTCTTCTGTAGATCTGGAGGGAAGCCTATGACGTGAAGCCATGTTGCGAACATGTGTTTCAATGTCTGTGTTTAACTAAAAAGAGACGTAAGAAACAGTTACACTTGATTTCAAGTCCACTCTAACTCTCATTACAGTATAAGTAGACTGTTAGGTTAAGCTTACAGTTACAATAAGATGACATGTACTTGCAATGTCACATATAAAATATCAAATAAAGTGTACTCAGATATTAAGCAGACAGTCTAACGATATTCTAATGACCTTTAGTTGAGTTGCAAAGTTACTTACAGTAAGCAGAATGTCAAAAGGTGACTATCAAAATAAACTGTAACCGCAAGAAACATGGTAATATATGTGTTATGGTTGTTGTGAAAGTGTCACCTTCTCAGGAAGAGCTCGTGTAAATGTGAGACTACGAGAGAGAGGTTATAACTACCTGTTGCTCTATTCACATCATACTTTGAGAACAGTATACCAGTTTAGAGACACCTACTCTCAATAGTGATATCATCTAAACTAAAGGAATCTTTAACTGACGCTATGGATGCTGTAATCACAGTTAGGCTACCTTTTTCCCGAGTGTTTCAACTGCAGAGCGGATCTCTCGGTTCAGGGCGGACTGCGTGTGTTGCAGCTGTGATGGAAGAGTGTTCTGGAACTGAGTATCTCCAATCACGTGTCGCGTGCGCTCCCGGAGCCCCGCCCAGTTTAGCTGCTGCGGTAGACGTGTCAAAACGGTGTGCAGATGCTCTAGATCATTCACCACCACGCACAGCTAAATATACATAAACCATGAAAAGTTAGGGTTAAACATGCAGATGATCAAGCCACACACCACATTCAGCGCCACTTCATCATCAGCTCACCATTTTTATAGCACTTTCTCTATCCGAATCTACAGAGAGTTCCTTCACATGAGTCTTCAGCATCTGACAGTACGTTGATGCAATCTTACACACATCCTGTAACAAACAATGGATATTTATACATCCTACAATTCAATTCAATCCAAGCATTTGTGTGAACTGTATGTGTGTACCTCTGTGAGTTTGACCATAAGCATGAAGGCCTCCTCGGGGTCAGGCCAGCTCAACTGCTCCCAGAGCTGAGCCACAGGATGCAAACATGCTGCAATGTCCACTGCAGAAGAGCTGTGCTTGATGGGAACTCCTCCGGTCTGCAGCGGCTGCAACTAGAAAAGAGACAGAGAATGTGAGTGTTTAGCTCCCTTCAGCTCTTTGAAATGTTTGCAGGAGTAGAACGACAAAACTGTTTTTACTAAAAAAGTGTTTTAGAGTATAATACCTGATCCACTTGCACAGCTTTTTCCACCCTCTCCATTGTGGTGCTAAAGGCTTTGTTTAACCAGTATGGAAGAGCATCTCTGAAGTCCTCATGGAAACTTGTGAGCTGCAATAACTTCCCCCTAAAAGAGAAATCCAAACTTCATGTTTAAAAAGGAGAGTCCGCTCAAACTGAAAATTCTGCCATCATTTACTCCCTCACATGTTGTTCCCGTATGATTTTTGTTCTTCTGTGGAACACAAAAGATTATTTTTGGAAAAATGTTTTTGGCAGCCAAGCAGTTTCAGGTCGTACCATAGTATTTTTTTCCATACAGTGAAAGTCTGTGGGACCTAAAACCATTTGGTTGACAATATTTTCTTTTGTGTTCCAGTTTTGAAGAAAGGAATGAAGGAATAGTTCACCCAAAAATAAAAATCTGCTGATGATTTACTCCAATTGAAAGTTAAAACGCATTTCACTTCATATGATGTTAATCAATGGGATCACGTATTTTTGGATTATTGTTGTTTTTATCAGCAGTTTGAACTCTCATTCTGACGGCACCCATTCACTGCAGTGGATCCATCTTTACTCTCATCTACATCTTGGATGGCCTGAGGGTGAGTAAATTTAAAGTTTTGGGTGTACTATCCTAGATGCTAAGGAAGTCAGTACACTGGGTTGAGATTTTAACAGATTTTGAGTACTGTACATCACAAAATAATGTGTAATGTATGTAACAACTACAGCTGATTATAGGACTGACTGACCTTTTTTGTAAGAAGGCTTTGTCTTTGTGGATGGCTTGCAAGGTGAGATAAACAGGAAACAGGCTGTTTGCCAACGGCTGATCCATTTGATTCTCCAACTGAGAGAGGGTAGCTCGTAACTCATCAGCCAGCTGTTCACACACACAAATAAGAGACAACCAATGATATACTAACCATAGAAAAAGACTGGTAAGAAAATAAATGCACAGTAGTTTTATATATTATATTTCTTGATTCTCACCAGAGAGTCCAGTTTTAGGTAAACTACGGTGAAAACATCCAACTGCACAGCACTGGAAATAGAGAGAGAAGGCCTATTTTATTATAAAGACAATTATAAAGTCATTACATCTCGTCAGTGACGTGACAGATAGGAATGGCTGTCAAATTCACTGTCCAGTAATTTTAGTGGCACCAAGATGGCCGAAAAACAAGTTCAAGAACTGTTCAGATTAAGCCTTCTCAATGAAAATATATCCAATGAGCAGCATGTGTATTCAGCTCCGATATTCTGAAGAAATTCAATGTTTAGCAGTTAGTTAACTGACCAAATTACAACATGAAAAAAACTAAACCTTATAGATTATATTACATATACATTAGTTAGAATTTTATATTTGGGGGAAGGCTTTGCTTTGAAGGGGTTCAGATCCAGACCCCCGGAAGCCTAAGCAATTGGCAGATTTTTTAAATGCAACAGTTGCATATTCCAAGTAGAGTAATACAGTACTGTGGATAAATTTGGAAAATTTAGCAATGGGCTGGATGGATGATATATCTCTGTAGGCGACCAGTTAAATGATCATGTGTCTGGATGAACTTATATATCTTATTAATTGTAGTGGGAGGGGTTACATTCAGCTGAGCTGAGCGTCAGCTGATGCTGCAGGCATGCCGTGGTCAGGTCTGTCTGAACTAGGCTTGAGCTCCATTCATCGCTCAAACTAGATTTACATTTTAACACATGCAGTTCATTATTCTTACCTGACAAACACCTTATTCCAGACATCTTTACTGACTCGAATGTCTTCTTGCACTTCTCCAATCAACCGAGAGAGGGCGCTGATGAACTCTAACGGATCCTGTCAAAGAGCACGCATGAAGAACCTGAATCTAAACTTACTGGAATAATATCCACATATAGAATGAATGCCAGTAATCTGCATGGCTTCTTACCTTGGTCATGGGTTGATGTAAACCTTTTTTGATGTTAAACCACTCTTCTGTGCCATTCTGGGAGAAAAGAAACATGGGTTAGGTGACTTAGGTGACTAGTCGCACATACAATGCCCCAAAACTGGCCTGTTTGTTCTTATACACACAGAAAAATATTATTTTGGACAGGTGTGCAAAATATATTTTTCTGTGATGAACAGTACCATGTAAGATATTTATAATGAATAGTTTTTAACAATAATGTGTTACTCACAACAACAGCATCTGTGACCTCGACATGTAAGTCAAACTGAGCAGGATTGAGCTTCTGGAATGCTCGGGTCTTACAAATCTGAACAAGAACTCTACATAAACCAAAACAGATATATACTATTTGAGAGTTTTGCATAAAAACAATATGTGTACAGTATATATAATTGAATATATAATTATTCAGTTTATAAAAAAAAATAATGATTGCTAACTAATGTGTGTTACCTGAGCAGTGTTTGTAGCCGTGGTGTTGTTTTAGGGGTTGGAGGATAGATGTCCCTGTATTTGGATACTAAGCAGAGTCCATACTGCAGAAACCCATGTAGAGAGTCACCAAGCTCCTGTTTCTGTTAGCATGCATACAAGATTAACATGCTTTTAATATGTTTTCTATTTGAATATACTTTGAAATGTAACTTATTCCACTGATAGCTTAGCTGAATTTGTCTCAGCCACTACTTCAGCTTCAGTGTCACACAATCCATCAAAAATCATTCTAATATGCGGATTTGTTTTTAAATATATTATCCTTCATAAGTTTAAAAGCAGATTTTTTTTTTCAAAAGATATGATTACTTTTATTCAGCTAGCATGTACAAAACAGATATTTCACCCAAAAATGAAAATGATGTCATCATTTAATCACCCTATAGTTGTGTGTATGTGAAAAAAAAAATACTATGGAAGTCAATGTCTATTAGCCACTGTTTGGTTACAGACATTCTTCAAAATATCTTTTTAAATACATGCAGGTTTGGAACAACTTGAAGCTGAGTAATGGCAGAATTATCACGTATGGGTGAACTCTCTCTTTAATGCATCCTTGCTAAATAAAAGCATTTGAAATTAATAAAAGCGACAGACGCACATTAATACAGTATATGTCACAAAACCCAAAAACGACTACAACAAAAGTATTTGAAATGTTTGTCATGTAAAAAATGTTGGGCTTTCTAGCGACGGCAAAAACAGCTCGGCTTTACCACAGCATGACGATGAGACTTGATATCAGCCGTCAACACTGATGATTTATGTGATAAACTGCTAAAACATCACACGCCACCGTTGCAACATCCTAGCTAGTGATGCAGTGTGGAAAGTACTTTCTAATTCTGCACATCGACACCCACTCTGAAAGCTGTGTGTTTCAGTTTTCATACCCCACAAGAATCACCGACCTGCATGTAGGGGAGTTCCTGTTGGTCCCAGTGATACTCTATGCTGGTTAACTGCTGGAAAAGCACAGTTGAGTCCACCTCCAGGGTTTGGTAAAGTTTGCTGTAGGCCACCCACTTCCTGTGTAGCACCACAAACAACCGACACATATGCAAAAGAGATTTAAATCCATCAGCATGTGCTCCGTTCATTGCATTTAAACAACACGCTGACGCTGTTGAGCTCAGCGTACTGGGTATGTAGTTAAAAGCTTTCCCTAAAAAGCACAAATCAACACTGTCTGGTCTGCTGTTTTTATTTTATCAGTCTTGCTTCCAGATCAGTGTGATGTACAGTATTTCAAGCTCTTACGCCAAGTCTTGGAGAAAAGGTGAAATGTCATTCTGGTTGGCGTAGTGCTCGAGCAGGGCCGTCCCCTCCCCACACAAG
Source organism: Carassius gibelio (assembly GCF_023724105.1). Classification (NCBI taxonomy): domain Eukaryota; kingdom Metazoa; phylum Chordata; class Actinopteri; order Cypriniformes; family Cyprinidae; genus Carassius; species Carassius gibelio. The sequence goes on along the minus strand of NC_068407.1, from coordinate 5,022,559 downwards.
TCTCCCTTCCACGGGTTACTGTCCTGAGGGGCGAGAGGAGAGTAGCATTGAAAAACAGATAGAGACGCAGACAATGAAAAGCGAAGTATAAACTTTATAGTTTTAATCAGTACTGCGCAGCAGGAAGTGATTTTGATGCTTACACAACCAGTGGCTGTTTAAGATATTTCATCATGTCTAGAGAAGCTTTCAAAAAATGATCTGTTAAAGATGTACCTTTTGTTTGGAGATATGGGCTTGAACGAACTGCTGCAGGATGCCACAGTAGTTCACATAAGGACTCCGACCAGCACTCAGGGTCTCGTCTCTCTGGAATGAATGAATCAAATTGAATTCAAATTAAGGATCTGTCATTCAGTCAATACTGAGGAAATAAAATATCTGAAGAATACTAAAAGTATAATAATCAGTCTGCAATGTTCATCGCTGGTTTGGTCTGTTTCAAAGGTGCCAAGACCAGTGTACAATCAGACATAAGTGTCTTTCACTTTAAATAACATGTCATTTTATGCGCTTTTGTCCTTTGTATTAATTTTTTCTCAAATATTACCATTTAGATTTAAGACGGTTTTTTCAGTTTCAGAATTAGTTCTCATTTATTTCTGGTTAGTAAGTTCATCTCCATCCATGTTTTTATCTAATACTCACATTTTATACTCACATTATATTTCAGTTAACAATGTGTTATTAGTTTTAGTTTTAGTTAATGATAATAACTCTGCCACACATTCTAATGCATAGATATTTAGGTTCAGTTTGAAAAAAAAAAAAATTGTTCAAGTTGAACTGAAACTAAGACCACATTGTCTGGTCATTCATAAAGTTGCACTTCACTTTTTAAAAAGATATTTTAAAACGACACTTCTTTAAAAAAAGTGAAAAAAAAAAAAAAAGTACTTGTTGCAACACTTTGGATATCCCTTTGTGATCTTTACAAGTCACCGAACAATACTTACAATTTTTAAGTATAAGACAACTTGATGGCCTTCTAATACAGGAGAAAACATGCATTCACCTCTTTATGAATGAATTTAAGCTGAAGATGACACTGTCCTCTGTCTGGGTATGTCTCTGTTCGGGGCTCCAGGTTATACCATGTGTCCTCTGTGCAATGCAGTTCCTGTCCACAACACACATAAGTACACAAAGCACATGCCATCTAACTAAATCAAACTGGAAAATCAAATTAATGAGCATTGACTAGTGCTATGCATAATACCTTCAGCTTCAGAACAACATTGCCCAAAAAATCATCCTGTCCTTTCTCTTTTTTTGCATCTTTTATCATCCTGTGAAGAGACAGATTAAGACAGATTACCATCCAGTACATCCTGTATTAAGACAGATTTAGACAGATTACCAGTACCATTTATACTAATTATTCAAACGCATTTATTTAAAATGGTTTGTATTATTTAAAGATTTTAAACCTTTTCAGTCCGTGGATATTTGTGCGAAACTCATCAAATTTTTGCACTAGTGACACCTCTTCATCTTTGTCCCTATAAAACAAACATCACTGTGGTGCTTAGAATAAAAACATAGGCCTACTACAAAATATACAGTACAGTTAATTTCTTATTTCTTAAGTTCATTTCACGCACCACATCTCAATGTGGAAATTTGCATTAGAGATGTCTTCAAATTCCCTGTAAACAAAAGAAAGAGTTCAGACAAAACGATTAATCAGCAAGTGTTATAAAACAGATGGTCAAATATTCTCTCTCTAGAAGATATATATGCCTACTCACAGTTTGAAGGTCTCGTCCCAGATGGGGTTGAGTGTCTGTTTCTTTATGGTTGTCTGCAACACTTGTCCTTTAGCTGAATCCCGCACTACTGCTTTCTGAGGTTTACTGGATGATCCACCACCATGAGACTCCTTGTCTTCAGAAAGGATCGACAGCAGGCAATACGGATCGCTGAATCCTGTCGTCACATATTTAGATACATGTAGAGGCCGTCTGGACAGTAGTTATTTTAAAATCATGAAAATCCCTTATGCAGAAAATACCCATGTTTGTGTTTTTGTAGGTTTCTTTGTATGTGTTTTTTATACTATTCTGTAAAATTAACAACCCTTGGTCCAAAAAAAATAAATAAAGATAAAAGATAAAAAAAAGAAGAAGATATAATCATACCACTAATGTCCTTTCCCAGAATTCCCTTGGCTTGTTTCACTGTAACCATGAGGGAGTAGACCGGGGCCTGTGCGTGAAGACATTTACTTATGTAATTCAGTAAATAACAACATAATGATACACAGACTAAAATAATATCGCATATTTTTAGTGAGTGAGTGAAGTGACGTGTGGCCAGATATGGTGTCCCATACTCAGAATTTGTGCTCTGCATTTAATCCATCCAATCACGCACACACACAATAGTGAACACACACACACACTGTGAACACACACCTAGAGCAGTGGGCAGCCAATGGCTTTAAAGGCTTTTTACATGCGGTATAGGACTTATACATTATATACATGTTGACTATATTACACATGATCATATTTTTTATGACATTATTCTTACCAGCATACTCTGGACTTTTTCACTTGAGGTTTTATGTTCATCTTCTGTCATGGAGAATGCCTGTCAGAGAATGAGTTTTTATGACACATTACAAAAATAAATACAAAATGCAACAATAAAATCAATAACAACAATACTGTAAAATATGCAGTATGAGACTACAAACAAATCCAGAAAGGTGGGTTACCTCTTTGATATAGTCTTGTAACAGCTTGGCACTGTATTGCTCTTTTGTGTGTGGTTTTCCTAACATATGAGCGATTGTGTACAGAAGCTCCCTGTACAGCGGTTTGAGCTGCGGGGACAATGATAGTCATTATTCCACAAAGCTCACAGGAAAATACTTGAAGTTATTCGTCTCCGATGAATCATTACCTCCTTCTCTTTATGTCTCTTTTCACTCTCCTCCGGGTTCTCAGAGTCTTTGAAATCCTGATGGTTAAATTATATTGTAGCAAATGTAATAATTTGTTAACATAATACATTGCCCTTCTTTAAAGTGAAAACTCGAACAATTCCTTACCTTTCTGTTCAGTTTTCTGGTCATGCCCATTCTCCGTGCAGGGGAGGACTGAGATAGAAAGAAGAGTTGCATTTAAATTCAGAAATCTGGAGAGAAAATTGCTGAAATTTTGAAAGATATTCAGAAAGCATTATTAATTATACAGTACCTGTCTCTGTCGGATCCGACTGGACCCTGTACTTTCAACGTGGGTCTACAGACATAAACAAATAAAACAGAGTACTTGATCATAAATGTACAACCTGCAACACTTCTGCAATCATCAAACTGATATACAGTAGAAAGTACATGAAAATACCTTGTTTGCTAACAAGTATTCAGACTAGTGCTGTCAAACGATTAATCACATCCAAATTATGAATCCATTAATGAGTGTGTACTGTGTATATTTATTATGTATGTATAAACACAAACACATGCATTTATAAATTTAAGAAAAATATATATTTTCAAAATGTATACTGTATGTGTGTGTGTGTATATATATATATATATATATATATATATATATATATATATATATAATAAGTAAACAAAATACACATACATTTATTATGTAAAACAAAAACTTTAATTTTGAATGCAATTAATCTTGATTAATCAGCACTTTTCAGACACAATTCAGAGACAAAAATGCATGCATAGAGTCATTAGATCATAACATACAATATCATTACGTCATAACGTCGTCTATTCTAATTCCTGATATTCCTGTTTTTATTGTTATAAAATATTTGGCAGAAATGGAATCATTTATAAAACAATATCTCATAAACCCTTTTGTAATCAGTTATCAAGTGTCGGGCTCCAAATGGAACATGCCCATGCAAATGTTGTTGGCCTATCTTCTCTGCAGCACTTCCTTATTATTAAGGAAACTTTATCACAGTGACCCACCATCATGGGTTTTGGATGTTGCTAGTGAGTGTGCAGAAACTAAATGCACCTTGTTCTTACTGAAAAACGTGTGAAAACATTTCATAAACGGAATAAATGTCAACATATGTCCCCTGTAACAGAGACCAGTTTTTTTATTTTTTATATTAACTTTTATTTATTTTTTACATCAAAACTTTTTTAAGTATAAATGTTGTTGCTCGATCATTATGAGGTAAGTAAACGGAATGATAATTATATTGCTTTGACTCCAGAAAGATAAAGATTGTTAAAAAGTCTTGTATTTTACTAACCTCTTTAGGAGGAAGAAGTAGATTTTCCCCTTGCGTAGATGCCCCATCTTGAACTGGAACCATATTTTACAGCTGTACTCCAAGCACCAAAACCCGATTATTCAGCTCTCTAACACACAAGCAACGTGAGTAAGTGACAGATGCTCACAGCTTTATCTTTCTGTTTTTTTTTTTTTTTTATCAAATAGTCAACCGCCTAAATGGACAGTGGACACAAGTGTTGAGTCTTCAGAAACGTCTCATGTTTATGAGCGCAGCATTTCATTTATGGTGCGGAAGTTGCCATTTCCTGTTAAAGGTCGGACCTGCAACTGAACTGTTTCTTCACACAGCAGAAACTGCTACCACGTCGTCTCCTCCAGTTGTTCGTTCACTCCATCTTCCTTCCTCTCTCTCGATGCACCACTCTATGCCACTCACTCTTTTTCTTGATGTTAGAGTCTATTTAGACAAGCACGGCGTAGTCTTGCTAGCTTCTTATCAAACAGGATGCTCTGCTCTCATAGTTTCCATGGTTTGACAATGTATGTCACCTGTCTGTAGCTGTAGCACACTAACTTTGTTTGCACCATTTAAAGTTGCTGGTCCTTGCAGTGTGTTATCCATTGTGGTGAATATCAGCAGATAACATTCAGTAATAACGGAGAACATCACTGATTTGCATTAGGAAAGGAAAAAGCTTTAGACCGCAAAGCATCAGTTGTGTTGAATCTAACAGTTCCCAAAGTCTCTCTTGGGAAGAATCAATGGGAGACTGTGTTTCTTATAATAAAAGATGAACTATTACAGAGATAATTAATCTAAAGATATTGGCAAGACTGGACGTGGGATTAAATCTTAAAAGCAGCTGTAAAATAAAGTCTACTGATTTTCTACTGAAATTAATAACTGGAAACAAAAAACATGAATACACCAAGGACCACTTGTATTCTCTTCTAAAAGAAAAAATGCTGTACTTTGTACAGAGGCATGATTTCATAATTTTTTTCCATGCAGAGAGCATGCCATTTCTGTTGGGTTGCTGAATCAGTATCCTACAGCAAAGGTTATGACGCTAGTGTTTGGAAAGTCTTAGTCATTCAAATTATGTTTGATCCCTCCAACATGTAATTGCATATTTGATTTGTAAATTGGAAATCCCCATAAATCACATTTTCCCCTCTATATTTAGAGCTGTAAACTTCCAAGGGGGCTGTTGAATATAATATAATATAATATAATATAATATAATATAATATAATATAATATAATATAATACTTCCAAACTATTTGTAGTTCCCACTGCTATGTGAAGCGTAAAAGCGCCATCACGTGGTCATTATGAAGAACTTCTGGTGTTGAAAAAGATGCGAATATGCAAAACACAGTTAAAGATTAAATCAGCGCAGAACCGTACAATTTATCTACAGTTGGCTTAATCTTTGGTAAATATTTGACTTAAAATCATAATAATAATGCTTATATTTTCCATCCTGGGTGTGTGACCCATTAGTGGCATTGTGTTGTGCTGTATTGTTTTGTTGTAACGTTCGCCGTGCTGAAATTCATATTGTTTGTTGTGCTACAAGTCCTATTCCTGAATGCTAATAAAATGTGGACTCACAGGGAAAGGAGCAGCTTTGTGTCCTTCAAAATAACCCTTTTCGTCAGCACGCGTCGCTGGTGTTGTGGTATCACGCAAGAGGCCCATTCTTGTGATACAGGTTCGATTCCCGCTTGGTGCACAATATATTAAACCTCTCAAAATGAAGCAGAAACATTAACAATGAGAAAGCGTTGATTAATTGTAATTCACTGAATGTCGTTCGACTCTTCTAATATAATCAAAAAGCACCAGTTGAACATATTAACGTCACCATTTCAAAATACTGATATCAAGGCTAGTCACTTTAACATCTTTTTCTTCACTCAGCATTTAATGACATTGATTATACAGGATTGTTTTACAGGTTATTAAACAACAGCTGTTTTTCTCGTTCACTGTAAACTTACTGACTTTTGATCGATTGCCTTCAAAGGTGTCAAACAGCAAAAAAACAAAAACAAAAAAATAAATAAAAATAAAAATAAAACACCGATAATAATATACAATTAATAGTTACATTTTATTTGCGAATTATATAAAGAAACGCCGGTTCCCATAAAGCTTTTTAAAAAACGAATTTGATTTGATCGATTGAGTGAAAGATTCAATGAATCGAGTGTTTCGATTGAGTGAAAGATTCAACGAATCAAGTGTTTCGATTGACTGAAAGATTCAATGAATCGAGTGTTTCGATTGAGTGAAAGATACAATGAATCACTCACCAACTGGCGTATTCCTGAATGAATCCTTTTAATGAAGGGAAAAAGATTCGCTTGAAGGAATCCAAGCAAATGGTCTTTTATTTACAGACACAGGCTTATGTGAACACTTAATCCACAGCCATGGACAAATATTTTCTCCATGGAAACTAAAGTAAACAACTAACGTTAACAGTAGGCTCAGTGTACTACTGTTGGGTTTTGGCTAATGTCACTGCCTTAGTAGTATACATGTCTTTGTATGTAGAAGATAAAAACGCCTGCTAAATGAATATGTGTAATAAGCGAAGGCAGCTTGTGAGATGTCTTTTTGTGAACTGAAGCGCTTCTGTTGTTGCTTGGCAACAAGCTCATGCGTTTGTGTAAAGTCTCTAGGAGGGTGTAACGTTAACTGAAAAGTTTGAGACTTCATGAACTGAAGTCTATGATTGAATCGAATGATTTCTGTTATTTATTCGTTTTTTAAAAACAGCACACTTGAATGGATCTGCACATTTCTAGATCATTAACATGACTGAAGTGAAATGTTTGAGGGGAGAATCTGGTGGTTCGGTGCTCGAATGGTCTTGTAAAGGAGACGATGAGTTCAGTATTTGTGGACGCTGTCAGTCGTGTGTCCTCGCTGAGAAACTGCACCACTCCACCCAATGGATGAAAAAGACTGGAGGAGCATCCCAGAGGAGGTTTCTCACTGGCATTCTGGTGCGCTGCCACAATCTTCAAATCCTGGAGAATCTTCAGAGTGTTTTACAAGTCACATCAGGCAAGGATTTCACATATGCCAGGTCCAGAGGCCACCTCAACCGACCCCAGGACTCCATGTGTACAATGTATGGAGCTCTGGACACAAAACTGAAAGGAATGGACATGTTGGAAACTTGGGAATGGTTTAGGAAGAGCCCAGACTGGATCAAGTCCAAGTATGTGCTGGGGCTCTTGTCTTTATGTGACACCTCTCTTTTGCACATGTTAGGAAATCTGGTGCATATCCTGATTGTTTGGGAGAAACACAAATTTCTAAACTTCAACAGTCCCGGTAAGAATGCACATAACACTGCCAACTGTACAATGATTATGAAGAAATTATAAAAAGCATTACATATTAACAAATAGTAATTCACAAAAATGATTTTAGTAAATGGCATGAGACTATATGATTTCTAGTAAATTGTAAGTGCCAAAATCAAAAGGTAAATCTTGAAATATACAATATGAAAATATAGTACTCATATGAGTTAAGCATGTTTCACCAAAGTATATCCATATATATCAATGCTTGTAGTTATAGTGCCACAATACTCCAGTTCTTCTGTAAGCTTTTTTTTTTTACAGATACATTGAATGCTTGGATGTTTTATATAGCTTAAGAGAGTATCTTGTCTGATTATAGATTTTTATGCAGATCTCTCAGTTACAGAGTCACGAGTCTCCTACCATTCAGAATCTGACCACACAGATCTAGATCTTCTCATCCAAGCATGTACTGTATATGAGCCAGCTGACCTCCCTCAGGAAGCTCACCAGGACAGTCAAACAGTCTTAAAACAGGAGCTTTCAGAACACTGTAAGTAGTTAGCTTGTTGCATTAGTGACAGGATATTCCATATTAAAGTAAATATATTTATAAGTTGTGGGTCTATTCAAGTTACCCCTTTTATTATACAGTGAATGACTCCAAATCTCTCAAGAGTATCTGTGATGTGGTTGAGCTCGACGTTCAGAATGTTGATCCCTGGAACAGAAGAACGAAAGGCCAAGATTCAGATTCTGACTGTTGGGATGATCCAGATCCTGCCCTCACTGTTGTCCCCAGGTCATCAAAATCACTGTCGGGGGTCAGCCGTCATAGAGATTTTATTCGAAGCCTGCCAGTCGACATTGCAAAGAGGATTTTAGGTTAGTCTAGTTTTTTTTGCACACATGAAGCTATTTAGAGATTGACTTTTCAGACTCACTGTCAGAATTAAGTATAAACAGATTTATTTTTAATTCTCTATAATGCTGTCACTTTTCATATTCTCAGATGTTATAAATTTAGATGCTTTATTTTAATGGGTTGATATATGAGTGCATGCTAAGTGCATGTCCTTTGTTTTCGTCACATTGTTCTTTTCATACCTATGAATTAGTCTAGATGTGTGCTGCTATAGAAACAATTCTATTGCCTGTGGGCAAGAAGGTTAGGTTGACTCTAAAGCTACTCTTTTTACCTAGAGTGTAAAATACTTAGCAACTAAACTTAAACCACACTAATGTCAAATATTTTTCCAAGAGCTCTAAATCTAAGAGAACTATTTTTTTCTGAAATGACTATTATCAGAAATTCTTGTATCTGAGCTTTAGATGCCATATATTTTAACATATAATATTAAATTATATTTATGCATTTTTATTAAATGATCTTTATGCAATTATTAATCTTTCATCCTAAAGATAAAGGTAAAGCATCACATAGCAGTTATTTACACATAATATTAATCTAATCGTTTGCTCCTTTTTCTTTTTTTTTTTTTTTTTACATATTTTCATATTTTTTTTGCTATTGACACTCAGGGCTTTTGGACAAAGTCTCACTGTACAGCTGCAAGCGTGTGTCCATGCACTGGCAATGGCTAACGGAGGAGGTCTTAACCGAATTTGAAGTAAAGAAGAGTATTGAGAAACAGGCCATGATTCTGCAGGTAATACATAATAAAATGCACAATATCTATGTGACATCTCATGGATATCAAAAATACAGTATCAATGTAACCTGCAGGTCAACGTTAGTAGAACGTGGTGTTAGTAATAGCAAGTTCATGGATTTGATTCCCAGGAAACATACCTACTGTTAATCCTTATCTTCAATGCACAATGTGTTGCTTAGGATAAATTTAAAACACACCAATTTTGTGATCATTTATATTTGGTCTGTCTTTCTTTTTTCTTTGAACGTAGTTTAAATGACTCATATAACTTTGTTCTCAATGTTACAATTCAACCCTGATCATTTGTATGCATTTTCAGGGTAACTCAGCGTCTAAGGTCAACCCTGATTATGCAAAGATCTGTGAAGTTGTAGTGCCAGTCAGTGAGAAGGACAAGCACTTTCAGCATGGAGAATCTTTCCCCAAACATAAGCCGGTACAAAAAGCCACCTTTTGCACTCTGAATAAAAACTTAAACGCATTTTTTATATCTTCAGTTTAGACGTTGTATACTATTAACAATTCCTGTGTTTTTAGTTACAAGAGCAAGATTTGGATTCTATCTACAAAGGCTTTAAAACCAAGACAGTCCAGTTGGAAGAACGCAACGTGTACTGTGGAGTGTATAACATATCAGTCCTGTTCGAAAGGTAGAAAACATGTAAGAATATACTTAAGAAACGTGTTAAATATGTAGATGCATCATAGTTTTAATACTTTCTGTCACTTTTTTGTTGTTGTTGTTACTCGTTTTAGAGAAGATCCGAGTAGAGTGATGCATTATGCTGGGGGGCAGTTAGTGGCAGTTGGCTCCAAGGACCGTATAATCAGGTTGCTGCATGTCCCATCACTAAAGGAGATTCCTCCAGTGATCCAAGGACATGCAGGTAGTATAAGAGCAGTCCTGGTTTGTGAAGAGAGAGACCTAGTTATCAGCGCCAGCTATGACCTCAGTATCAGGTTAGTCAAACATTACTGTGGTTGTTAAATGAAGTAAGAACAGAGACAACAGTGCTTCATTTCTGTACTCCACCCAAAGGTGCTGGAATCTGAAGACAGGTGAATGTAGGATAATTTTTCATGGACATTTCGGCACTATAAACTGCCTGGATTTGTATGAAGATAAATTGGTGTCTGGAGCCAAAGACTGTAGAGTTAAAGGTAGGCAGTTGTGACCTGTATATAACTATAACAACACAATTCTGTATAATGTCACTATGCCATTAATGCCGAGTTCACACTGCACGTTTTTCAAAGTCATCAGATCACTGTTATCTTCAAACTGCATGACTATCTGGTCATGCTTGTGTTCACGTTGCAGAATGGATTGGCGACAGGAGGTTACACACTGCATAACTTTACAATAGAAAGAATCGCTGACAACTCTGTCTGGTCCACAAACTTTGTTTCATATAATTACTCCATGAAATTTCCACTGCCTCATTGGCTGTAGCCCATCACTGATGTATTTTTCAGGCAGAATTACTTTCACAAAGCAGGATTTTGAATTGCCGACAGGTCCAGATATTTAGCAAGCCCAATATTTCACTGCATTTCTCTTATATCACGCCTTTGATCATTTACACTGCATGGATGCAATCACATGAACGAGCACCAAAATGCTTCTGATTTCGGGCATTTGTCTGCGATTTTGCAAAACTGTTTGAACAGTAGTATACATTTAATCCTTGTCGTTACATTCTTGTACTCCTATTAGTAAATGTGTGTTGTCCTGGCCACAATGATGCACAATTGCCATTCTGGGATGATCAAATGTGCTGTCATTAGTATAATGTCTGCACTGACAATATGTATATCTGTTTGTGTACAATCATCACAGTGTGGAACCTACTGACGGGGAAATGTGTTGAGAGTCTGAAGTTTAAACACCTTAAACCTATCACGTGTGTGAAGATTAATGAAACACTGGTGATCAGCAGCTGTGCTGGAGGTCAGATCAGAATATGGAGCATGGAGACAGCATCACTTATAAGGGTGAGATGCTTCATGATCTTTTCCAGAGCACAGAAGCATGTGTTTTAAACCTTAGAAAAGCTTTGATTTAGAAAAAATAAAAAGAATAAAAACATTGGCGTTCCTGACCTCAGCAACATGTTCTTTATGAAACTGCTACTGAATAGTTAAATGCTAGATCTTCTCCCTCACTTGTAAATTCTTTCATTACAGCAAATCAGTGGCCACCAGGGGGCAGTGCTGTGTCTGTGCATCAATCAGTGGCATATCCTCTCTGGGGGTTCAGATGGGGTGGTCAAGGCATGGAGCACCAACTCTAGCTTCAAGAAGTGCCTTAGAATCTTCCAGCATCCGAAGTATCTAAACAGTTTTGTCATCAGTGACCTTACAGTTGGACATCCTCATTAATAACCTTTAATGCCATAACTGTGCACTGTCATAAATGATTTGCTCTCTTGCCTATTTTCCATTATAATCTTTAGAGAGGTGTTGACCATGTCTTTCCTGTTCCTGCGGATCATTACCGGCTGCATGGATGGCAAGATCCGGATCTTCAACTTCTTAACTGGACACTGCCTGAGAGTTATTAAGACAAACATGAAGCAATGCCCTGTCCTTTCTCTGTACACGCATCACAACACGTGAGTGTACCCTACAACCGGACGTATAACACAATTTTGCAATGCTGTTCTTTCTTATGTTATGTAATTGTAATAAGGTTTGATTGCTGTTTTCTGTCATGCTTTCAGTGTGGTTGTAAACAACAGAAGCAGTGTTCTGATGCTTCAGTTTGCGGAGGTTCACTGGGACTACTCTGCCAGTGCTGTCAGAAATTTTCTCGAGCCGTCCCACGTCTCCCCTGAAAATGTGCTTCGGAGTGCTGAACGGTTGACTCGAGGGAGCTCATCCAGACTAAAAAGTCGGTCCCACCATTTTAAGAGCCTCTCAGCCCCCAGTATGCAGCGTGCACAAGGTACAACCTTTCAAATTAGGGGTGCTCTGATCACGATCGGCTGATCGTTATGCGCATCTCGTCAGTAAAGCCGGTTCTCTAATCAGCGGTTAATTCCATCAGGTGCGTGATTTCACATAGAGCAGCTGTTACTACACAGAGCCGTTGTTAACTGAGAAGATGCGCCAAAAAACGCTGAAAATGAAGTGGATTTGCGCATCCACTTCATTTTCAGCGTTTTTTGGCGCATCTTCTCACCGGCTTTACTGACGAGATGCGCATTAACGATCGGCCGATCATGATCGGAGCACCCCTATTTCAAATAGATTATAAACAAATCTATATACAGAACATTATTTATGATTTTTGCTTACAGTGGTTTATGAACTACAATAAGTAACAATTGCTATTAAAATAACTAATTATATAAATGATTGTTTATTAAATAGTTTGCCATGTCTTGCTACCGAATGAACTAATGTGGCTGACATTCCTCATACCTACAGTGGAAATTTGTAATTTCTGCACTACTAACATCACCAAAAATAATTAATGACAAAAATAATGACTGTTTTCAAACAGGTTTCTAAGACACTCCTGTTTATAAGTTAGTTCGCTGACATACTGAAGTATTGTTAACACTCCTTCCCCTACTGTTGAATGTGCAGATATGTTATTTACAAGTGTGCAGATGCTATTTGAGAGAAAAAAAAAAAAAAACGTTTTGTGCCTGGCTGTTCTGGAGCACCGACCAGAAGTCAACAGTTCGAAGAGAAGGGGCTGGGTGTGTGGGGGGACAAATAGATTTTCTCAGTATTGAAAAAGAAAAAAATGTTGGATGGTGATTTGTTTCAATCCACCGTTTTATATTGGATGGATTCAATGTAAGCTCACAGTCTACTGTAAGAAAAGTAAATTTTTGGATAATTCCAGTATGTGACCAGTTTCATCACATGATCAGAAAGTTATATTTTTATTAAACATGAGGTCAAATTTGCAAAAAGAATTGAAACATGCATCAATGAACCATTAATATTATTATTATTATGTATTTAGAAAAAAGATAGGATGAATTTTCCTTTAAATGCCGACTTTAACATTGCTGTTTTGTACCTTTAGGTGCTCAGCAGGAGTCCACAAGGGCGGCGACCAGGAGTCAACTCCAGGCTTGTCGTCACAGCAGGGCCTCCATCAGCCCGCAGTCTGAGTCCCACGCCAGGCCTCGATCTGTTCTTTCAGCAGGCAGGTCTGTCAGTGGATACAAGGACTTTCAAAACAGAGTCAGCCAGACACAAAGCACTTCCACCAGCAGCTTGGGTAAGAAAGAAATTAACCTAATTAAAATTATTTGATATGCAAATGTCTCTAAAAGCTTTATAGAACATTATTTAGACATCAAAGTAGAATGTTCATGCATGAAATGTAAGAATAGATTCTATATTTAAAGATAAGAAGACTTTTGACAACAAACGCTCAGTACTCAGCCAGAGTGAGAGGGCAGCCCGAGACAGGGTGAGAAAGCGAGGTCCTCACCACCCAATGACTCAAGACCTAATTCTACTAAGAACCAGCAGCGCCCAGCAGGGCCAGTGCAGTGACCTGGCAAGGTCCAACATGGAGCTGAATGCCAGGGTACGAGATGCCTGGGGACCTGATTCCTCCAAAGAGCCATCGTTTCAAATCACCACCAAAAAAAACTCTGAAATGCATTCCCCATTCACTACCCATAGAGTTGACCTCAGCCCTCAGAGCTCCTCCCAGTCCAGACAGACCTGCTTCACACCCCACTCCTTTCCCAAACAATCCCAGAGGTCATTCAAAGTAGTTAGGCCTAGAACAAACAAGATTGTCCTACTGAATACGACATCCCCTGAAGATGGCAACACACCACAGCGATTGTTTATGAGGCGAACCTCCATGCCCACACATTGCAATGAAGATTTGGAAACGACCAACAAGTCCAGTTCATATCACGTCCCACTAAACCCCTTCAGGGAGCGTGGAGACTTTCAGCTGAGGACGGACACTCAACTGGAGGCTTACATTCAGCAGATTCACAAACATAGCAGTGGTGATGACCAAGGTAAAACTATTTGGAAGCGCAGTCATTGTCAGCAGTAAGGTATTAAAATCTAAAGACATGACACTTTTGTCATAGCTAACAAGCCATACTGATTTCTCAGTTAAAATTTTTAAACTCTATATAGGTATAAATATATAAAATAACGTAATACAATATTTAAAATTGCATTTTGCATTTGCTAACTTCAATTGCATTTGGTTGAAAATGTAGTTTAAGAGGTTAACTCGGTTTAGAACATACAGTAGCAACTGGTCCAAGCTGGTCATTATTAGCTTAACCATGTGGAACCAGCAACAAACCATCTACCAGGTTTTTAAGCTGTTTTTTTAAACATGGTGGATGTTCTACTAATAACCAGGTAAAAACCATGTTCCGAAAACAAAGCTAAATTAATGGATGTAGCATTATATATATATATATGCAATTTGAGCTTTTTATTGACATTTTCTTTTGTGGCCTTTTTGTATGCTTGGACATGTTTGCTAGGGGGCAGCAAAGTACAAGTTAAAATGTCCCATGTAAATATTAATCTCAGGGTGGTACATTTATTAATGGATATTATTTGAAGTAGTTTTAAATCTTTACATTTTAAAGGGTATTTTGCATTACACTGTAATCTTTATGCATTTGCTCGTTTAAGATTGTGTGTCTGGTTATTTCAGACAGTTCATCACCAGTTCTGCATGCATATACAAACACTGTGACTTTTACCTAATTAATGAGATTAATGAGAGATGCTGACAAGAAGTGTAAACATATTTTGCTGATGTTAGAGAGACAAAATAAATGAGATTTGCCACACACTGTGAGTAAAGAGATCTTTGAAGAAACTGTTTATATCTCCGTCAGAACTGTTATTTTATGTCTCTTCTGATTCTTATTAGGGAGCTGTTTTGATTTAAAGATTGAGATGGAAAAATTATTGTGAGATGGGGTTTTATTATTGCTGAAAGTAGATTATGTGGCAGGCAATGTAAAGCTGTCTGCTTTAAATGATGTTCACCAATTTCACATCATCTGTTGAGGTCTTCTAATTCCAAAGAAAGGATTGTAGCATTTGAATGTTAATGTGAGTTGCATCCAGTAATCTTCATTTTGCATTTTTACTAAATACTGCACCTTCTTACAATTGACTGCAACCTCACATTCAGCCAATTGTCTCCATCTAGTTAAAAGCCAATGGATAGAAACACCTTTCATTTTTTTTTCCATTTTCAATAATTAGTTAAACTCACAATATGAAAAAAAAACATCACTGCCATTTCATTCTGAATTTAACGTAAAAGCTAAAAGCCAATTTAAATAAAATGACTTCTGATTGGTCATTGGAAACATACAGCAGCCATAAAGTTAAAGACAATTTGTGCTGTTAGCGGTCATACTGTTGATGCTTTCAGTGCTTCTTTCATTCTGTCATCTCTGTTTAACTATCACTCTCCCTTGAGAAAATGAACTGAACATGGAAATCAAGATCAGGTATCTCAAGGTTTCATAAAACTATTGCTTCAGAAATCATGTTTAGCCACCACTGCAACACAGACAATGTGTTTTTTGGTAAGCCTTCATCAATCAAGCATGGATTGGATACATCTGGGCACAATACTTGCTGGTGAGTGTTTTTTTCTTTGATTCACTTATTCAAAACAAATGTGTTCACTACAAAGTGATCTGGAACATAAATGAGTCATATGATACTTGGATCATTGATGCCATTGGTTTTGTGTCCACCAGCTGTTGGTGACCCATCCTGCTGCCCGCCATTGCCTTCAAGGCATTACTAAAGGGTGTGGATGAGGTTCTGTTATAGGGAGGGTCCATTGAAGCATTCAACAGCTGTGCAGCGGTGCAGCAGAGGAAGCAAACGAAAGCAAGTGAAAGCAGTGGAGAGTGAGGGGTGGGCCGCAGTAAGAGCAATCACCCCTCACCCCTCACGTCCACTCTCTCAGGAGCTCTCTTGTGCTAATTTGATTTAATCTGCAGAAAATTGAGCTTCACCGTAACCCCCTTTTCTTTCCATCCAGTGTGTCTGAAATCGGGGGGAGGAGAACACACTCCTAAAAGCCTTCTCAGTGGACACCGAAGACCTGAAAACCCAGCATTGTTCCCCCAGGTAGCGGCCTTGTTGTCTGGGGTCACCGGCTCCATGGTGAGATAACGAGCATGAAATCAAAGCAAAGGTGAACAACAGACAGGCTTCATGCAGGAGTGCGCACAAGCCTCCTGTTCCTCTCTGAGACCTGGGGTGGGATGTATTGAGGCTGTTCGTTGGGGTGAGGGGGCTGGATGCAATGTAGGAAAGGAGTTTCCTAAAAAAAAAGTCTCCGCTTTGCATAAAGCAGCTCAGATGTGAGTTGAAAACCTGAACAATAAAGCGGAATCGGTGCATATGAATGGCCAGAAGGGCTTGTGATCTCCATTTGACTGGGAGCGAGAGGGATTTAGTCATGACGGTCTGTCAAATCACATTGCTGCATAGATGGAGGTGGCAGTTGGAAGCACATGGCAGGCTGTTGGTTAACGGTCCCTCTGGCTCATATTTTAATTTCTAAACCACAGTTTATTTGCATGGCATGTTGACATTTGACGGAACTGTCCCCAGGCTGGGTAGACATGACAGAATGAGGGTATACAGAGGAACTACTTTAATTAGGCCTCATTTTGGAAAGATATGAATGACTAGTTTATGCTTAGCTTTTAAATGAGGAAAACGAAACCAAACGATACCATTCAGTTTGAGGTCGATTTCTAGGATTTTTTTTTAATTTCATCAAGGCTGCATTTGTTTGATCAAAAATACAGTAAAAATTTTAACCGTATGGAATATTTTCACAATTTAAAAGATGTTTTTTTTTTCTTAATATTTTTTTAAAAAGTAAAATTTCCTGTGATGGCAAATTTTAGTCAGCAGTTATTCCAGTCTTGAGTGTCAAATGGTCATTCTGATATGCTAATTTACTTAAAAAAAAAAAAAAAAAAAATGTTGAACATGGTTGTACTGCTTGATATTTTCATGGAAACACTCTTCAGGTTTTCTTTGATACATAGAAAGTTTAAAAGAAAAGCATTTACTTGAAATACAAATCTTGAATTTGATGTCACTTTTGATCAATTTAATGCATCCTTTAATTGAAGAAACAATTTAACGCTGCCATGTAAAACTCATATCAAGTGTACATTTTGTTCATTTGGAATTAAGTCCATGATGTTGTTGCAATCAATCACCATTGTGTTTATTCTACAGGAGCTGTCAGCTGATGAAAGTATTATCATTTGGCAAATATTAGATAAATATGAAAAGGTCAGGTGTAGTTCATCATAGGATAAAGCATTTGGACAGTTCTGTGACCACATATTCTGTGTGGGCCTGCTTATATAGATACTGCCAGCAAGTCTCTTTGGTAAGAACATTTCTGCCAAGAAGATTGACATATAGTTAAGATTTCTTTAAAAAGTTTGAAATGATTCATAGTGCAGTCCGATGTTAGTTCTCCATCCAGAAGTGCTTGTGCCATAACGTCAAGCCGCAGCGTCACAACAAAAGAATCGGCATTATATCGAGCAGCTAAGCTAGAGTGTGTGTAATTCTTGACCAGAATGTGATTTGAAAGGAAACACAGTAGAAACAGATGGTTTGGTTTTCTTTGTCAAAACTGTGTTTCTCTTTATTTCCTAATAATATTTTCTATGGAGAGAAATCTGAAGCTAAATATCCAGTGGCTGAAGTAAATACTTTAGTCGTTGACTAAATATCCTGTCAGGAGCGTGATGTTGTAACTCGATCTAAACCTGATGACATCACTTAAATACAAAAACAGTGGAAGGGGGAAGCCACAGCTTTTCTTTTATTAAGCCTAGTGAACTGCCTTGCTGTCTACTGGCTGCGTATGCAGTCTTTTAAGAATCGAAACTTCACAAGAGGGTGATCTGGGACAGTTAACACGAGCACAAAGTGCACAAGAGGTTGACTCAACATTTACACAGATAAAATAAAGAGTTAGTGGTAGTCATGCAATTGGGATGCAGTGTGTTATCCTCATTTTTGCTGTTTTCTTTTTCTGATGATTGTTTTTAGGCTTCAGAATTCTAAAAAAGCTGTGTTCATTTGTGAGGATTTATCTTGATGAAAAAAAGAAACGTAAGAATAATAAACTTGAGTAGTGTTTTTATAGTTAAAACTAAAGCTGAAATCCTCAATAAAGACTCAAAATAATATTTATAAATAATACTTAAATAAATAATACTGTCACAGAGCTCACATATCTCAGAAAGCAGCATACATAATATGCCTACAAATACCCTATAATGACTTAAATTGCTGCATACGCATACAGGCAGCTCACTAGGTTTTTAAAAAGAGCCTTAATGTATCTGAGGACAATAATATCTGAAGATCTGTGGGTTCGCTGAAACAACCCAACTGAGAACTTTCTCTTACAGTAGGTCACGTTTCTAGAAAAAGCAGATAGAAGATGGAAGCTGCATTAATTAGCTTTGCTGATAAGGATTGAAAACATAAGCTGGACTTGGGTGGGCAATTGCTTCTAATTCCGAGCTGTGCTATTGGACTAATTCCCTTCCAGCTCATTCATACAGTAAACCTGATTGCTCATTGATTGTTTTTTATCAATAGCAGACATTGTGTGGTTTTGGTAACTTTAACTGGTTCAAAGAGCCCTTGATTAGGTCACCCTGGTGGAAAGAAAAGTGTGGATCAAAGAGTGGAGTGCTGGTGGATAGGGTGCTGATTTCTTCAAGTTGACAGATTGTTATTTTCAAGTGTCAGTTGTTGTTTTCGGTGATGCCTCCCTGCAGGGCTCAGGTTACCAACTTATGACAGACCTGAAAGTTTGGTGTTTATATGCAAGCAAGGAATCACCTGTAGATGGTGCCGTTGATCTACACATTGCATTGCTGCTGCTGCTGCTGGTTAGAAATGATTTACCAGCCTCATGCAACAGCATGTCATTATTTCCACATAAATACAGCATTTTACTTTGGCAGCTCCCTGTCAATTTAGTAACCCTACTATGCCACTTGACATTTATTCTGCCATTTGAATTCCAGTTTCCTCTAAAAGGTATAGTTCACCTAAAAATGAATATTCTGTCATCATTTACTCACTCAAGTTATTCCAGGAGTTTATTTCTTTTGTTGAATAATATTATCAGTAACTAAATATTTGCCAGTAGCAAAATGAAAGAAGTCAGTGGCTACCGGAAATCATTTTTTTGGGGGTGTTCGGTAATTGTTTGGGTTACACCTAAAAGTATGATAATGTAATATTAGCATATTAATAATATAATAAAATAAATCTTAAAAAATGTCAGAATACACTAAGTAGTACATTTCATGGCAGCTGCAGATACTAAGGCTACGTTTGTAGCAGCCCATGTGTTTAAGACAAGCACCCTATTCAAGAAGATAATATTATTGGTTTTATTCTCAAAGGAGACTTTGGAGTTTTAAAAGGCTCTCAGTCCTGGTCAACCATAGTGACCCAGACGTGTAGAGCCGAAAGTGATGATTGTTATAATTTGCCTGTTTTCAAAGGCATAAATACGGAGACGTGAAAGTCAAAGGTGAACTGCGTAAAACTTCCTGATCAGAGGGGGGCAATGGAGGGAGGCAGCCTCAGACAAGTAGCCGATTCACACAGGAAAGATTTCCATAAGCGAGCTTTACTGTTTTTTCCGCCTTTTACCGCCAAGCTGAAATGAATGGCAGCCTAATTCGAGCAGGCTCCGTCTGTCAGTGTAAGCTACAGGTTAGTTGATGAGTGTTCTGGAATTTGTGTATTCAGGACATTTCCAGTTATTTACCAAATGTTTAGTCCAATAGTGCTGCATTAAGAGGTTTATGCACAGCTTCCATGAATTTAGGTTCGTTTGACAAATCAAGGCCTACTCACAAGCAACGCAGAGGAAAGAATGGTCTTTCGTTGCTCAGGATTTGATTCTATGTTCTCTTATGTGATCTTGTGCTATTCTTTTAATGTATTTGAATTGCTATTGTCATGTGGAGATGATTTGAGATTATTTATGTGGTCTATGTTGGGCAGTGAATTCATGATTAGATTTTAATACACTATCAAAGTTTGTTTTAGATGTTTCTCTACATTCCTGTGGAACAATTAGAAACAGATACAGTACAAACTGGGCAATTGTTGTCATACAGTTTGAAAGTTTCTGATGAGATCATACTAAAAACTAACTTTTAATAGTGGCAAATCTGAGCACAGTGAAAGGGCACACTGGGATCATTTCTCAGGAGAAAAATATAAATTGCACAAGATTTAAGAAAAGTCTCAACTTTACTATTCAAAAGTGTCACATTACTATTCAAAAGTGTTTTTTTTTTTTAAGTACTAAAACTATTTAGCAAAGATTCATTAAAGGATTAAAAGTGACAGGAAAAAATTATGTTTTAAATAAATGCTGTTGTTTTGAACTTTCTATTTAGCGAAGAATACTGAAAAAAAAATGCATCATGGTTTCCGCAAAAATATTAAACTATTAGTTAATGGAAAAAAAATGCTTGTTGAGCACCAAATCAGCATATTATAAATTTAGTTGGTTTTTACTGTTTTAAACTGTAACAATATTTTACAATATTAACATTTTTACTTACATTTAGATTTAGAAAAATACAGCCTTGGTTAGCATAAGAGACTTTAAAAAAAAAAAAGGTAGTTTAGTGTAGAGGTAGTGTATCTCATTGTTCTAGAGGAGAAACAATGGAGAAATTAAAGAAATCTATTTTTTTTATATATATAATTAAAGAATTTTCTTTTTTTAGGTTTGTGTAAAATGTGACTAAATGACAAAAGTATTAAATATTCACAAACAATCTTTGCATAAAAGTAGTTCTGTAAAAAGTCTGGATACCTAAATTCACTGATTTAATTTAGAAAAAAATATTATAATTCTATAAAAACAAATAGATATATGAATCATTCTGCATGTTTTATTCAGAGCCGTATGGTTCTATTGCTGTATGAATTCTGTGCCTTGTTTTCACTCTTTCTCTCTCTGTCCAAGCAGAACCAGTATCCCCTAGACTTAAACCGTAACATTGGGATTTATTGTGAATATATCTATAGGACTTAAGAAAAATGTCAATAATTAGCTCATAAATACAGTAGACCACATTTGAAGCAGATCAAAACCATTCATCAAAGTTGTCTTAAAAACCTAAAAACAAAATTAATTCTTGTCTCAGGACAACTTGAATCTTTTTCCCCTTCAAATGTTGAATTCTGTACATGTGTGTTTGTACAATGCCTATATATATATATATATATTAGGGATGCACGATAATATCGGCACAACATCGGTATCGGCCGATAAAAGCTTAAAATGACCATTATCGGTATCGGCCGATATGAATATTTCTGCCGATGAGCCAAACCGATATTCTCCAAGTGAAATAATTGACCTGTTTTTCAGATGTGAATGTCTGTCTACATTTGTAAAATAATACATTTATGGTAGAATCAGTACAGAAGAGATACATGGATTTCTCTTCAGTAAAATTAAAGTTTAAATTTATCAGTATATATTTGTATATATATCGATATCGGTATCGGCATCGGCCAAAATTATTTAGAAAATATCGGCATATCGAATATCGGCCAAAATCCAATATCGTGCATCCCTAATATATATATATATATATATATATATATATATATATATATATATATATATATAGAGAGAGAGAGAGAGAGAGAGAGAGAGAGAGAGAGAGAGAGAGAGAGAGAGCACCTTAAGAACAGGAGGTTGCCCTGACTTTCTGTCCCGTTACACTATCAGGGCTGTTTTTGTAAGTGTTGGTAATTGGTGGGTTTAGTCCGCTAACACAGGCAAAGCAGTCACTAACCAGATCAGTTAATGAAGAACGCTATTAGAGATATCCTAAGGGCCGACTCCAGAACGTCGTCCTGCTTTAACAAACTCTTAGACATTACTGCACGCTTGCCAGAGATGTTACTCTTTCTCGGTCCTTAAAGGCACAGGAAACTGAAGAACAACATGTGATATGTCATTTAGAAAGACTCATAAATGCACATACACAGTTTTCAGAGCTCCAAAATGATCATTTTAGCTAATTTTAGTGATTTACATCAGGAAAGCGAGTTACATTAGCTCACTGTTTTTTTTTCTTTTTTTGTCTCAGGGGTTGTCAGATTTAAATTCAAGCTGTGAGTTTAACTGGATTTAACCTGGTACAAGAGGGATTGCAGGCTGTAAGATTTGGCTTGAGTTCAGTAGAGCTATAGTCAATGCTGAAATATATGAAGTGCTAAAATCTGAAACTTGACCCCATTAAAACGCAATCAGCTATAAGAACAAACTTAAAATAGATACATATTTCATTATAGTTTCATATAAACATTGAGTGAAACTTCAACACACTATAATGGTTATATCAATTACATTTCTTTCCATTACTCAAATATGTTTCACGGTTCAGAAGATCAATTATGTTGAGGTTATTAATGTTCTGGCTGGATCGAGGAAGTCATTGATGAATGATTTCATCGTTTAATCTAAATGTCAGTTAACTTGTTGTTCATTTTTTCAGAAGCGGTTACCCTGTCCGTGACGCCGTTCCCTGATGTGACACTGTTTAATGTTAAGTCACAACTTCAATGGCCTCTCCACACAGGCGCCCATTGTTCTCTTTGACTGACTTCACTGTTCACCAGCGATCCTTTTCACATAAACTCAAGCGCCACATCAAAAATGGACCATGAGAGTGATTTGTGTTTTGAATTAAGTTATTACAAGAACTCTATTGTCGATTGTTGCAATGTAGGAAACAACCTATATTCCAGGACCAGATGTCCGAAAGCCCGTTTTGTGATCGCGTCCACCAATCTGAGAGATTTTAAGGTGTCGCAGTTCAAGTAGAGGGTATTGTTTCTTATGCAGAGAATTGTGTCAAGTAAGCCAATGCATTGAGGTTGTGAAGCCAAACATTTTAGAGAATGCGCAGGATTCGGAAATGGTGATAATATATTTTTTTTGTACTTTAATTGAGTAAGAATGCATTGAACTGATGTGATAAGACGATTTTATAATGTTACAAAATAATTACATTTCATAAATGGTGTTCTTCTGAACTTTATTTTCATTAGAGAATCCTAAAATAAATGTATTATGGTTTCTACAAATATATTAAGTAGTTGATAATAATAAAAAATGGTTCTTGACCACCAAATCAGCATACTACGATGATTTGTGAAGGATCGTGTGACTGGAGTAATGACGGCTGATAATTCAGCTTTGCGTCACAGAAATAAATTACATAAAATAATTTGAAACTTTAAAATACAAAAGGGTTATTTTACACGGTTACTGTTTTTAGTTATTTCTGATCAAATAAATAGAGACTTCATGAATATAAGAGACGACTTTCAAAAATATGGAAAAAAAAAAAATCATACCTACCCCAAACTTTTACAGAAATGTAACTGTTCCCAAAAAAGAAAAAAGAAAAGTTGTTTTTCAATAAAAACAAATTGTATTCAATATTGCTTGTCAAGTAAAATTATCTTGTTTAAAAGAGTTGGAAAATTAGACAAAATGCATGTTAAAAACCTTTTTATTTATTTATTATTATTATTATTTTATAGAACAAAAACTTTGTTTGAGAAAAAGCAGACACAACTAACAATTTAAGGGAAGGTTTTATTAAAGAGTCAATTGCAACAACAAAAGCATTTGGTCTTAAGTGCCAACGCTATTGTTCCTGGCATTGTTACCTAGTTTGTGTGATAGTTGTGCTCACAGATCAGAAAAATGTCCATTATTGCCTTGCATTTAAGAAGCTTCCTGAGGTTTTCCTGCTTTAGTAACTCAGCCACTCACCATGAAGTCCATTAGTTATGTGGCTTGAGGAGAAGGAGAACCATATAAGTCATTTTTCATTACTGCACTTTTATAAACAAATTTAATGCAGTCGGTTTTGAAATTTTAAAAAATCCATTGGCTTTCTCATTGTGGATAGAAACATGCGGTTAGCAAAAGGTTTTATTTTCCCAGGACTAAACTCCTGGACACACACACACACACACACACACAGTGAAGCTGAATCCACTATTAAGGCTAAAGTGTGAGAAAATGAACCCCGGCACTGTTCTCTGAGCAGTGACCCTGAGTCGACAGCACAGAGAGCAGGGCACTGACATGTGGCATGATGGGTATTGTGCTTGTCATCTTCCCAGTCACAAACACCCCTTAAAGCGCACACATACAGATGCACTCAGCAAGTCAGCTGTTAAAACTTTCAAAATTAGGCTGATGATTGTTTCCGTGTGGAGCTAAAGGTGCCAAGTGGAATGAGTCAGGTCTGTTAGGGAGCTGCGGTGACTGGCATGGATTTCTTCGACTACTGACATTCCTCTCAGCTGCGGTATTCACAGCCTTCGCTGTAATAATCCGCCCTGTTCATCAGGTGTTTTCAATTCGTCCCTAGTGACGTGTAACAGACACCTCCACTGGGGCGGTTGAAAATAGAGCACGCTCCGAGCCGCATTAGGTGCTGAGGCTTTGAGATACTCCTGCTGAAATTCTGGAAAATTCTTTGAGAGTGACTACATGAAACACATTGAAACCGTTTGTGGCAGCTTTGTGAAAAATGTAAACAGTCTGTCTTATAAAAACTTAACGATGTAGAGATTTGTGGATGACAGAATAGGTATTGAATAAAGCTTCCAATCCGTTCAAGAATGTGGGCTTGATGAGCCGCATAGGAAAGGATAGACGGTCAGTGCTTACTAAATACTGACACTTTTATCTAAAGTGACATTGAATTAAAGGTGTTTATCCAGTTCATGCATTTTTTGGGGGAATCAAACCCTTGCCTTGGCCTTGTTACCGTCATGATAGAGTAACATAAAACTGCTCAAGTATGCTAACATTGTTTTTATGCCTTGTAAATGTATATCTTTGGTTTTCTGTGGGGTTTTGAATGGTGTTGTTGCAAAGTTCTGTTGATGTAATTGTCTTCAAGGTAATGGTATCTTATCTCTGTTGAAAATCGGTTATGAATACAATAATTAATACAGTAAATGAAACAGATTATTAGAGTACTTTTCCAAAAAAGTACTATTTCAGAAATTTGCAATTTCTTTGTAATTATAAAAATTACTAGCAAATTTACTAGCAAATTTTTTCTACCTCAGCTTTTTTAGTTTTAGCTTTTTGTAGTTATGAAAGTACTTTGACATTATCAAATTGTTTTTTTTGTTTAAAAATGTGTATTTATTTATTTTGATTTTTGTATTTTTTATTAGTGTTAGAAAAAAAAATCGTTTCATCTGCAATAATTGCTGGAAATTTTACATTTTTTTATATTTTTTATGTTTTAGTGACCTGGAGCTATTATTGTTTATTTTTTTTTAAATTATGTATTTTTATATTCAAGAAGGTCACTAAAACATTCAGGTCACTAAAACATTAAAAATAAAATTTTCCAGCAATTATTGCAGATGAAACGATTTTTTTTTCTAACACTAATAAAAAAATAATCTAAATAAATAAATACACATTTTTAAACAAAAAAACTAAACAATTTGATAATGCCACAGTACGTTCATAACTACAAAAAGCTAAAACTAAAAAAGCTAAGGTAAAAAATGTACTCAGAATTTGCTAGTAATTTTTATAATTACAAAGAAGTCTATATATATATATATATATATATATATATATATATATATATATATATATATATATATACATATCAGATATATATATATATATATATATATATATGTATATATATATATATACATATATACATATCAGATATATATATCAGACTATATATAGTCTGATACTTTTTTTTCCCCTAAACAAGAATAAAATCTGTTCTGCTTAAAGAAATGCATTTTTAAATAAATGAATTTAAAAGAAAATATGCTTTTGGCTCGTGAAGTAAAATCAGACAACATAAGCGACAACTCTAATGAAAAACATATTGCTTCATCTGAAAATGGGCCACATAAGTTCATCTATTCTTTATTCATTTTATTTCCCTCTCAATCAGATACTTTAAATTAGCAATAAACATTTGACAACGTTTTAAGACGGAGCCTTACGGGCGGGATCTGGTTTGATGGATCATTTAAAGAGATTGTTGGATGTTCATGACATTTTCATTCTCGTGATCCAGAAAACTGGTCTCCATTGTTGTAAAAATAAAATACAAAAATTGTAAACTGTCCTACGAGCAGGCCAAAACCAGAATGATGATGTTCCCACACATAACAACAACCAGCATTTGTCATGTTGACCATACAATAGAGCCCGACCAGACTTTTAACACAACTCTGCACAGCTGCAAACACACACTCGGCCATCTTAGTCTTTTGACATTCTGTAAAATGTGCTTCAGTCCACTCATCTCTGACCATCTGAGGAGCCTTGTTAACCAGCTGCCTTTGATGTGGGAACATCCAGATCCACTTCATTCTGCAGTTTGTACGTGTTACTCATGTCAGTAAGTTTGGGTGTTTGTGTCATGCGAACACAATTCTTTTAATGGAGTCTGTGGGAAGGTAAACATGGAATGTAGGTTGCTTTGATTTTCTCAGTGCTAACCAAATAGTTTGGAAAAGAAAATGGAGGTCAGTCGCTACAGTACGATTTAAATATGGTCCTTGAAAGGACTTTTTGTATTCCGTAGCAGCAAAAAGACATTAATTTATAGCTTTGAGAAAGAGAGTTCACATTTGTGCATTCAAGTTTTTGGCTGTGCACATCTAGAGAACCTTGTCATTTTCCTTTAAAATTTACATTTACTTTTTCTCATATAGGCATTTTTTTATTGAATGCAACTTACAAAAAAGAGAAATGTTGAACAGTCATATGCACTTCTTTTATTGTACTTAGACTACCAGGTTTTATATCCTTTTTTGAAGCTTGAAACCTCCTTTCCACATTTATTATAATTGAATGGTAAAAAAAGAACCAGTACATTATGATGTTTTATTCATGTTTTAAAGGAATAGTTTACTCCAAAAATGAAGCATTTGTAAACTCTTCCATTTAAAACTTGTGAAAAAGTCATCTCGTCTGAATCAGGAGAAAAATATCAAATCACTGATCAAATACTGTTCTAAACAAATATGTTGGTGAATTTTGAGGACAACAGTAAGGCTTATTATGGCTTGTGATTTGTATTTAAAGTTAGAACACCTCACTGATAGATTTGTTTCTTACAAACACACAGCTCTTTGCTTCACAAGACATAAGTTGATCGTCTGTATTGTTAACTTATATTATTATGTTTAATCAGCTCTGGAGCCTATTGGAAGTGGGCCATTTCTTTCTGTGGCGTTTCTTCTTTAACTCTTGTTTAGTGAGAGTTTGGTGTGTCTGGGACACCAGAGGGATTCTGCAGTGCATCATGAACTCTCCTCGCTCAATTCCTCTTACTCTCCGCTGCCTCATCACCTGCTTTGTGTTCACACACAAACTCATACTCCAGTTGCTCGTATATGCCTGCGTTCTCCATTGATATGGACTGGCCCTGTTTTGTAGCATTATCCTTTTCAACAAAACATAGATGTAGGGAGATTTCAGACACAATTGTAAGTTACAGCTAAGGTCTCCCACAGCTGCTCCAGACTATACACTCGAAGGACAAATCTAGATACTTCTGACTCTAAATTCTGATTAAATGAGCTTTGTTCAAAGTTGATGTGCAATGCCGATAAACACACACCTGTGAGTGAACATTATATATTACTGTGCCAAGTTGTGGCATTGCCAAATTATTAATAATGAAATGAACTAAAGTAATTGGTGAAAATGTATTATTATTATCAGTTTAACTACTTACATTTTGGTCTTTTTTAATAGCACATCTTCACGCACACACACAAACTGCTGTTAATCTTAGTTATATATTATATTTATGTGGAGTTATTTTCAATGTGCAGTCTTTTCTTTATTGCTACTGCTTTGTTAAATGATATGATTTTTCTGTATTCATTGGAGGAAATTAAGCTTTAGATGTGGTTAATAAAAAAATCTACATATTATAATTATAAAAATGATTATGAATATTTATAGAAATATGTAATTGTTTTAACAAAAAAAAAATCATATTTTATTCTAGATACAATAGATTAGACTGATAAACAGCTTCAAGATGTTTCTAAAACTTTTAACAACACATTTCATGCAGTCTTTTTCTTTACACTTTCAAAAACAGAAACACACAAACCGCAATTTTTGTCCCTTGATGCTTTTAAAAGCTTGTTCACAGATTCATATCTCCTTTAACATTGTTTATCTTGGTTCTGAAGCCATGAAGTGGGCAAAACCTTCCCAGGACCAACAGATCAATTGTGACTTTTCCGTCAGTTTTCTTCGCCCTGAGCAAATGTTTTCACGGCTGCGTCCGTTTGGCTGTCAGTTTGCTCTGACGTGCCTGTTTTATTGGACTCTCCCCGGCCGCCTATAACGATTCTAATGAAACATATTTCAGGGTTTCACCTCGCAACATCTGTTAACAGCTGCACAGAAATTAATTAAGAGGCTGAAAAACTAGAGATAATAAAACAATATTGCTGGCCACCTTGCGCTCATATAAACAGCATTGTTTGGAGTGTTTATGCGGCCACAATTGCACAAGATTGGAAAGTAATTGATCCCTCAGCATCTTGGCTGCGTTTGGCATATAAATGGGTGACTGAAGTGTTAACCAAACTCTTTTTGGCATTAATCTTAGTACTTACTGCCAGATGGATAGAGAGCCTATCTACAAGTTAACTAGGGCAAATAGTGGAGTACTGCCAGTGGAACACGATAGAGGGCAAAGCGACAGCGGCTGACAAATATCACTTGCAATCTGCTGAATAGGCTGGTAATGGGTTCCTCGATCTTGACAATTCTGCTAAGAGTGTCATGCGGTTGAAGCCTGAGAAAATGTGCCCCGAAGCGGTAACCTGATCTGATTTGATAAGTCAGATATGTCAGACTTCCACATGTGTCGGGGTTTGTGCACTGACATATTTGATGTGGAGAAGTCAGAAATGATCTTTGAAAGTCCGTTTTCTGCCCAAGACAATATATTCCATATCAGAATTCCTCCAGAAATAATGGATATCTTGGGATTTGTGCATATCGGGGGATGATTACATTTCTTTTTTTTTTTTTTTTTTTTTTGAAAGAGTGGTTTGATGGTCTGATTGCTCTGGTTGGCTTTGAATGGCAAGTGTTTTTGAAGGAGTGAGAGTATTTAGATGACAACTTAAACCAGCTTCCAAAATAAAACTAAGCCTTTCATTTCAAAAGAAAACTATGACATAGGATATATGGGTTTAGCATCCTTATCTTGGAAAATATGTCTACATGTTAAATATGTATTTTTTTTTTCCATTTGTATTCTGCAAGTAATGAAAGTCTTTAATGACCAATTTTGCATGGTCACATAAAAGCCCACAAATTGCCACACAGTTTAACTTTCCAGATGGACACAAAACTCAACATGTTTTGGAGCACATTAAGAGTTTTATTTATTTATAAATGACAAAATTAAATGTGACATGATCTGGATTCTGGATTCCCCTAATCTTTTACTTTGGTTACACTTTATTTCGATAGTCCACTTCAGACATTCTACTGACTATAAGTAACTTTGTAACTACATGTAAAACTACATATCAACTAAATCTCAGAAATTTTCAACTACATGTCTTCTATCTCTCAGAGTAGACTGTTAGGGTAAGTTAAGGGTTAGAGTTAGGGGTAGGTTTAAGCTTAGTATAAGTTGACAATAAGTTGACAAAGAAAGTGTTAGAAGATATTAAGCAGACAGACTACTAATACTCTACTAACTGCTAGTTGACATGTAGTTGGAAGGTTACTTACTGCTAGTAGAATGTCTAAAGTGGACTATCAAAATAAAGTGTTACCTTAATTTTTTCAAAGGTTTGGGGGAATGAATATTTGCTGAAAATGTTAAGAAAATTAGGAGTTTTGTTTATTCATTTTTTTCCCATCTAGAGGAGTTGAACTGTTACCTTGCAGTGCCAAGGTCACATTTCTCATTTTTGTTGATTTACTAAAATAATTAAACATAGATAAGCTGAAACTGAAAACTAAAACTTAGTACAAACTACATCGACATTAATAATAATAACTAATATAACAAAATGTTATATCAATGATACTCAAATAATGTTTTATTTCCATTTTTGCAACTTTGAGATGTAAATGTCATCACAAACAATCAATATCTCAGGTTTCCACACTGCATTAATGTGTCAAGCCATAATGATATCATATCTTGTTTTATGAGAATGTTTGCAAGCAGCAAACCTCCATCAAGTTCTTCAAGTTGTAAAAATGAAAATCAGTGTGTGAGAGAAGTATAAGCGGACAGTGTTAGCAAATGGTTATGGCTTCTTGCAAATGTCCCTTTAAGGGGAAAAAGTGCAAAGCATCCAACCTCTGGTGGCTACAGCATGACGCACACTGCTGGCTGTCACCCACAGCTCTAGTGGGTTAGACATTTGAGGATGCATCATAAAAACACATCCTGTTGAGGTTCCTTAGATCCTGGGCCAGTGCTCTGTAACTGGATACTCTAACTTTAAGACTGCACCTTGATTTTTCATGCCATTAAGTGATATACTGGATCATTGCATATAGCAAAATAAAATAATGCATCTGTATTGCATACTTGCTTATAAGCTTGTTGGGAATTTCATAATAAATTTTTTTATTTATTAGTAGTCTATACTGCCCTACAAAGCAAAAAGGCAGTAACTACCCAGAGTGCAGAACTGAAAAAAATTACTTAAAAGTTATCCTGTCATCCAGCCTAAGTAGTTACTGTACAAACAACTACCATTTTTCTCCAAAACGTCACACATTTCAGATAAGACGTTTTGTCACATAACAAAGGATGCCTTGAATGTCATGAAAATTACAATAACTAGCTTTTGACCAAAAATGCAGTTACTGCCTTTTTGCTTTGTAGTAGTCAAAGACAGAAGCCTTTAAGAAATAATAATAATAATAATAATAATAATAATAATAATAATAATAATAATAAAATAAATATTACTATACTAGTAAGTAAAAATTTGTATTATATTACATTATTAAACATAAAAGTACTAAAAGGGGGTTTCTGTAGTAATGCCATAGAATAAACATTTTGGTTCCCCGAAGAACCTTTACACACAGTTCTTTTTTTCTTGCATATTTGAGTAAAGTAGTTTTTAGAAGCTTCTAAAGAACCTTTTCACTGTACACAATCTTTGGTGGAATTGAAAAGGTTCTTAATGGATGCCAATAAAAAAACGTTATTTTTGTAAGAGAAGAAATGCATCACCCTCAAAATATGTGTTGATAAATGATTTAATTTGCTCATTATGGAAATGTTTGCATAACCTTTAGCAGACAGAATAAAACAGTGAGGTCTACCAATACAGATATAATGTGTGTAATGACATCACTGGGGGCCAAAACTAACCTTTCAAGGTTTGCTTATCATTTAGACCAAGCAAACTAATGGCATCGATACATCACAATCGAATTGGAAAGAGGAGCGGTTTTTATGTGACACGTTTACATTCTAACTCATCACCTAGTTTGCAAGCTTATTGTCAGCCAGTAAAAACACAGAGAGGGATTGGGCACGAAACAGTCGCCAACAGACTGCACAATTAAAACATTACAGTACGGGCTGGCCGCAAATGTTTCAGTAAAACTAATTGGATGTTTGACTTACCCAATTGTACTCTAAAGCCTCGTCTAAAGTAACAAATACCCCGTTCCCTCCGTGTACAGTGTGTAATCTTGCTGAAACCTCAGCTGCTGTTTTGGGACTCTAGGGGAATGTAATGTTTTATAAACAAGGTGGGAAAATGAAAACCAACTGGGAATAATCTCCATGGCTAATCAGCTCCAACTCGCCGTCCACATTCAGGTCTCCTCTGGAAGCGAAAACTCAAAAACGTTGTGGTTTTGCACGACGTCTGGCTTCAGTCGGTATTTTGCGACCTGCGCGACTGTCATGGGCGGCTGAAAATAACTCCAGAGGAGAAGAATAAAATAACGAGATACGTTTGATATCAGATCCGCCTTGTGTCTGTATGCCTGTATTAAATCTGTCATCATCAAGGGCAAGCGGTGCGCTTTAAAAGGAAACTCTCGCCCGATCCTTCTCAGATGATATTGCGCCATGTCAGTGGGCCCTAAATAATAGCCTTTTCCAGTAAGTGAGCTGCGAATGCCGTTTGAATGAATCCAAAGCCTTTCAGAAAGACATATTTTCCATATGTGCACAGTTGGCATGACTGGCTCGATATCAGATTCGAGATGATACAGTTGAAATGAATTCGCAAGGGCTGTTCCTCCATCCACTCGCCTATCTTTAATGCTCCATATTCATATTTCAGCTGTTCCGGTTGTGTGAATGTACCCAAGCTGGAGAGTATCTATCAAAAATCATGTTTCTTGGCAATGGTAGCTTTAACATATCTAACCCACTGCCGTACTGTTATAGTATAACAATACCCCAATGCTCAGGAGCTGTAAAGGTCTAACGTGAATGTTTTTCTTGGTTGGGAGAGTAAAATTTCTCTGCATACTTTTTAACGCCCTTTTCTCCCAAGGCAACAATAACATACCATGGGCTAGCGGTTAGCATGTCTGATGTCCCCTCTCAGGCTCTTTCTCTGTTTATGCCCCGCGAGTGTCAGAATGTCCTGCCAGGCCTACTTCCTCTCATATCTGCTGACATTAGCTAGAGGTCTGCATTTATTTGTACAGCTTTTGTGAAGGAATTGTAGTGGC
Organism: Carassius gibelio; assembly: GCF_023724105.1. Lineage (NCBI taxonomy): Eukaryota > Metazoa > Chordata > Actinopteri > Cypriniformes > Cyprinidae > Carassius > Carassius gibelio. Next base: position 4,989,487 of record NC_068407.1, on the reverse strand, counting down.
TGCCAATATCCTCCATCCATTCCATGATCAACATAGCAGACATTTCATAGACATTCACCTGCAGAGAGCTATAGCGAGTCACTGATGATTATGGTTTTATCAATATGTTTTGTGGACACAACAAAGTTGCGCTTTGGAAATGCTCTTGTAAGTTTGGTTGCTTGAAGATAATTGTTTTCCTGTTATATATTAATATTTAAATTTGATTTATAGTATATTTGTATTTAACAAGTCTTTTTTTTTTAAAAGAAATTAATACTTATATTTCTCAATTATTCAATGTATTTATCGAAAGTGACGTCATGTGACACTGAAGACTGGTAGTAATGGCTTCTATAATGTTGTTTTGCCATCACAAAATATTTGTTCTCTTAATAATGCTGAACGCAGCCTCCCTCATGTTGCCAAATACAGCTATTTTAAGCATTTTTGGACTTGTTCTTTCCACTTAATTCGACACTTTAGAAAGTTAAGTTTGAAGTTGCAGTTTAGGGTCAGCGATGTTCATGTTATTTGCAATAATTTCAGTTTATTTGTTTATTTATTTGTTTTATTTTCATAGCAACATGGAAGTAAATGAATATAATATATATGATTTATATAAAATATGTTTTTATGTTACAGAATGAAATTAAATACGCAAACATTGGCCATGAAGAAGTCTATGCTATTTCATTCAGTAGTTCCATTTTCACAACGTCATACTAAAAACATTCATAAGAGGACTAGACAAAGTTATCATCTATATAGCAATGTTTATTAATGAACAGTAATATGTATTGTTACATGAATAATAAACAACTGATACATTTATACTCCTAACCCTAAAGTAAGTTATTAACAAATGTTGCTGCAATAAATATGGTATACTTTAACAGTCTTTAACAGATGTTTGTGAAAACATCTTTCACAAACATCTACATCCATGTATATTTTAAAGTGTTAAGTGCATATTGTATTTAGGTATTGTTGTATTAGGCTATAGCACAATTCTTAACCCCAGACCTCACTAATAAATTACATTAAAAAAATAAACACTTTATATTGACTATAATATACTATATATACTGTAAAATCACTGTATTTTAAATAAAATAAATGCAGCTTTGGTAAGCAAAGGAAAAAAAAATACAGACCTCAAAATTTTAAAATAAATAAATGTAAAATATGAGATATAATATAATAATGATTAAATTACTGTTTGTACTCTTCCTTTCTGTCTTTCATGTTCCGGTCCCTACATTTTTTTTACACACACACATTTATATCCGCGCGCGTGTGTGTGTGTGTCTATATATATATATATATATATATATATATATATATATATATATATATATATATATATATATATATATATATATATATATATATATATATATATATATATATATGCAAAAAAGATATGTACTAATATATTTTTGTGACACTAGCAAGTTTATGCGATTCACAATGTTTCATTGGAGTGGATGGGGCTGCTGTTTTAATATATTCTTCTTTTTCTTTTAACAATTGTTATACAATGTTTAAAGCATGAATATATCACCACTTAACCTTAGGGCTCATGTAGGTCTGTCTAGAGAGGTTTACATTTATTCATAAAAACAACCCTATGGAGAAAAAAAAGAATGCTTTTTGCTTTAAACAATATTTAGTCTTTAATTTTTTTTTGACATGTACAAACTGATTTGGGATGATCTTGTGGCTATAGCACTTGTAAACATGCCTAGAATGATGGAAAGGGTGTTAGCACTGGCTACATCATGGGAAAAGGGGGAGAAACGCTCACCCCTAATATTTGGGTTTAGCACAAGGTCTCATATCATTGCAAGCTACAGGTGAGGCGTTCAGCGTTGTGTAACTGTTAACATCAGTTTTGTCAGTTCATTATTGGTTTCACACAGTGTACGGATCTGGAAAATAAACCAGACACGGATAAACAGTGCGAAAGTTTGAAAAAATGAGATTGTTTGGAGCCAGTTTTACTCATGTGTGAAATTCCTATCAAAGGTGGTACATCATAGTTTTCTGAACAGCATGTTAATAATCACATACTGTACAAGTCAAGCGTTTCACGAGCCAGTCTGATTACAAAGGCAAAACACACTTTTGAAAAGACCTGTGAACGGATGGCTGCCGTGATTGTGTTGGTGGATTTAATTCCACATGCGTTCCTCCTCTTGTGATTAATAATGACAGCAAGGGCAATACAATCTCCCTCTAGTCCCAGAAAACAAGCTTGAAATGACAATAAACATTCTGCAGACATGAAAACAGAGATAAGTGCCATGCCGATAGAGCTAGACTTAATAAACAGCAGGAGACGAGTGGGATGGACGAGCTGGGAATCTTAATGAAGTGATTCTCTTTCAGTTCATACAGTGATAAGGTTCAGGACTGGTTCAGACGATTGATCTTTCCGCCGGAGGAGGGGGGTCTTGAAATTGGGTCCGTCTCTCATTTTCTTTCATAGTGGTTTTCTTTATTTCTCTATTCTTTCTTTTCATAATTAATACAGTCAAACTTTTTTGTTCAGCCATTTAACCCCACGTGCACCTATGCTCTTTCTTATGCCTGCAGTTAATCTGTTAATAGAGCCACCAAAAAAAAAAAAAAAAAAACAGTATCTGCCTCTTTTTTATGTTCAGAGTCAAAGTCTGTGTGTGTGTGTGTATATATATATATATATATATATATATATATATATATATATATATATATATATATATATATTTATATATTTATATATCAATGAATTAACACACTATATATATATATATATATATATATATATATATATATATATATATATATATATATATATATATATATATATATATATATATATATATCAATGAATTAACACACACACACACAGATCATAAAATCATAAAAAACAACAATTATTTAATTTTGTTGACAAAAGCATAAATGTATTAGCAACTTATAATGTAATATATAACACATATTTTTGATATTGTTATTTTTAGAAGTATAAAAAATGTATATACAGTCCATTTAAAGTTTTGAAATGTGTAAAATTGTTGTTTTATTTATATTTATTTAAGTCCCCAAGGCTAAATTAATTCATGTCTTAAATACAGTAAAATGGCATGATATATTGTTACAATTAAAAAACGTCAAAGTTGAATATCCAGTCGTCAGTGTCACAAACCATTCTAATATGCTGAAACTTTTTTTTAATATATTTAAAGGGTTGTGTGGCTTTGTTATGAATATTTTCGTGAAAATCACGATACATTTTTTTTGCGATTCTTTTGATAAATAGAACGTTTAAAAGAACCGCATTTATTTAAAACATAAATATTTATGTTTTATTATAAATATCTTTAGTGTCACCTTTGATCGATTTAACAAACAAATTTGTTTCTAAAAATAACATCTTTTAAACTTTTTTGACTTTTGAACGGTAGTGATGCTGCTTTGATATCTCAGGAAGGAGGTCCGTAGCATCAAAGATTTAAAAACCCCAGACCTAAACTAATGTTTAAATGATGTTAGGGTGCATTTGACTTGTATTTGAGCTGAATGACAGCACTATAAGTCATTTATTCACAGAGTAAGACGTTTTCCGGTGGATGAGTCTCTCCCAGACAGAACCATGAGCTCATTTTTTCCAGCTGTGCATCAGCAGCATCTGGGAATCTTGGCAATGGGAATAATGCCTATCCTAAATAACGAGGAGAGAATCCTGGCAGATTTCAAGGAATTCTGAAAAACAGGTACGACCCATAAACCTTATAGGCTTAACTTAAACCCACCTTAGGTCTCACTGAAATGGCTAATTAGCCACAGATTTCCAAAAGGAATGTCTGCTGCGCTGCGTCCCATCAAGATACTCCTGATTTCTGTGCAGCTGTGGTTCAGAATAGCGTGCCATCCTCCTTCCGTCAGTCCCAGCACTCTCAGACGACCATGAAGGAGAGTCTTTTATATCACTTCGCAATGTGATTAGTGGAGAGTGTGAAATATCACACACTTATCCACATCCACCTTCCGACGTGGAGATTTCAAGGTGTCTGTTTTTTGGTTCTGCTTCAGAGGGCTTATGATATCATTATTCTCCAAAAGCCCTTTGGTTCTGTTCTTTTCCTCTCAGTGATCAGCCCATTATTCAGGTGATGCTGGGTACTTTTGTGAGTCCCTGAGGAGGTAGATGGATGTTGAAAAGAAAAAGAAAGCTAATTATTCCAATTATTTTTAAAAATGTGTAATTTTCACCTTTACAGCCTCCAACACAGTTATTTGGTGAGGTCGTGAAAGAACGCCTCTTCTGTCAAGATATGCATGCAGTGTATATGTTAGCACACACTGTATTACAATTCCAAATGTTTGTATATAAATTGTTAGATGATGGGAGTTTTGAATAAACACTGACTCTTCCTCCTCTCTTTGACAAACACACACACACACACAGTGTATGAAAACGAAAGAGAACAGGTATGGCCACATGAGGCGCTTTTCCTGGCCACAGTAAAAATCCCTGCTCCACTGCCAAGTGCAATATTTCCCATGCAGCTTCACTCAGACATGGTCAGACAAGTGATAATAGTGCTTGAAGCCACCATACTGCTCCTGGCTTAAAAGAGATAACAAGATGAGCACTTCAAACTTGACCCCTTTTTTGTCAGCGTCCATGCCGCAGAGCGGGAAACCTTTTAAGGCTGGCCTGTTTGGCTATAATCCAGAGAAGAGGAGCTGTGAGCGCAGGGTGAACAGAGACAGTGAGCGAGGACGGATAACACAGCTTTTAAAAGCACAGAGGAGTCAAACAGAGAGTTATAATGAATACACTGCACATCGCCTGATTCACAGAGTGATTGATAGATAGATAGATAGATAGATAGATAGATAGATAGATAGATAGATAGATAGATAGATAGATAGATAGATAGATGGTTGTGTTGAAAGCTTTGAGATATAAAAAGAGAGATGGAGAGGGGTAGAAAAGCGAAGGCATGTTTTTAATAAAGGTGTAAATTACAATGTGGGCTTCCAGCCGTGACTCTGACAAAAAAATTGCAGGCCTGTTGTATGTCTTGGCCCTTTGGTGGTGGACTTGCATAGTGAATGTAATAAGCAGGTCTCTTAAGGGTATTTAAATGTACATCCATCAAAAATCAATTTGCAAACCAAACATTATCAAACCACAAGTGACTTATGAATGGTCATTTCAGCTCTCGGCTGTAACTCAAATGAACCAGATTTTATTTTAGGTCTGAAAGCAACGATTCCATAAAAATCCCATGATTGTCGGTGGGACAGCATCTCGAAATTCAATTCTGCTGTTTGAACAGTCGGATATTACTGGTATTCATTCATTCAATATTACCACAAATGTTAGGTGCTGCTAGTAATGCTGGGGAAGATGCATCTAAAATGAAAGTCATATGTGTGTGTAAATAATTCATTTATATCTATAAAAAAATTTTTAGAACAGTTTTTTTTTTTTTTGCATAATTTTTCTAAAAGGTTTACTACATAAAAATTAATAAATAAAAATACAATTAATAAAAATCACAATCCCTAGGGTTAAAAGATAATTCTTAGTATTTAGAAACTGTTAATAAATAGGATAAATTATTTATTTATTTATTTATTTTGCCCATACAGTGAAAAAAGGTTGCTATATGAGCAAAAACAGCTCAAATATTCTTTAGAATTTCTTATTTTGTGTTCTGCTGAAGAAACAAAGTCATCAGGTTTGAAATGACATGAAGGGGAATAAAAGCTGATAGATTATTATTCTTTTTATAAAAATTTTCCTCAGACGTATTAGTAGTATGAGACAAAAGAAAGTGTTTTTTTTTTCCTTCTCGCTTTGTCTCTCTGTTTAAAGGTCTATATTAAAAAAAACCTTTTTTTATGAAAAATGTATGAGTATCAGAGGGTTCAGTTGCCTGCCACATCATGTAAAGGACTGCTTCAATAGTAATTTTTCAACAACATCTGCTTGATATTTATTTAGTTTCTGTTATTTACAGGGTTTTTTTTTTGTTGAAAGCTGATCTATAGCAAAACTGTTGTTACGGTGCTAATTCAAAATTAAGTTGTTTAGTCTGTTATTTCGAAGCCAGAAAAGTATCTGGCCACATCTCAAACATCTCTTGCTATTATTTCAAAGCATTTAAAAAAGGTTTCTTAGAGTGAAATGTTTGTCACATTTATGAGGTTTGTAAAGGAGGATTCTAAATGGCACATTGACAGATTTGCATACTACGTCATCGTCCATTTCATTTCTCAACTTCAGCAAGCTCTGTTTTGTCCGTCAGACAATTCTGTGATGTGAGACAGTCTCTCACCTGGGTCGCAAGTGGAAAAGGCATCCACACACTCCATCTTTTGTCTGGCCGTGATCAGATCTATATTAATGAGCAGGTCTTCACCGTGGGACTTCCTATTTAGTGACTGACACTGAGATGAATAGAGCTGGTGGCGAACAACAGGCGGCTGTCAAAGACAAACGAGAGAGCAGGCCACCAATGAGCTCGAGCCAGACAGGCTGACTGGGTGCAGACCAGGCGCGGGGCAATTTATCTCCAACTTGAATATATCATAGAGATTGATAGGCATGTACACTGGGTCGAAAAGCAGACACGGGCGTCCCATGTGTGTATGTGTTAAAGAGAGAGAGAAAGAATGAGAAACAAAGCGAGACAGCTGCAAGAGGTTGATGCACGACTCTTCAGTTTAGATTTTTGAGGTTTTATGAGTTGAGGCAAAAATCAATTTGTGGTTGTACGTTTTTACAACAATATTATTTAACGCGCCTTGCACAATAAATCACCAGCAGCATTTAGGTCACAATTAATAATTAATGATGTCATGTTCTTAGGTTTTCTGTATTTTTATTTGAATTGATTTATAGTTCAGGAGAATTGATTTAGCTCAGGTTTCACTGAATATCAGCTGAATGAATTCTTCTTTTAAAGTTCTCCTAAAATGAAATAGATGCAGATGAGACAGCTGGCTCAGAATTAAATATAATTTTTGATTGCAAACCATCTGAGCATGCTGTGAGATATTGTCAAAATTTTTGAGGCTTTATGAGTTGATTTACAAAAATAAAAATCTATTTTTAATCAATTAATTTGCCTGGTACAATAACATGACTAGAAGCAAATTGGTGACAATAAACAATGTCATTTTCTCAAAGGTTTGTTATTTATTTATTTATTTTTTAATTGATCTTCAATCTTCTAATTGGTCTTGGATGTTTCTTCTGAAGTTCTCCTAAAAAGAAACAGACACTGATAAGACAAATGAAAAAAAAAGATTATTATAACATTACATTATATTTGCCTAGCACAATCAATTACTTGAAGCAAATTATACCACATTTAATAATTAATAATGTAATTATATAAAAAAATAAATTATTATTATTATTTAATTTTAATTATTTATTTTTATTTTATTTTTATTTGTTTCATTGAACTATCAACTTTGTCTCAGATGTTTCTCCTAAAGTTCTCCTAAAAAGAAATAGACATTGATTGGACAGAAAATAAAAAATAGAAAAGTATTGAAAGATTAGACAATTGTTCATATAATTTTTTTTTTTTTTTTACTTTTTATTACAAACCATATAAACACTTTGTAAGACATTGCTGATATCTCCAATGAAACTCTAGTAGAAAAAAAAAAACAAGAAGCAGAAGACAGTCTCCTTTTGCTTTCTGTTCAATCTAATTGTGGTCTACAAGAAACTATTGAGATATTAAAGAGCTGTAACGTATGATAAGGTCCAGCATAAAAGTAGTCTCCACAAGCCCAAATGCAGCATAACTGCCAAAATGCAAAGGAGGTGCAAAACCAGCAGACTCGGTCTCCATCAAAACCTCCTGCTCTGCCTCACACCACAAAACCTACCAACCAGGTTCCTCAAGGAAAAATAAAGACCCATAATCCCCTCTTTGAAAGTGCCAGTGCTCTTCATATTTCACTGAACATTATGGGACTGGAACGCATCAGGCCCTGTTTGACTATCCCCGACACGCGATGGGCCGACTTGCATGAGATGGTTTCAATTAAGACCAGTTCCTAATCCACAAATGATGTGTATGAATAAATTCAGCATCATTCATTCACGCCTGACATGGCTTTGTTATAAATTCACGTGAATTATGACATTTCATTTTCCCCAATGGCACTTTTGGCAGAACTTTCTAATTCTGTGTTTATTCCAAAGGCTTGAGCGAGATGGATTCCAACTGCAAAAGCTTTATGAACATGCAAAAGGCCGAGCGTGTTGAGTACGTTTCTGAAAGATAGTAAGATAGCCAGACATTTTAACAGGTCCAGCTCTCTTAAAAATCATCATCGTTCCAGGCTCTTCCTGTTTGTGGCGTAATGTCATTCACAGACCCCTGCATCCCCTTCCAAAGTTGTCTAGAAATAAACTGGGAGTGATGGATAGTGGAGTGAAGTTAAATGTTTATCCCATTACATTAACAGCCATGTGTATGCTATTGCTCTAACACGCACAACAGTTTCTGTGAAACGCTTGATAGATTGCTATACAGACTAAAGACTAGATTTGCAACTTTTTAAGTCCAGCTTATCTGAGAACATCTTAACATTTGGGTCTGAGCTTATTCACTAAAAGAAGGAATTAAGCACAAGACTTGAAGTTTGGAGTCAATAAGAGTTTGTAAAAGAAATCATATACACAACAAGGGGTCATTTCATTCATATTTTTGTGTTATTTTTCAATGTAAATGTGCTAGATGCTTGCATCGTGTGTATTTGCAAAGTGAGCAATGCCACAGTGTTCTAAAATGTTCAAAGAAGTAAAAAAAAAAAAACATGCCCCGAGGCCTTGCATTTTTTCTTCTTCTTACATTTGACTATGCGTTACACATTTTTTTAAAGCAATGGCCGCCCCCAAAAGCTGCATTTATTTGATCAAAAATTTACTAATATTGTGAAATATTATTACATTTTAAAATAACTGTTTGCCTATTAAATACATTTTAAAATGTATTTTATTCTTGTGATGTAAAGCAGAATTTTCATCAGTCATCATTCCAGTCTTCAGTGTCACATGATTCTTCAGAAATCATTTTGTTATATACTGATCTTGTGCTTAAAAAACATTTCTTTCTTTTTTTTTGTGAAAACCATAATACATTTTCTTTTCTTTTTACAGGATACTTTTATCCTGTAATTTATTTGAAATAAGTATGTCTATATAATATGTAATAATGTCTTTACTGTAACTTCTGATCAGTTTAATGCATCCTTTCTGAATAAAATTATTAATTTCTTAAAAGAAAAAAAGGATACTGGAAAAATACTCGAAATCAGGAAATATATAAATCCTGATTATCTAAATCGCCTGTAACATTTTCTGTTCTGCATGAATTCTTGAAAAGCTTTTCAATGGACACAACTCTGAAGTGAGATCTGTATGAGGGATTTTATCATGCAACAATACATCATGACGTTTGGCATGTCAGAACGGAATAACAGACCTCCATTTTCCTTTCATGCGTTGTCACGGGAATACAAGGTTGACAAATGAGCTGTGATCTTTTTGCTGGTGAAAAAAGCCATCACTTCAGCAGATATCTCAACGTCCCCCATCTCCCCTCCATACGTCCAGATGCTTCTGGAGAAAGATTTTGTTCTCTGTTGCATCCCAAGAAAAAAATGAGAGCTCCATTATAAAGAAAAGAAAAATTCCAGCCCAATCTCATCTATCTATACACGTTAAGGTTATCAACAATATGAAACAGGCAAATAAATGTTCAATATATTAGTGACAGTTTTTTTTTTTTTTTTGTCATCTTACAATTGTAAAATAAAACACAAAAGGTTAAGTATTGATTGAATTGAATTGAAATCAAGTTTAGGCTGGGGTAAGTGATGGAAACTTTCAAAATGACTTGAATACAGCACCAGAAATCACACAGAACAGAATGAATTTGTCAAATTAGGTAAATGTGTTAAATAAATATGATGTCATTGGACGTATTTATTGCCCCAGCAAATTTTTTGGAGACAATCTTAACATTCTCTAAACTGTTAGTAAAATGGATTGTTATATGGCATGTCACAATTCCATGTCTGCAAAATGCAGTAACTCACCCAAAACATTTATACTTCAAAACCCAGTGACAGTAAATTGGCCGATGAATGTGATAGCTCTCACGACGAAAGAATGTTTAGAAGTTGTAAAGAGAATGAAACTCACTTATTAGTTTTGATCAGCAACCCATGTGTATTAAGTTATTGTGAAAATGATATGTAATATTTTGCACACATGTGCTAAAACATTTAAATTTGCTTAAATGAATAAGAAACTCTTGTCTGGTGAGAACAAGAAATTAAGTTCTCGGATATCTGAACTTATTGTTTTGAAAAAGTAAAATAAAATAAAACATTTATTTGAGAAGAAAAAACTGGAATAAAACTCAAATCAAATAAAATCAGTCTATTAATTATTTGAATTAATTATTCAATGAATTTTATTAGTTGAATTAAACAATTTCATAGTACTGAATGTAGTTTTTTTAATTTTTTTTTATTGCGGAAGCTTGTTTCCACCACTGAATAAAATAATACAAATTATGATTTTGTTATTATTATTATTATTATCATCAATATTATGTAATTTTTTTATATCAGTTATGAGAATTGTGAGATAAAAAGTTTTATTTATTTTTTCATCAGTAAAAAAAAAAAAAAAATTGAGTTTATATCTCAATTATTTTATCTATTTTTTTTTTTTTTTTTTTTTTTTTTTTAGTATTGTGAGTTTATATCTCACAGTTTTGGGTTAATATCTTACAATTATGACCTTTTTACCCTCTATATTAGTATATAAACTTTTGCAGTTGCCTTCTTTATTTATTAATTAATGAACTTATTTTTCCATCTCAAAAAAGTCTTCCATAGCATCGCAAACACTCTAGAATGTATCATATCCATTATGGGGATGTTCACTCAGCAAGAGAACTTCCAGAAATTCCACATTCCGATCAGCAGCCACCCGGCTCCAATTAATCGTAGCTGGTTTGGCTTCTTCTTCATCAGTCCTCTGTAGAGCAGCTCATCTCTTTCTCATCACACAAGTGAAAAGATCACTTTCACATCTTCACCCCTAACAGTATCTGGACTAAAGCTCTCAAATAATGTTGCCCTAGGGCTAAGTGATACTAAAGGATGGTCCCTTTGGATCTATTCTCTCCATTGGAATCCTTAATGACTCGGATGAGAATTACTTTCCAGCACATTTAACCTCTCTTCTTTTATCGCACTGTTCAAACAGACCAGAGCTGTTAGTCCACATCCTGAGAAGTCCCTTCAGATGCTCCATTTGTACAGCACAGCAGCTGTAAAATCTCTACGTAAAGCAATTGAACGTGGATGGTGAAGGATGCCTAGGAAGAAGAGAAGTGGATTGTTTGCCAGGTCAAGGATGGTAATCTAATCAAGATGCAATTTAAATGAATGCAAATAGAACCTTCGGAGCTTATGCACATTTGTTTTAGAATCATGGCAGAATTTATAATATATTAACATTCATAATTAATTGAGAATTGAAGAATTGGCTGCCTGTCAAGACATGAGAGAAAATTTAAATCGAATTGGCCACAACCCACAGAGAGCTGAATTATTTTTATGTACTTTAAGGTATTAATATGCACTCTTTAAGGGTAAATAAAGGTGTAACTAAGTGAGAGCTTTTGTACCTTTTTTCTTTTTTTCTGAGAGTCTATTTCATAGCTCAAATCCAATTCAGAATTTAAAGTCATTCTCAGTTGAATTCTGAATGACGCACGACAGTCTGACTGGATCTTGGGAAGATTGCAACTGCTTTCCAATGTTGTGTGCAGGATCCATCAAATGGTCAGTGACCGGACTGGGTGGTCCAGAGCGTGACGTCCGAGACCAAGACTAAGAAGATGCAGAACTGGTCATGTATACTGGCGTAAGAGACTTGTAGTCTTAAAGAAAAAGTGAGAAACGGCCAAGGTATTCAATCATTCATAGTGAGTTTGACCCAAGCCGCATGATCTGTGCCTTTAATTACGGCACTGATGAGGAATAAAGGAAATAAAAACAGTTTTATGGACACCCACGCCAATCCAAATAAGCTTTCATCTCATGCTCACTATATAACAGCTCTCTCTGTGTGCATTCTGATCTGGATTTGATTCACTCTCTCAGTCTCTCTGCAACAGTTATTGCCATTGTAGTTTTTCCATTTTCCAAGCGTTTCTTTTCACATTCAAATTTTTTTTACGTGTTCCAAGTGACAAGCCAAGGAAGTAGCCAAGAGTGTTACACTTGAGTTACTGGCCTTAAAAACAAATACACGTCAGCTGATTCACAGAAATATCACGAGCTGCCCAGAGAACACCCATCCACTTTATGGGCGTTCTGCAGTCCAGGGAAAGGCTTTATGTGTACTGTAGTGAAAAGCACAGATTTGATCTGAACCTCTAGTGGGTTAGACTCCACAGATATCGGTGCTGCATCTGCCAGATCTATCTGAATTTGTTAAATAATAAACTACAAACTCATTGATATTAGAGGTCATAAATGTTACCATAGTTATTTTAAGATTAAATTAAAATGGCGTATACTGTGAAAAAAACAAAAAAATATCTGTAGTGGGAGAACAAGGGTGGAATTTGGTAAGCAGAGTAGAATGAACTTAAGATCATAGACATTATCTTTATTGATGATACACATCTGTCTTTAGACTCACTCTTCACCGCTGACGCCCAGGAGACCTGGAACAGACAAGAGGAAGAAAACAGCCCAGAAAAGACATCAGACAGTCCATCTTAAATGTTTTATAGTAGGGGCTCATCCTCTTTTTTTTCTTGAAGCATGGACCATTTAAAATCATCTGTATAATGCTGGTCCAGCACAGTGAAGAAATAAGACCACACACATTTACTAGCATCTTGGTTAGTCTTATAAGCAAAGTAATTAAGATAATGAACAAATCATCGCATTAAGTTTATTAACCTATTTGCTGCACTTTTGCATTAAAGCAGGATAAATAAAAATAATAATAATAAAAAAATCAAGGATCTTGAAAACTTCACTTCTGCTTTGAGTTTTGAGACACATCTGGCCTGCAAACCATCTCTGGCAAGTCATAGTCTGATAGAGATACAATGTGCTATTAAAAAAAATACATCACGCTCAAGGAAGCCAAGAAAAAAGACAAACACTGACTTTGTTTGTATCCAACAAACATGGCCCAGATGGTTTTTTTTTTTTCCATCATTGGTCATACTGAGCTCTGCATAAATATGATGCCCATTTGATATTTATAGTCTGACTTTGTAATGCAACAGAAAGGTATTCTGCTCATAATCTTGCAATAATCACAGCCACATGCTATTATTAATGTCTGTCCTACACACGATCACTATAACGGATGATGCCTGATGGTTAATTTCAGACTTACTAGTATGAAGTTGATGAAAAGAAGATGTCATTCAGTAGCTTCCTCTTTAAGCATTAGATTTATTTGCCCCCTGCTTAGCTGCCCTGGTAAACCAGAGCAAAGTGTGTCTGTTCCACAAGCGTCTTCCTGGAAATATAGACATCGCTCATGAATTTGCTTTGTCTAGCCTTTGTTCTTTAACAATACCACCTGCAGACTGTGTCGGCTACCTGAAGGGCAACCATCGTCTTCCTTTCTGTCTCAGCAAACTCAGCAGTCTTGTAATGGTCTCCTACCTGAGATCACGGCTGTCGGGGAAACAGGAAATGCTCCTCATAGCAGGGCAGCTTTGTACCCTGCAGGAATGGATGGTGGGTTTAAAAAAAAAAAAGAAAGAAAAAAGGATGTGCGATTGGCAACGTTCCACAATATTCTTCACAATTGTGATCTCATTGCCTGACGATACATTTTAAATGTTTGTTGCAAAATGTTGCAAACGTATTTAATGTTGTGCAAAAATCAGATGCAAATAAATTTATTTTGCCTGTTTTATATAATAAGAAAAATAAATGTAAAAATTTATGTATATACATTTGGGGAATTTGTGGCCTAGTGGTTAAATAGTATGACTCCTAACCCTAAGGTTGTGGGTTCTAGTCTAGGGCCAGTAATACCACAGTAATGCTCCCTGGGCTGCCCACTGTTCTGGGTGTGTGTTCACAGTGTGTGTGCACTATACATGGGTTAAATGCAGAGCATGAATTCTGATGGTTAACTAGTTATGAAAAAAAATAACGTGACTAAAATGTTTAAATATAATATAATTAGAATAACACATAGAGATAAATTGTATAATATTAATATCAATTATTATTGTATATAGTAACATAATTATTATAATGAAAAGTTGTGTAGCTTTACAGTTGCATAGCTATATATACATTTTCACATAGAGATATAATTTATTATTTTAATAAATAATACAAATAATATATTTTTTATTTTAAATGTTAGGTACTTAAAAGTCAATATATAAAATTATATAAAATAATTATTGTATCTATACTACATTTTTGTATTGCATAAGTGTGTGTGTGTGTGTGTGTGTGATTTATTATAATAGTTAAAAATACAGTTACAAATACAAAAATAAATATGAGACATTTTTATTATATATTCATTTTCTCAGTTATCTTAGCTTTATTTGTCCTGTAAGTCTCTGTTTTTTTTATCCTATATATTTCAAGTTTTGATTCTCTTTAATGTCTTTTTTTCTCTTCTTAATCTGACCACTTCATTGAGATTCATTTCTGTTTTTTATTTTTATTTTTAACTGATCTTTTAAAAACCACTACATAATATCATGTAAAATCCCTAATTAAATGATTACATAAATTGTCACATCTTGGCTACTTTCAACCAAAATATTTTGTATTTAAATTATTGTAATTTGGAAAACTGGTTGGATTAACCTCATCAGATGTATTTTCTTCATATGAATGTGGGTTATTATACTGAGATGTTCAGACACAAACGTCCCCTCTGTCTAGAGGTCATTAACTGATACATCCTGTTAAATCAAGACTGCTGCTCCAGTGTGCACACATTTCATTTTAAGTAGATACTTCTTCATCTGATCACTTGATCTCTTCCAGACCAATTGCTTGCCATTATATGTTTCCCCAAACTAAACAGAGTTCTCACAGACAGGAGTGTCTATTCATACTGAGAAAATAGCTGAAAACAGATTTGCATTATTGGGGTGTGAGATATTAGTCAGCTCTATGGAGTCTTTTCTTACCCATGGAACCATGCAGCACAAACATCACTGCGAGTGTTTCAGAGCTGCACGTGTACCAGAAGTGAGGGCGGTTTGACACAGTATTTGTTCCTAATGACAGCTTTATACTGTCTAATTGAGAAAACACGGTTACCACCATTTGACAAACGCACAGCAGAACCTTGTCGCAAAATATAGTAAAAGGCAGCAAATTCCATTTTAATTAGCACCCTTGAGCCTCACAGTAGTCATAAAACGCCTCTAAATGATGGAAAACGATACCGCTCGACTTTTACAAAGATAAGTGCTTTTCCAGTTGTCAGCTGGGTAAAAATAGTTTGTGTGTTGGGTTCAGATGTGTACCATTGTACTGTGTATACACTAGGCAGCTGTGTTTTCATCCGAACGGTTTTGTTTTCCTGTTAGCTGTAGCCAACTGTCCTACAACTTGTTTATGAGTCTTAATGAATCCAGTGTTTGGCACTGTTCAAAGCTAAATTAAGAATTCCAGAATTTCAAATTAGACAAAATGGCAATTTGAATTTAAATGAATTTATATATAAATGTATATAAAATATTATAGGCATCATTTTTAAATACATAAAAACATAGACATAGTCCATAACGATGGATGGATGGATGTATAGATAGAGAGATAGTATTCCACACACACACACACACACACACACATACAGTATATATATATATATATATATATATATATATATATATATATATATATATATATATATATATATATATATATTTTGTACAATACAAAAACACATACATAGAAGAAAAAAACAAAACAAAAAACAAATAATAAATATACAAGAAGTTAAAAAAAAATATATATATATTTATATATATATATATATATATATATATATATATATATATATATAAATAAATGATGATAGAAAGATAGTGTCACGATCTTTAGCTGGAGTGCCCATGAGCTTCAGCAGAAGGCACTCCACTCAGGACTCAGGACTCATTCTGAACTCCATTTCCCATCCTGCCTCATTCCTGGCACTGATTTGCACACACCTGCATCTGATTTCACACCTGCAGCTAATACACACACACCCATATGAGCGGCACACTCTCTCCACCACATTGCATATATATATATATATATATATATATATATATATATATATATATATATATATATATATATATATATATATATATATATATATATATATATATATATATATATATATAGCAATAAGTAGATAGATAATACACTACACATATAGCATGACAACTTCATGACAACTATGAGAGGGTGAATTTTTCTTTTTATATCTCATCCGTTTGAATTATATTAAGCCTTGAAGTTCTGCATAATTAAGGCACTTGATAGGTGGATTGCCGCTGCTGTCACCGTCGTCGAGCTAGGTAGGTGTGGTTTCACAAACTAGCTCCCGACTTTTTACCCATTTTCGATTATCCGGGAGTGGCGCTCGGTGACATGCTGCCAAGATGGCGACGGCTGCCTCCGACCACTTTTGGCTTCAAAATCGTTCTTCTGAAACCAATGGGTGACTTCCCGATCACTACGTCCATGTTTTCATACACTCTATGGTACAATCGCACTGACCCGCTGATAGGACAAACTAACCGCACTGTCTTGTAACCACATCAGAGAAGATGATTCCTATGGAGTCTTTCTGAAGAGTGTATTCTTAGTATAGACCTGTCGTCAAGTCCAGGATGAAGAACACTCTTGTGACTGCCAGAAATAAATAACTAGAGCTTTTTTAGGCAGGAGAGAGTGGTGTGTGTGCTAGTAAGTGCTAAAGTCATCTGTCTAGCCGCCCGCTGCTAGCGTTGATGTCCTGATGGTGCGCTGCAGTCTGCGTTCACCTCATACATCTATGCATGACACCACAGGCTCTAATTCATACACCAACCTGTTCTGTTCACTGATTGGTCTGCCAGGTAATCAATCATGGCAGAACAGCGGGGGCCTAATGAGGGCTTGACCTCAAAGTCATGGCTTACTTTGACCTCTGACTTTGCCAATGGGCATGGCAATGGTCATCACATGGTAACACGAAAATCTTAGAACAAGAGTGGAGAATGTTGTACTCAGATTCTAAGTACAGTACATACTAAAGATTTACATTGATGCCACTCAAGTATGCTTGAGTAACCACTTTCTAATTCTGTAAAGAGTCTTTGGTTTTGGCCACATTATCCTTACAAACTGTTTGTGCTTCTTGTCACTGTCCCTAAATTGTTCCATTAAATTCCAGCTTTCCATAATTTTTTTAAGCATCCCCTGGCAGACAGTCCGACTCTCCAAAACCAGACAAGACTAGAGCCCTAATTATTCCAGACACTCCATTTGAGTAAGTTATACAGCCAGAGAGAGAGAAAAAAAACCCTCTTAATTGCATAATAATGAGAAGCCCTGCTGTCACTAGATTCGGTCCCCAGATCTGGTTATGGAAAACCCCACGCATCAAAGACATATTAGTGGTTCTGGCTCCTTCTCCATTTAGGAATATGACATCAAAACTGTTGTTCCTCTGTGAGATATATTTGGCCAGTTCATGGTCAATTTGTCTCTTTCTATTTGTCTTGTTTCTATAACTATCACCAGTGATATGAGAAGGGAAACTTGAATAAAGCCAATGCAGAGTGTATGTGTCATTAAATGATCATTCATATATATATATATATATATATATATATATATATATATATATATATATATATATAGACACACACACACAAACACATAGTGCAGTAGGTGGTTATAAGCGACTTTTTGTTTTTAAGTGAGTTGAATCTTTCATTCAATTCATTCGAGTCACTGAATCATTTGTTCAAATGATTCTTTCAAAATCACTGATATATATATATAAATTCAGAGCATAAATTGAGCATGTAAAAATATAGATAGAGATAATAATTGATTACACAATACTGTCCTTGGAGCACATCTTGATTGCTTGAAACTTAATGAGCTGGATGAAACGGATAGATGTCTCTAGAAGTGCGAACAGACCAGCTGTGAGACAAAATAGTGGCTAATTAGTTGTGATGTTACAAAGCTGTTTCTGAATTTCTAATGGAGCCCTTTATGCCTTCCACAGCTTGTCCAGTGAGTCGACTATTACAAGTGCCAGCCGTCCCCCACTTGTCTGTTGGCCCCTTGGGGAAACGTCTCCAGTTCATTCTGGAACTTGTTCTCATTCATCTACCCTCAGCTTAAAGCAATCAGATCCCTTGTCTCCAGAGTTGTGAAGGTAGGCATTGGCTACTGAATTTGTCCAATGAGAGGGAGGGCTCCCACCTGTCTGGCTCAGCTGCCGGAGAACAAGAACGTTATCTGGTCATGTGAGAAGCATGTCTTATGCAAAGGAAATCAAACAGACAAGAAGAGCCTCTGTGCAGTCTTCCCTGATTCCCCAAATGTGGGATTTGAAATGTGTGTGCTGGATGCTGATCCATGGTTAAAGACACAGATCTGCTTTCGTCCTTCTGCTTGTTTTATTTTGTCACATATAATTACAGGCCGGAGAAGAGAAGAGTTTAACGTGTCACACAAGCATAATTTTCTGGTGTCACTTTTCACACAAAATGTCCGTCAGCTGTCTATACTGGTCATTTCCCACAAGACACTGACCCTTTTATTAATTTTTTTTTTTATAAAGTCATAGATCTGATCAAGCACTCTAGCTTAGAATAAAATAGAAAAAATAAAATTGTAATACATTTACATAACAATATTTAAACATTTAAATACCCTGAACTCTGGAAGACTGTATCAGCCATAGAATTAATTCTCAGAATTGTCATTTTATATTGCAATTCTGCATTTTTATCTCACAATTCACACTTTGTTTCAAACAAGTCTGAGAAAACACTGTAGAATTGCGAGATGTAAACTCAGAATTTCTCAGTTTATATCTTGCAATTCTGACTTTTTATTTCTGAATTTTGAGTTTCCATTTCAAAATTTTGTTTGGCCATGCATAAAAAAATATATATATGAAACAAAAATACAATTGTATATATTTATACAAATTATTTTCTGCCAGAAAAATAAGGAAAAATCACCAGAATATACAGTTTATTTTGGATAGGAATTGGATGCTAATGTCTACAAACTGATGTAGTTGGCTAACCAGACCGTGATAACCAGTCAAACCGTGACTCATTGTTAAGAATTTGATTAAGCACACAAGTTAGTCCTATTCTGCATAAAACTAGTTATTCATCCATCAGCCTATTTACTTTTCTCATTGTTGAGTAACAGAAACCACCTTGACACTTATGAGAATATGAGCATTGTTCCCAAATTTTATAGACACCCGGCTGATCACCGTTTATTTTTGCTTCGCCACTCTGGTTTGGCAATGTGAGTTTTACAGGTTGATTAGTATTGCAATACAGGAGACGAAAATGCCCTATAAAGACGTGCCTGTACTATAAATCCTGGGAAAATGTAATGTTATGAGACAGGCTGTGAATGACTTATGAAATACATCTGGCACGAGAAATACATCTAATGCAAAGAAGGTCAGGTCTTACTAAAAGTTTGTTTCTACTTGTAACCAGGAAAGGACTACTAAAGTAGTCTGTTTTGCTGAATTTTGATTTGTTCTTTTAAAGGTTTTCGGACGCTTATTCATATACTGATGCAAACGGAATGTCATATAAAAATACTCTAACAGGCGCTTTCAAGTTGGTTTACTGCCAGAGAATAAATCACAGTTAATGTTGACCGATTTCACAATGAGTGACTCTAACGAGTTGGTTCTTTTTAGTGAATCAGAGGTGTAACAGCGCAACCAGTAAGGTACCACTCCCGAACAAATGGCTGTAGTGACTCGGTTCTTTTCTTATTATATATCACTGTGAAATAAAAAGAAATGCAATGGAAAAAATAATTAATGAATGCATAAATAAATAATTTATTTTCAGTTAAGTGCACTTATTTTTTAGTATGCACTAAGGACTCAGTCCATGCTTTTTAATGGACTCTGAATGTATAATTTTTTTTTTTTTTTTTTTTGAAGGGCATTGTGTACACAGGCTCTTGTACTTTTTTTCTTTAAAATATAGTTAAGGCCAGTTAATGGATTAAAAACACTATAAAAGTGTCTGTGTAAACGCTTTCTACAAGAATTATTTTAAATGTATTGAAATTATCGAATCATTTGGCGAGGAAATTGCATTTCTTTTTTTTCCCCAAATATTTATTCCTAGCAAATAGCCCTACTAAAAGAACTGTTATCGTAGCAGTTAAGGAACCGGGCTTGTTTGAGGACTCAGCAGAATTCACACCATTTGATTTTTTACGATTCCAATTCTTACTAATAAATGACAGGTAGTGCTAAAAAGTAATATTTTTGTAATTTCCAAATGAAGTCGTCTGTCAGGGCATAGCGGAGTTGTATAAATTTGAGTGTTCTGTGGTAAAGGCCACAGATCCAAAATCAACAGGGTAATGACTAGTGGGGAAACACTGACTAACAGAGTTAGGTGGCATGAATGTAAACCCTAATATTTAAATGTCACTTCATAACAAGTTAATTCTGCATAAGTGAGAGTTAATGCAGTTTTCTGGGGGCCCCAAAAATACTTTATTTTTAATATATATATCACATAATCTGCTTTACACATTTCACTACATACTGTAGCTTTAAACTTGGAAGACATTTGAATATTGGAACCAGCAACAACAGGCAATGTTCAAATGTTTGACGTGCACATTCATGAATATATTTCATAACATCTTTCTTCAAAATGTAGCTGTGCTCAGTTTAATACCTTCCAACATAAAGCTGGAGGAAGTGGACTCGGCTGTCTGTGGGCGGGGGCTGTGTTTGATTTGGCTCAAGATGCGGTTCTTAATGACCCAGCTGGATGTAAGCAGTGTGGGCTCCAATTCATCCCTGTCTGCCTCAGTCTCGCTGAGATGCTCCAGTGTCTGTGGTGGGTCGAGAATGGGAGCGCAGAGGTGTTTAAAGGCCTACACAGAGCATGAAACTTGCCAGTTCAGAAAAAAATGTAAATGGGTGGAAATCACAGGGGTATTCTTTCATGCAACATGCAAGTCACATACAGTTAGTCTGATAGTGACGGCATGTTGTTATGCCGCCTTAGCAATGCAAAATTAGACTTGGAAAGCTCCAAAAGCAACACTGACTAAGTAGCAGCATTAAGTTTGATTTATTGGAAAGCCTAGTCGTTCCAAATCAACAACGTGGCATGAATGCAAAATTTATGCTGACTCTTTTAGTTGTACGCCTCTGCATTGAAGCAGGTGATAATACGAGCTCTCGTCTACAGTTAATCAACAACAGAGCTCGATTTCAGAGAGGTCTAACAAAGTACCAAAAATGTAAACCATCCAATTGTTGAAATTGTTTTGAAATTACACTCTGCCAGGGCTCAGGACTGCAAAAAAACGGTCTCAAATCAAAAACACATGCTGCACAAGATCTGCCATTATGGTGTAATGTTTCCAGAACAGGTCTAATTGGGGTAAAACCTGAACTTCCTTGAACAAAGTGAAAAAAGTAAAGACTGACTATAGGAAAATCGGCAAAAATCCTGTAGTCAATCAGAACTGGTGGATTTGTAAAGCCTGGCGGAGAGCAACATTTTAAGAGGACCTGAATCAAACAAAAGTGCTCCCTGACACTCTGAAAAAGAATAGCTTCTTTTGCAAAATATTTGTTTTTATTTCACATTTTTTGATGATTGCATAATCTGAATGACTTTACTGTACTCAATCTGTTGACTGGTGTTTGTGTTCTGATTTTAATGTGGTTTTATACAAATTACATATGTCTTTATCTTACATTTACTTTTTATGTTAAGCAGATGTTTTATCCAGAACAACCTACAGGAACACTAGAATTGAACAAAAAATAAAACAGATAGTTATTTTAATTATACATATTTTGGATTACTCATTCATTGAATCACTTTTTAATGTAAAAGCTGCAGTATTTAAAATGCATCTACTTTTTGGCAATTAAGAGCACAATTGTGCAGTTTTTTTCTCTTATGCACTGTTTACTTCAAGAATTGAGACACTGTTTTAGATTTACTCCAATTAACTAAATTAAAATAGTAACTTCTTTGGGAGTCAACACTAATTGTGCTGTACATTAAAAAGACTAAGTATCTTATATCATTTTCTTACATATAAGTTTAACGTGTAAAAAAAATATGTTTCATGGTCTTGCGTTTTTATCCCCATTTGACTGCCTGCATCTGCTTTGAAAAACGGGATCTGTGTGAAGTGGCCCTGAATGGGGGAAAAAAACGCAAGTTCTCGGTATGCAGTTTTTAAAAAGTTGAACTTCTTTTAACTTTGAATGCTGTCTTGCACGAGACGCTGCAAAAGATGCGACCGCTTCAGTCAACATCCATCTAGTATGTGTTCACACAGAAAGTAAAGTGTTTAGTACAGTGTTTCATCCGCATTGGCGGATGATTAAATGTGCAAGACCTTTAACAAGAACTTTTCTGTGCAGAAATCCATCCTGTTTTAACTGCCTGCATCTTCTGTAGCTATTAACGACAGTATCCATCGTGGTTTGACAGCTGTTGATTTTAAAGGGGAAAACCCTGATCTAGTCATTTCATAGCCTAGCCCTGGCCTCAGTGTGTTCGCTTTCCCCTGAGCAACGCTTAAAGGAATCTGACACTGTTGTCATTATAACCGTCAAGGAAGGGGAACTGATGGCACATCTCATCAGAACAATCCCAGAGTATGACCGTGTCTCTGTAGGCCTCCAAAGGATAGTGGCAGATGTGTGACTGATCCCTATAGAGGATGAGAATGACATAGACCCCCTCAGAGATGACAGACCATACATACAGCTGAGTGATGGGGGCCCGACCAATCAGGTTCACCCTGCTTTGACATAAATGCTTTTATTTTGTAATCCCAGATATGATTTCATAATTCACTTGTTCAGACCTTCACTTCAGTGTTGAAATCTAGGTTATTAAATGTGAATGAAAAGATATAGCTATCAGTCGTCAACTGGCTACAAAAAAACGAAAGCTTACATGAATACGTGTGTGTGTGTGTTTGGAAAGGATATTCTGAAATATCTCTGCGGGGTTGTGGCGGACCTCGTCTCAGATTCTGACACAAGTGCCATCACTGTCATCAGCTTGTTTTGATTTCATTTTATCTCTCAGCGGTGCCATTGTGGAGCACTCGGCCCTCTCCAGTTACAGGAGCCCTTCCTGCATTGTTTTCATGGGAAACTAGGGGCCGCAAATCCACAATATGACTATGTATGGATGCACATAAAAAAAATAAAAAAAAAAAATAAAATAAGCAAATCTCAAAAAAGCATCAGAGACTTAGAAAAGAGCTACAGTCCCTTCTGAGTGACTGCTTCCTTTGACTGAGATTTGAAATGGAAGTTTATTTTTGAATAAAACTGAAGTTTAATTTATTCACTGAAACATTTGTAAAGCTCTTGTATTCACTTCTGTCAGCACTTTCATGCAGGCAGTGTCACGTTCCCTCGCTGTTGTGCCCTCTGCATGAGCGGATTAAGGAAAATGAACAAGAACATTGTTTGTCTGATCACTTTAATTGGGGAACTTAAGGTGTTAGCCTGCATTAACATGTCTAGTCAGATGGATTAGGACAGGGATCAAGCACATTTATAGCTAATGATGCTGGTTTGCCAGGTTTGTAGACTGAAGAACTGTCAGGCAGGGATAATTCCATGTTAGAAAAAATGCTATTCAAAGCACACAACACTGACACACCAGTTGATGTGTAACAGACTTTTTCATTTGAAACAGATCCATCTAATTCTTGTAATCTTATGGATTTTTTTTTTTTTTATCTCGTACACAATGATAAATAATTTTACTTCAAATGTGCAGTTTTTATGTTTCTTTAAAAAAATAAAAAATAAAAAATAAGGAACGTGAATAAACTGTAGGATTAATATATTTATCTAAAACTAAAACCATGATTAACCTTCATTAATTGAAACAAAAAATTAATGTTAACTGAAATAAAATAGTAGTCAGCAAGGCAACATTTCTCATCCTCATTTAGTTTAAACTGATGTTCTAAAATATATAAATAACTAAACTAAAAACAATATAAAATTCTAATATTAACATATTTTATATGTTTATATGTTAATTGTATATATAGTGTTAATAATACAATGCATTATTAATAATAACTATAACTATATATATATGTATATATATATATATATATATATATATATATATATAGATGTAAACCTAGGTCATTAAATAATGTTTTCAGGTTCCCTTGAGCATTTTTTTTTATTGTTGTTCACGATGCTTTTGTTGATTATTATCACCTTTATTGTCAGTTTTGAGTGCAAATATTTCATAGACCAGACAAGATGGATTCAAATGACGTTTGAACTCAATCTGAATATAGGTGAGGTGGTAACATGCAAGCATTGTGAAAGAACCAGAACAAATGGCAATGGCTTCTGTTGCCAGACAGCTGGCAGCTCACCCGGGCAACAAGTGGCACAGAAGTGTGTGAAGGTCAGGGCGACTGGAGGGTGGCCTTTGCACTGCCTATGTATCCCAGCATGCACTGCACCATGGTGCCCCAAACCCTGTGACCTTTCAAGATGGCAGCTGAGAAAGATGAAAGGGTTTGTGTGGAGAGTCAGTTAAGATGAACAGGGGTCTCTGATTGAGACTCACACCGCTGCGTCTGGGGACAAAAGGTGAACATCTGAAAACAAAAGTCAGTATGTTTTCATTTAGTTATGAATGTACTTGTCTTTGAAATCATTACAGTTATCAGCCTTGGTGTAAACGGGCCTGAACAGTGTCATACAGCTGAGTTGGGAGTCTTGGGACACCCTTACTATGAGCCAAACTTTTTTACCCTAAAACCAGGATGTCAAGAACTTGTGGGAAAATTCAATTATAAGGATTGTTTTGACAGGTTAAAAAGGTATGCTGAAAAGCCAAAGGTTTCGCTAACTCTAAGAGCTACCTTAACACAGCCAAGTAGATTTTATGAGCTATAGCCATCAAAAATTTGTCAATGTAATTTTTTCATTTTTTTTATTTGGATTTTAATGCTCTATAAATTTTGCCCCAAAATACCAGTACCACAAAATGCAACAGTTTACCCATCTGCGACTTCAATCATCTTCAAATGGGATAAAAACTTAACAGAGGTCAGTCAATCACCTCCAACACTAGCCCAAAGCAATTTCTAGCTTATAAACCTTAGTTTAGGAAAGGAATAAAAGTAAATGCTTAAATCTGAACTGACATCATCTTTCCCTTATTTTTCTAAATGTTTGACTGAATTAACCATTTTAGTTGAATAAACTATAAAACTACTTGAGCAAACAAGCGTCATAAAGTTTGGACCAACTAAAAAACAACATGTGAAATCTGCGGAAATAGTTGCTAAATAATAATTAGTTAAAGCCACTTTAAATTAATGCAGTGCAGAAGCCTTAAACAAGACTTTCGGAAATTCCTTTCGCCTTCTGTAATAACCCTTCTAGACGAAAACCCCATCCTTTGAATTGCAGAAGAAACAAACTTACATTGTACTACGACATATGTTATAGTGCTGTGGAGGAAAAGGGAGGAAAGCAAAGAACAAGGGATTATTCTGGTGGAGAGAGAGCAGGTGGTTAGCGAGTTCAAAGAGGCCAGAGATGAGGCAGTGTTTTCTTTACCACGGCACTCCGCTTAGCTTACACCTTTACTGTTCTGAAGGGTCTTGTTCTTCAGACGGGATTGCCGTTATTATCGGTAAAGTGCTTTTAAAGCCACTGCTGCTCAGCGCCAGGATCTGCTCAGCATGATAATCCCACAGGACAGACATCCGTTACTCCTCTGTGGATCTCACTCATGCCTTCCGTGCTTTCAACAGCTGGAAAAGCAGTTCGGAATTTAAGATCCGCAGACTATGGGGGAGTAAAACATTCTCCTTGTCTATTCAGAGGTTTATAGTAACGTAGTGTTATTTTGATGAATAGAGGTTCTTAGTCAGTAGTTTTCATTTTTAAAGTCAATGTATCTTGTTCTATCTAAAAAAATAAAATAAAATCGTAAATAAAATGAAATAATTTCACAACATAGATTTTTTTATCTAACAAGAATTAATCTAAGATTTAGTGCTGTGAGATCTAAGACTTTATTGTTTGATTGATTGATTTAATTTTTTAGAAAGTTCTTCTTAAATTCATACTCGAAGCTGCCAATCTAATTTAGTGATTTATTTCTGTTTTTCTGAATTGAGCAATTTAGTCCTGCAGTGTGGCTCCGAACTGTGATTACATTGGTGCCTTTAACTCATGTTTACTTGGAAACCAAACAAGAGACAGACACAGAGGAAAAGCAAACACTGTGCTTTAATGAATTAAAAGGGTACATTGAAAGACCAGTTCTCCCCAAAATGATAATTCTGGCATTATTTACTCACCATCATGCTGTTCATTTTTCCATGGCGCACAGTTAAAATGCTGTTAGTGTTTTGGCACCCATCACGCCAATTTGCAGTAGCGTGTTTAATTCTGGACAGTTGAGGTGAAGATTTGAAGAGAATTAAGATGTTATTCCTATGCCTTCAGAAGACTCGGTGCACAATTCATATAGACTACTTTTATTATTCTTTGTATGGTGTTGTTTTGTATTTTGATTTTGAGCTTGACAGAACCTGGTTACAATGAACTGCAGTTAAATGGAAAAAAAAAACTACTTTTGAGTTCTAAAAAAATAACATCATGAGGATGAGTGTAATGACAGAATGTTAATTTTTGGTTGAACTGCTTCTTTCAAACTACAGACGCGATCAATCAGGTGAAAATGAGAAGACAGATGAGATTAGAGAAACTAGGCATTTAGCTCAACTCCTCCTGGCTGGCGTTTGGCCCAGACGCTAATTCTGTGGCGTTAAGAATGGATTGACTGTTACTGTTGATTCAGCACATGAACTGAGTAATGAAGTGCAGAAAACATCAGCCAGTGAAAACAGGATTTAAGAGAGAAGCGTTTAATGCATCGCTTATTCTATTCATTGAGTGGTTTGCTATGACTTTCGCAGAGCTCATGGATACAGTCGTCTCTTCATTACCATAATCGTTTTTTTTCTCGTGTAGAAAAGGCCTCTTAAAAAAATAAAACAAATAATCAAAATTATTATTATTCACACACACAAAAAAAGAAAAAATCAATGAGAACTACCAGCTAAACAGTTTCTTTTCATAGTGAAAAAGGAGAATGCTATTACATTTTTGAAGCATAGGGGGCAGTATCTACAAACATAAGGTAGATGGAAGACATTAGAGTTCTTCTCAAAGTTCTTCGAGATCCTGACTGCAGAGATTGAGATGTTACCAGGTGTATAGAGGAGTTATATAGAAGAATCATTATATCATCAATGTTCCTGTCTTTCAAAACTCCTAACAGCGTTTGCATTGTGTATTTTTCCACATTGAAAAATGATGCATGCATCTTAACACAATACATTATTAAAGCCATAAAAGTAATTTAGATGCAGAGACATTCTAGTTTTCTAACACCAGCTTCATCTGATATTCAAAGTCTGCATGAAATGCTGTTTAGATGTTTTATTTTATAATGTTGTGTAGTTCCGAGTGAAAAAAAAAATGGCTTGGTTTTGTCCACTGGGAACTGACTGGATGATGAAAAGTGGTCTCTGTATGGCAGGTGGTTGAAAAATAAGAGGCCTCGGTGAGGTCAGCCGAAAAGTAATGTCAGAGGTGAAGCAAATGATTACATTTTGATGAAAGATTGTAAAGACAAATATAGCTTTTCTTTGGAATAATGTGCACTGATGAGTCAATAGTATTACATTAGGACCAGGAGTGCCTATTGACATCAGTTTTGATGGTAAAGGAGCCAAGAAATTATGAAAAAGAGACATTTTTGCTTATCCTACAAAATCATAAGATGAAGCTGAACAAGCATTTAAGTGTATTCCTATGCCTCTGAGGGCAGATGTCTGTGAAATCAGCCTGCAGGTGAACACATACACATGACTGTTCACAATGCCATAATTGCGTTCAAGTTTTTCTAGATGCTTCTGGCTTCACTGAACAAAATCTAATCTCACAACAAGATCATATTGGATCTTTTCCCCCCACTTTCACTCTTAAAGGGCAGGATATGAGGAAATGTGTGGCCTCGGGGAATCTTCTTTGTGTTCTGATCTAAGCTGATCTTTTTTTTTTTCTGTTTTTGATGGATTTAATTCAATCTGCTTCTTCTCTTTGCAGATTAAAACGCAAACACTATTTCATGGCAGCAAAACGGCATTGTTTTTCAGCCCTCTATCTCACGATCCTTCTCTCTTGCTCTGAATTAGGCAAAAAGCAGAGGTTTCTCTCACTCGCTGAAGGATGCACAGCGTTAGTGTTCCAGGACAGAAATAGCGCTTAATAATGAAAGATTTATGTTGAGTAAGCTTGTAATTACATGCCGCAGTAGACAATTAGGTGCCTCCCCAACAAGCTCCCCGACTTCCTGCCCCAAGAATCCTGTTCTGTCTCTCCTTTTAGACCTGGTTACTATCTATCTATCTATCTATCTATCTATCTATCTATCTATCTATCTATCTATCTATCTATCTATCTATCTATCTATCTATCTATCTATCTATCTATCTATCTATCTATCTATCTATCTATCTATCTATCTATCTATCTATCTATCTATCACTATGAGGCATTGACACTCACTCTGTACTGGTCAGTCAAAGGATGTCAGTGTATGGTTTTGGCGATCTCTCCTCCCTCCAGCCGCTCAGCCTGTACCTGTGCTTGTCAGCGGCTTGCCTCCACTGACAGCTCAATAGACTCCTTATTCCCCCTGCTATTAGCTTACAGCTGGTAATTACAGACAATCATGTAGGATCAGGAATGTGTGCATGAGTAGTCCAGTGTAGCATCTGCTGTCCCGGTGTGCTGCCCAACAAGGGCACTCAGAAGTGGGACAGCTGTGTCTCATACACAGCTCAGAGTAACAGAATAACAGAGCAGGGAAGTGCTGTCAAGAGTCTAGTCTAACATCATGAGGTTTGCAGTTCTTGTTGATTGTAAGAACTGTTTTTATATGCATTGTTTAATTCTAAAATGCATTTAAATTGTATTGATTTTTATTACTTTTATTGCTTGTTTATTGATTTATTTTATATCTTTCAAGAAATAGATGTTAGTTTTGCATATACGTGACGTCATCGCGTAATTTCCACCGACTCGTGCAGCCTCTGTTTTGCATTTGCAGCGTTGTTCACGTAAGAGTGAAAAATAATATAAAGTATTGTGGGGGGGATTGTTTCACTGGTGGAAAATGAATTTTGCGTGTTTCGTTATCGATAGTGTCATTGATATTTAAAGATTTAATATCGAATATCAAGCTTTGTATATTGTGGCATCTACTGTCGCCATTTCACGCGATTTTAAAACGTGGGCTTTTTGTAATCATATAGGGATAAAGACGTAATGCATTTTATGAAAAATGGATAGGCTATAGCCTATAACGATTAAGTGGTCAGTCAGTCAATATCTTGCCAGGTTACAGTAAATGAAGCGTGTGATGATTCATAAAATGGAAAACCCAATAATTTATTGTTTTAATTGATTTATCCAAGTTCATGTTCAAATAAGAAATTAAGCCTTATTTTACAATAAAGACTTAAAGTGTGTGTGTGTGTGTGTGTGTGTGTGTGTGTATATATATATATATATATATATATATATATATATATATATATATATATATATATATATATATATATATATATATATATATATATATATATATATATATAACGGCATTTATTTATTTATTCTGAAAATGAACTGGGATAAAATAACAGTTTTAGTACTGCAGTACTGATGATGTTCAAAGTTAGATTTAAATAAATCTAAATGTAGTATTACAGGATACAATCTGAATTGTCAAAAAAAAAAAAAAAAAAAAAGATTATGATAAAATCAATTTGTTCATATATAATGTATTTTATTTGGAAATCAGAAGCAGTGAATGAATCACCATTCCTAACAGACTGAAGGGGAAAGACCTTAACAGCAATGTAAAGAAATCTTAAGTCAGTTCTCTCTGACAAATTCAAAATGACAGCTTCTACATGTTTTAGGGACTGTCGTGACACCTCGAGACTTGAGCTGAATATAGCCGGTGGAGCTGTTTACTGTCAACCACAGAGCAAGCTTTCACTCTGTCCCTGGCTTCATGTTGCACATTTGATTTGGAAATGATGTGGAAGGCAGAGGCGAGAGGGTTGGGTGATGAGCGGACAGAATTACAGGGAGAGGCGTATCGCAAACAAGTATTCTGTCACTTCAGTTGCCACAAAACAGAGGCAAGGCCTTGCCACCTCGAAGCTGCTACCAGAAATCCTTGTAGATGTAGTTACAGTACAATTACTTAGTCAGTGACCACAGATTATGTACTATAAAGGGGGGATGCAAAAGCAGACTTCATTATGGTCTCCATCTTTAATCGTATTTATTTATTAATTTATTTTTGTCTGTAAACAAATATATCAAATTCAGAAGACAGTGTTTGGGACAAAAGCCCATTCCCTGTCTCAAATCCCATTATAGATCTGGGGGAACACCAAGCAGACACACAGACAGACAGTCACACTCAGCATGGGAATCTTGGCCCAACTGTCTAACTCCGAATGAGAGACTTCAGTTGGTGATAGAGATGGCGGCAACTTCGTTTCACACTCGCTTTGAATCCAAAAGTGTGATGGCAAGAGACTTCTACTGGCTGTGACATGCTGTGCCTTTGTTCACACTTAAGGCCCTGAAAGATTCTAAACTTATTTTGCACTGGGGTGAGAACATGACCAAAAATACTTTGTAAGAATGCATATATTATGTGTGAAATGTGTGTGTTCTGCATGTGTTATTTAAATGCCCATTCTAATCTAGACATTTTTCATTACTGAAATTCATTAAACTTTGGATAAGTGGACATTGGATAAAAAAAAACAACAACAACAAAAAAAAAAACACTTTAAATAGTTTAGTAAATAGTAAATAGTTTAGCCATTGGGTTTATAGATTCTAAAAATGTTAGGTTATTTGATTAATTAATTAGTAATACAATGATGGTTTGTCTTTTCTATGCATTTCTATGCATTAAAAAGCACTTTGGTGGCTTTTTATTCTCTTTGTCTTTCACCTTCTCTCTTTCCAGGTTGTTGTTATGGAAGTCTTTGTGTTTTGGCTACCGAGTTGTCCAACTTGGTACCTGGAGGTCCTCCAGATACATCAGCCTTGGCTCAGGCTACAATCTCATATATTACTTGTTTTACTACATCATAAACTGAGACATCTTTAAAGTATTAGAGCAACTCGGTCAGTTGAGGGATTTTTCTTATTGCATTAACGGAGTGAAACACATGAAAAGATTTGAGCAATCCCTCAAGAGTACTTGAGTTCTCTGCTTGATTTTGCTGGTAGCCAGTCGCCCCATCAGCATCACCTCGGACCGGGTTTCCAGAGCACCATAACAACCAATTCCAGACAACATCGTAGCTCTGTGACCTGTTTTGTCTATGTGGGGGTCATTATGACTATGTGGGGTGTAATATAATGAAAATGTTTCAGCGACAATGCAGACCAGACTGAACACAGATTTCAGAGACGGCTGTTTTCATTAGAGGCTAGGTGGAGGCTTTTGTGCAGGAGAAAATGATGGTTATCATGACGCCTCCGAGATGATGATATTACGACAGCAGAGATGCTGGACTAGAGCTGATGATATCCCTGGGTGGCTGAGGCCTGTCATCAGGGCCAGGGGTGCTGCCGGCGTACGTAATGGGTCTCTGCTCTCTGGCGCGGACGAGACTGGAACATTTCAGAGGGTAATGGCCTCTACGAAACCATATCTGTAGCAATTCAATTTACCAAAGCGCTGCGGCCCTCAAAAAAAAATAAAAAAATAAAATAATTCCTCAGAACATCTGCGAAAGCTTCGGCAAATCTTTTCAATTGGACTTAGCGGATTTTTATGCAGTTTTGGCCCAGTCTTGTCACTTGATCTTGAAGGACAAGATGTTCTGTTTAAGGAGTAATACTTTCAATATGCACATTAAAATTTGCTTGCTTTTATACCAATGCGAAGGAACAGAGAATGCTAGCTTTAAAAACGCCTCTGCAGGGAGCTGGAAATACATGAATTCAGATCGGCATAATTACGACTGGCGTTTCTTGATGTAACAGACAGAACTATAAAGTAGAAGAATGTGCAGTTCACACACAGATGCAAAAGTACTTCATCTTCGGTGATGAGGGCCACCGTTCTCTCATCCGAAACAAAATTGAAAGTGCGTTCAGCAGGTGGCATGTTGCATGTCAACCTCCTTCCTTTATGATGCGTTCATCATAAATTCTGAGGCCTGTTGTTTTTCCATGCTCGGGTCCCTGGCAACTGGCTGTGTGGCTCTAATGAAGAGTAATTTGCTTTCAGTTTCTCTGTCTTTGCGGCGAGGGATTCTGTGCGAGGCTGGCTGCTCCTTCCCCAGGCCTAAAGCACTTCCACATGCTCTGGCTCTGTGCAGCATATTGCAGGCATTGTGCCAGTGTGAGGTCCACCCTGAGCTTGGCCTTTGGCCACCTTTAACCCAAAGGCTTTAGAACTGCACCACCCTGTGTTTTTCAGCAAGACCACAGCTATGTGGAGACCCCCTGCTCTATGCAAATGACCGTGCAGTGGAATAGAGAGAAAAATATGTCGATACAACGCTGAAGCTAAACATGTCCATTCATCACCTGCAGTTCTGTAATTCAAGTAATTCTTGGCATTGAGAGAGATGATGATTATCTTTTAATCTCATAGTGAACCGATCTGTGGTTTCTACTGTAGTTTGTGTTGATTGGAAAGGGACCATTTACACTTATTGTTGTTATGACATTGTCTGAATTATATTCTGGGAAGTTTCTTTTATAAACGTCCCATTTGCATAAAAAAAGCAGCTGAAGTTGCATTCACACTAGATTTTGCACTCTTGCACCTTATGTAAAGAAATGCATGCTAGAGATGCAAAGATTTTTTTGTTATGTATGTATGCTAATTTACTATACATTTTTTTTTACATTTAAGTTACTTCCGTCTACATCTGACCAAAATTCAACTTAACTAAGTTAATAAAAAAATAAATAAAAAATCTATTAATAAGTAAAAAATCTTTTGAATGATTGCATTTATTTATAACATGCTTGCTTGTTTTACTGGCCAGAAGTTAAGTTTTATATATATATATATATATATATATATATATATATATATATATATATATATATATATATACATACTGTAAATCTGACCATAATATTTTAAAACAATAATATTCTAACACTTATAAAAATAATCTTTAGCCAATCTCAAAATGAAAATGAATTTTTCATGCTGTACATTATAATGTTGATACCAAAACTATCTTTTGTGTATCATGACACTGTGCATGTACTATTAATTATTACTGTTGATTGATTTAAAAAAAGAAGTCCTAGAGCATAACATCATATGCTGTTTGTTACAGTAATTGATGTTTACACCTTAAAGGATTAGTTCACCCAAAAATTACTCAAAATTACTGTCATTAATTACTCATCCTCATGTCGTTCCAAAACTGTAAGACCTTTGTTCATTTTGAGAACACAAATTAAGATATTTTTATAAAATCTGAGCGCTCTCTGACTCTCCATAGACAGCAATGCAACTGCAGTGTTCGAAAGCGCAGGCATGCTGAACGTAAACGATGCCGATTATGTTGATTACGTTCTGGGGTACTCTCCAAAATGGTGGAAGACGGTAACTCTGGGAGAGGAATTGCTAAATAAATTATGTTATTATTGTTTTCTTTGCACACAAAAAGTCCTTTGCATTAAAATTACAAGGACTATTTTATCGATGTCCTTACTACGATTCAGTGCGTTGATTATGGTAATATCATTGCTGTCTATGG
The DNA here is from genome assembly GCF_023724105.1 of Carassius gibelio. NCBI lineage: Eukaryota > Metazoa > Chordata > Actinopteri > Cypriniformes > Cyprinidae > Carassius > Carassius gibelio. Next base: position 4,955,266 of record NC_068407.1, on the reverse strand, counting down.
AGGGTCAGAGAGGTCACAGATTCCATCAAAAATAACTTAATTTGTGTTCCCAAGATGAAAGGAGGTCTTACGGGTTTGGAATGACATGAGTGTGCGTAATGAATGATAATTGTTTTTAATTTTTGGGGTGAACTATCCTTTTAATATGCTAATGTTTACCTGGAGGACAGTAGCTGAGTTGACTGAACATATGATTGAACCTGCTTTAATCTAAATAGACGTAACATTATGTTTCTCAGTGTCAGGGGATGTATTATTACAAGGGAAGTGTTTCGGGATAACCAGTAATTAGTTACAGACAGTTTTGATTGTAATGTTGTGGTGCTTAATTGGCTTACAATATATTGCTTTCTGCCACATAAACAAAGTCTCCAGTTTGTCTTAATTAAACTACTGGTCTGCTTAGTGGTTTGTTAACCAAAAGAAAATCTCCCTCTTATACACAAACATTTACACTCATTTGAAAGTAAAAGAGCATAGCCTGACGTGTCTGAATATCCCTTTCAGACCTAAATGATATATTTTAATCGCCACATTCAAGTGTCTATTTGATTTAAGGAGAGGAAAAGGTTCGAGTCATCTTAAGCTCTCTCTTTTTTTCAAGGACATCTAAGGCTCTTCATCTGCTTTTTAATTTTTATTATTCTTGTTTGGCCATATCCCTAATACCAGTCATGTGCTGTACATTGAGGGTTTTCTGCTATATTGCGAAACTGCATGTGAAAGTTTAACATTGCTATGAATAGTTAATTAAACAAACAGAACAAATGCAGAACACAAACACACTGTTCTCCGCTGCTGTAATGCAAAAGCTGTGCATTTATGGATCACACGTTCAGGTAATTCAGACATGAAAACATCAACATGACAGCTCCAGTTACTGTCAGCTGAGGCATTATGTAACACTCTCTATGCATAGAGACAGAAAGAGATTGGGAGAGAGTACTGTGCATTAATGTTTTTCAGGTGTTCTCACACATGAGAAGAGCAGAGTAATAAAAATGCCATAAGACTCAGACAGTGAATAAGAGTCAATTGGGAGCTTCTCTAGAGCTTTACAGAGATTTTCAAGTAAAGGACTTTGTACTTTGAAGGTCTCTGGGTTGCTGTAGCCATCACTGCATATTTGTGAATGACCTGAGGGGTTTGTTCTTTTGAAAGCAGTTTGAATGGCTGAATGTCAAAGCACACTAAATGTCAAAATACTAAAATGAATGTTTCATTTTGCAGGTACCTGTTAGTTTGATGCCAAAGACCTCTATTAAAGCAAGACAATTCCACAAATGCTCTATAGTCTCAGCCTTTCACTTTGTCCCCACTTTGAAAATGAAATCTATTACAATCAGCGAAGCGGTTTTTGAAAGCATTCATTGTAGCACTTCCTGTTTCGGTGTATGCATCAAAAGCTATGGATTTGATTTGTTATGCACTAATGTTCACACGTTGATGTTCAATACTTTTTTGAATTTAAAACTTGTACATAGCAAAGATTCATTGATTGATCCAAACAAATACAAATTGATCAAAAGGAACAATAAAGATTTTGTAATGTTTCAAATAAGTCCTGTTCTTTTGAACATTCACTCTATGATCTTTTTACAAAAACATTAAGCAGCTGATTTCAACGTTGTTAATAATAATAATTATAATAATATATAATCTTAATATAATATAATCTATATAATCTTCAAAAGAGTCAGTGTTTTATTCAAACCAGCAGGAAGTATTAGTTTGTTCATCTAAAAAAGATGAACTTGATGTAGTACTGGCCGATTGATGTGGGGTAGTTCACCCCTTCATTTCTAATTTGGTGCATCTAAAACAGAATAAATATGTGAACAGGCATTTCAAGGTCTGGCATTCCTAGACTATGTTCTTTTCGATTGCACACTTTTCCTGTCATAACCGCAGAACATGGATCCAGCTGTGCATGGGAATCGTGTGCTTTCAAGCTCTGCTCACAGGCTGAGATTGAGAGTCTCATCATCCAAACAATTCCAAATCTCCCTCTCTTCCTGCATCCCTCCACCCCCACCCCCCGCCTCCTAAACAAACCGCAACGTTTGGCTAAAGACAGAGAGGCTAGACGAACAACTGCAATTTCAATTTAGCAGACTGCAGAACACTTTATTCAGTCATGCATCAACAACAAGAGAGAAAAAGAAATGAAATATGTGAATTTATTCCAGTAATTCTGTGAGTCTACAAAAATGACAGACAATATTTCAATAGTCTACTTAAGGGACAGTCTACTTAAAACTGAAAATTCTGTCATGCACTTACCCTCATGTCCTTCAAATCTGGATGACTCCTTTCTTCTGTGAAACCCAGAAGAAGTTATTTTGGAATCATCTTCTTTTCATACATTGAAGATTCAGTGTTATTTAGTCCCCAGTGTTTTTGAAAATATTAGATTTTTTTTTATTTTATTGAATGATGGATTGCTGAAGTGCCATCTCTCTGATATCTCTCAGAAGTATTTTAGTAGTCTCCCTTATGTCTCCTGGTGAAGTGATCTAAAAAATGTAACGAACTGTTCTCTGATTAGTTTTGTTTCAACTAAAATAAAGATAATGAATTTTAGGACAAACATCTGAGACAGCGATTATCCTTAAGTGAAACAAAACAGAATTCAGAAATCAACATCTGGATGTTAAAACAATATCTAGATCATTAAGGTGAGTTAGGTGACTGTCTTGTGTGTGCAGGATCTTTTAGTTATTTTTGTATACAGGTGTTTGCAGGTTACATATCTCAGTGGAGTCAGTTCTAGAACATACTGGTGTAGTTTTAATGGAGCAATGGATTCTACCACTGTGAAGTTTCTAAAACAAAGTGTTTCCACTTCAGCTCTCAGCAGAAGGACTTTTTCCAGGTAATGGCAGGAACCACTTACTGCTCACTGAAGAGCACTTACAGCTCATCAGATTTGCTGGACAATTTTTAGAAAAGCCTCCTAAAACTATAAGCACCATATCTGTGAAACCCACTCCTTTTTTTTTTTTTTTTTTTTACAAATCAATAGAGCTTTCAGTGTTATTGACACAAGAATACTGGCTCTTGGTCAACCTAATGAACCTGAAAATCTCCAACTGTCTGTTAAAAACATTTCTGTTAAGTCAACCGCTCCATGGCAAAATGGTTCAGAAACTGTTATTAGAGCTCTAAAAGCAAAAGCAGGTGAACAACAATCTGGCAAACAACTTTTATATTTTATTTCTTTTAGGTTGTGTGTTTTAAATGTTAAAACTGAGTGAGAACATTCTAAGTTTCTTCCTGTCTGTTGTCTCTCTTTACTTTTTCTCTCAGTTCTACATCTTTTTTAATTGGAGAAGCATCACTGATGGTCGTTCACACAGGATTCATATTTATGTTCCACCTCTATGACTGTTTTGTTTGTATAAATGTGTCAATATGAAAAACATATTGGCCAATCTTTATAAAAAAGAAAAAAAGAAAAAAGAAACTATATATATATATATATATATATTTATATATATATACATATAAATAAATATATATGTTGTTTTTAGGTTTAGATCATCTTTGCTGTCACCTAATGTTCCGTTCTTTAAAAACACTACTAATAAAAAAAAAAAAATCACTGTTAATTGTAAAGATTAAATTCTAAACTGTACGTAATGTTTTAATGACTAAATTAACTAAATTAGTGTTTAAAGTGATAGTTTTACTTTTAAATAGTTTACTCAAAATAGTACACATTTTTGCTATTGAGTCATCTTCCTTACCATAAAATACTTCAATTTTAATGTCACTTTAGACATTATACTTGGCATTTAGGTTCTAGTTCAGACTTGAATTGCTATGATATAGGAACATTTTTGAGGAACTTGAGCACAAACATAATTCTATATTTGTTGAAATATCTTTTTTGAAATGTTTTTATAAATCTGTTAATTGTACTAAATAACGTGCTATTGTCAGTTGGACTTTTAAGAACTCTGAGACAATATTCATCTGTTAAAATGCTTTTTCATATTGATAAAATGTAAACGTTTGCATAATAGCACTGGCACATATCTTGACACTTTTAAAATGGTCAGATTTTTTAATAATTTAAAATATAGAGATTTGAGGTTTGTTTTTTTAAAGACTGGACCACAACCAAAGAACATGGCCTTTAAATAGTTTCTATTAGTGTGACACAATTTCAAGGGTAAACGTAGGCTGGAGATTATTATCCAAAGTGGTATATTATCATCATATTCAAGGAAGAGAATGAAATTCCTCTTTATTTTAAAACTCGTGGGACCACGGACTTCTATTGCTGTTTGCTTTGGGAGCACGGTACTAGACCTTTCAATCACTAAGAGTGACAGTCCCGCCACCACAAAGGAAACCATATAATGTGAAGTAGAGGCTAGCCAGCACCTTGAACCCCTGACTGTTTCCATTTTCCCTTATTTTCTCATTTTTCCATCAGAAAACACCCTGTCACACACCTTGGGATCTGTACTGTAACTTTCAGCCATAACCTCATACTGAAGAATGGCTGTTCTTCAAGGGGAAAATCTCTTGGTGACAACATTACGGTCAGTGCTTTAGCAAGCTATACCTCCCATCATGCTCTGCTTCTAGTCTGGCCTTGGTGTTCTGCGGGCATTTTAATGCATGATATCTGTCTACCAGCTTGTAATAAAAAAAAGCTGCTTTGCAGGGAGATTGCCAATTAAACAGAGGAGCTTCCCTTTCTTCATAAGCCAAAGTCTTGGAACAGATTCCCATTTGCAGGGAGAGAAGGAACAAGAGTTGGGGGATGAGAGACAAAGAAACGATAGGGAAAGAGCAAGAGATAGCAAGAAGGAGAAATGCGTTGCGGTCATTCACAAAACAGTTTGTCAGGAAAGAAAACATGTTCCTTTGAGCACTGAACTTGACATACTCCCTCAAGGAGCTCCTGAATGTGCCTAAGCACTGACTGGACCAGTCACTGACCAGATTTCCCTGGTGGTCAAAGTAAGTGTATTGTTTGGCAGAGAAAAACTGGTTGGGGGCCAGTAGTTTAACCTTTCCATAGTGTGACATTCTGGCTTGGATCTGGATCGGATATGAGTAGCAAATTATGAGCGATCAACCTAATTATTGCAAGAAGCTGCATTGATTTGAAGGTTCAGCATGAAGTCCAGCATCCTGCTTTGGAAGCAGAGAGATTGTTATTGTAATAGCTGGTGGCAGGAAGCTCCACACACATTTTTCTCTCATGTCCTCTTGATGTCTTTGTTTTTGTTGCCATTTTTTGCTCTTTGCAGGAAACTTGGTAATATAATTTCACCCCGTTGTCTGCTTTTATGTTTGTTTTGTTTTCTTATTTGAGTCTAATTTGACTCACTGGGGCCTTGACACCTTTCCAATATTTTTTTTCAAGGATTTTTTTTTTTTCTTTTTGAATGAAAAGTGTTTTATTGTTTGATTTGTTTTTGATTCATCTGTGACACTGCCATGGCTTGCATGGTTTAAATCTTGTTGAATGCCTTGGGTGGTTTAGCATCATATCATCCTTTATGTAAGCAGAAGTCTCCATATAGATTCTCTTTTCGGATGTATTTTATTTTATTTGTTTTATTAAATTGTATTTTTATTTTATTTTTTAATTTAGCACCTGTAACATTTACCTTGTTAATAATATTCTCATGCAATTAGTAAATTTCCAAACTCTGAACCTGAATCATTTTGTGAGACCATCGTGGGCCTTCTACAGTATAACTAAACCTCTCTGCCCCAGAAACGTCCATCCAGGTTAAACTAACAGGTGTAGTGCAGAGATAGCTGTAGTGCATTGGAACAGCTGCTCTGGATGCGTAAATGTGTGCTCCCGCTGGAGCAGAAGAGCACTGATTTCATTAGCTACACTGCCTGGTTTATTTAGACAAGTCACTATAAACAGGAACCGGTATGATTCAGCAAACAGGTTAATGCGACACAGATGTAGCCGGCAGGCAGGTCTCATTAATCAACCATTAAAACCATCGCATACCTTCTTTTTTTATTTCAGTGCACTACTAAGGGAAATGACAGAGTACATAATGCAGTAGTCTCACTCAGAGTTCAGTCATTTAGCTCAGTTTTGTGGGTACAACCAGCTGATACTTAAGCAACTGGATTTGTCTTTTGCTGTCTTTCTTAGTGTTTCCTGCTGAAAGCAACACTCATTTTGTAGTTAGAGCTGGTATGCTCAAACTAGTTGACCACTGAATATAAAACGTAATTTATAAAATTCAAAATGTATGTATGGTTTAGTAAAGATTATTTAATTAACAGTTTATCTATTTTAACATTTAATGTTTTTTTACAGTTTATAAAAAAATGTTTGAAAAGTATTGGTTTTAACATTTATTTGTAAACAATTTAATTATGTTTTTACAATTTAAATATTTGTAAACTTATTTGATTTATTTTACTGATTTATCTAGGTGACAGAAAAACTTTTTTTTAATACACTGGCTCAATTCATATTTAACTAAAAGTTTCTTTGTTGAAAAATTCACAAAAACATTTATTTATTTATTTATTTATTTTTTGAGAAATGATTTGTAGTGTACATTGAAACAAAGCAATGTTGACTAATTACTGGCATTACACTGTCGTTCAGATATTCAGAAATTCTGCCCAATATATTATGATTTTCCTAATATTTGCCATCCAATCAGTACCAGCCAAAACTCATTCCAGGTCTGTGTTTGTTCTCCATGCTCTCTCCATCTCTCCCCACGCTTCAAATAATCAGCATGTTCTCCCATTTCCTCCACATGTGCTCCACACACAGATGCCCAAATTGTTTTCGCAGCTTCCCACCTCTGCATCCCAGAAACCACAACTGGCCGAGCCCAAACCTGCGCCCGGCCCCCTTCTTCCTCCTCCTTTTTTGGAGAGGCCCTACATCTGTAACACAGGCACGGTTTGATTAAAGCTCGTTCATGTTTTTTGGAGAGGACCGTGGAGGTCGTTAATGCTTCGCTGTTAACAAACGGCTTGTATTCGTCTGCCAGGACCAGCCCCGCAACCTGCTCGGAAATCCATGCCATCCCACATCCAAACCTCTTTCCACTCATCCACACAACCAGACTCATTCATCCATCACTTCTGCTGCTGCTTGCCCTTTTATCTAGTGCACTATTCGTTCTCTTAGTCCCTTAATCCACCCTTTCATTCAACCTCTTTTTCTCACTTTTGTTTTCCCATGATTCTATTTCTGTTTCGCTCTTTCTTTGTTTCTTGTTTTGGCAATCTTTGTTTGCTCTTATCATATTTGCACACAGACCCCCTGTTGCTTGGACTGTTCTAGAGGGTTTTCTTTCAGTAACTAAGAAAGAGGAATGAGAAAACGAATGACTGAGAATGAGAGAGAGCATCAGCATCAACACATCTGTTGTAGCGTTCCTGCTGAGAGTCGAACGCTGCCAAAAAAATATATAAAAAAAATTCACGGCTGCACCAAAAGCTTCCAGAAGCAGAAAGAAAGAGTGCATGTGAAATTGTGAGGTTTCATGACCTTTTCACATGTTTTTGAGTAAGTTTGAGCTGTTAGTGAAACAACACATGGGGATAGAGACCTCAAGAGAGGTCTGTTAGCATTGCTCATGAGCGCACCATATTTTTTGAGCTGGTTAGCTGTATTGGATGTCTTGTGGCTAATTATTCTATAAATTGTAAATAGTAAATGTGTAATATATTTACATTAATATGTGTGTGTATATTGCATGCAAAAAAAAAATGGTTTTCTGTAATCTATGCTGTAATATCTTTTTGTATTTAAGATTTATTCTTATATATTTTTAATATTTATTTATACATTAAAAGGTGTTTTTAGAATATTTATTTATACATTTATTCATAAATTCTTTATAAAATCTATTATTTATTTTTAACATGTTCAATATTCTATATTAATCACTGAAAATAATATATTTGAATAATATATATATATATATATATATATATATATATATATATATATATATATATACATATACATATATATATATATATATATATATATATATATATATATATATATATACATATATATATATATATATATATATATATATATATATATATATATATATATATATATATATATATATATATATATATATTTCAGGGGCTTTCATTTGTACAGCTGTCATATTGAGCATTGCCATTTTAACCTTTACGTTTTATTATTTATTTTTCCTTCAATTTTAAGATTGGGTACACAACTCATAATCATGTTTTCGTATATTTTCAGTAAAGTCATGTCTTTTTGACTATTCATCCTTATTCCTGTAAATGGTTTGTCTCGTTTTGTGGTATTGACTAATAAGCTTGTAGCAAATAACTTGGTCTGCTAAAAGTCAAAATACCCCTGTGTGTGTGTTTTTTCCATTTGTGCACAAAAAGTTGTACATTTGGCTATGTCAAGTGTTCATTCTCTTCCACCCCTAACATCTGCGTTCTTTCAACAGTATGTACTGAGCATGTCTGACATCGTCTCTCAGCTGACCCGCTATCTTAGGCATTTAGAACACAGACATGACTGCAGTTGATGTATAACAGATTGATGAGATTATTGATCATAAATCCATTATGATGAGACTGGGGAATGGTTTTGGAGGGGAGATCTAAAGACAAACCGAGCCCCTGGTGTGAATTGAATACGTGCTCCTTACTGTGAGTTCTATTCATTATATTCCAAATATTTCTTTTTGTCCCCGTCAGAGGAATCCATTCCGCCGTGCCTGTTGAAGGTTCATAGTGGAGCTGCTAATAACTCTTTGAATCGGTGAGCAAAAAAAACAGGCTGAGAAAATGTTTCTACAGCTGTTCCCAAGCTGTGCTGTTGGGCCTTTTTCTAAGCCACTGGATCAACTCTAAACAGCCACGGTCATTCATAAAACGCTCTGTAGACCCCAAGAGTACCAAACCATCACCTAGGAACTTGTCGCCACAGAAACCTTACCAGTAAACCAGTCAACACTTTGCGATTTACGAGCTGAGAATGCAGGGATTTGAACAAGTTGTTGGAATGCATCACAACATCGGCACTCAGACGAAAATACAGTGTCATGATGGCTCTCAGATTTTCTGTAACCACTGGTAGAAGTAAAGCGCTACAGCTACAACACGAAAATGTCTTTTGAGCTTGTACATTTTGAAATCGGAGCAGCAAAGCTTTATCGACGGAGGTTTAACAGATTTCAGTACATTTAATGGTACATTCTTTTGGCATCTAATTTGTACAAGATCATGCGTAGGCATTGGAATAGAATGCCCTTCTTAAAAATCCATTCTGATGATTCATTGACCAAGATTTGATAGTGTTCCACACTTTACCTTTAGACTTTTCCCTCCCTGTATTAAAATTAACAATCTAGAACCGCATGAAATGTTCTGAGCCCTGGAACCCCAAGAGCATGAACTATAGAGTCAAATTTACAACATTTTTTCCGTACATTACCACAGCATTACGAGAATGTATGCGTCTGAATATAATGTTCCATGATTTTTTCCCCCTCTGTTTTCCTGGAAGTCATTAGTGACTTTGGATCTGTATTTTAAAAAGATGCATTTGGCGGTTTGCAACCGATATACAGCTTTTTATTGCGATTTGGCCAATTTAATCCAAAAAGCTATAAATTTGTGACACATTAGCCATTTTGTGTGGCAATGCTAACTTGCCAGTTCATAAAATCTTTAAAGACCTGCTGTCTGTGGTCCCCAATAGCTGTCCATGCACTGGTCAGGAGCCATAGTCTCACCTGATGAAATTATGAATTGGATGATTTATGATATTCAGGACTGGAATATTCCATAACAACAGGGATTAACTAAACAATTAGTTTTACATAAATTAAAGGGTTGATGTCTATGAGGCTAAACCTCTATGAGTCTTTATCACTAAACTGATGGAAAAACAGACCAAATATAACACATTAGACCATGTCTAGACATCCTTTCTTTTTAAACTTTGGGAAACTTCATATTTTACATTATATTGTACAGCTCCAAATAACTGGAAGTTGGTCCATTGATATGCTCTGTTGAATTCCATCTCATTTTCCATTTTTATTTGTAAAATTGTTCATGTACAGTACTTTTTATATCCAGTTTTTAACTTGTCAATCAATGCATGCAAGTTTTTGTTCTTCATTTTTGCTGTATTTATTCTCCTTTGTATTTTTTATTTAATATTTTAAAGTTTAATATTTTGCTTCTCAATGCATCCACTCATGTTAATCATTTAGTGGCTTTGTGCAAACAGACACATTACTGAAGCATTGCTTATCCAGCATCTGTTGTTCACATACAGCAGGAATCCATTTCTTGGCATCTGTCGAGTACTTTTGGCATATGCACATGGTTTCAAGAATGTATTTTACATTCACATCACTCCTGCACCTGTCTCATCAAAAGGGGGATAAAGATACTTTATGAAGAATAAGTCCAAATCTGGTGCTAGGTCAGAGCTCAAATTCAAACTTTTACAGCAGTGCGTCACATCGGGTCTTTGACTTTTTAATTGGTCTTAACAACTGGAATAAATATTTTATACTTCGGATGCTGTTTCCATAAGACTTCTTTGCTAGCATTAAAGGGACACTGACTTAAAAAAAAACAGGCTCATTTTCCAAGTCCCCTAGATTTAAACCGTTGAGTTTAACATTTTCAAATGCATTCAGCTTATCTCTGGGTCTGGCGGTAGCACTTTTTAGCTTAGCTTAGCATATATCATTGAATCTGATTAGAGCAGTAGCATCTCGCTCAAAAATGACCAAAGAGTTTCTATATTTGTATATATTTTTATATTTTCTAGGCCAATGTCTAGAAACTATACTCTCATTCCGGCGTAATAATCAAGGAACTTTGCTGCAGTACCATGTGTGCAGCAGGCACAGTGATATTATGCAGCGCCTGAAAATAGTCCCCGGCAACTCTGCTATTGCTGCAACTACACAAACTAGCTGGGGACTATTTTCAGGCTCTGCATGATATCATTGCACATAAAAAATATAGAAACTTTTTGGTCATTTTTGAGCGAGATTCTAACAGTCTAAACAGAGTCAATTATCTATGCTAAGCTAAGCTAAAAGTGCTACCGACCGAGCCGAAGATCGAAGATTTAAAAATTGTAAAACTCAGCTGTTTAACTCTAGGCCCATTTTTGAACTCTCCTATTTAAAAAAAAAGTGGAATGTTCCTTTAACCAGCCAGGGAGTGTCCACTTTCCATTCTTACTCACCTTGTTCATTTTGCATACAAACCCATTTGCAAGTAAAAAAAAAAAAAAAAAGGATTTGTACACTGAAACCAAATGCAACCTTTTGATGTAACTCAAGACTCATCTTTTCCAACAAGCCAGTTTGTCTTGAACAATACAGACCTCTGTCAATGACTGATTAACCTTGTGTCTTTTCCTCAACTGTTACTGTGATTTCCCTCCCACATCTTATACTTAGATACTGACAGCACTTATATCATTTCCGGTGCTCTTCAGCTTAAAGATTGCTCTATGTGTCCAGAGGCTAGTGCTCTCAAAATGAGGATATACTACTTCCCAACTGAAGCCCCCTGAAATACAGATGCTCTTTAGGAGGATGGCCCATCAGGTTGACAAAAAGCAACGCTTTAAAAAGGCGCTGGACTGCCCTAGTGATCCAGAGCCAGGAGCAGCGAAAGGTTAAAAGCGCTCGAGCCACACATATACATTCTTCAAGGGGCGAGTAATGGGATCAGGACTTCCATAACTCTTACGAAGAGCCAATCCTCCCTCGTTTTGTCTGGTTAGTCCTCAAAGGGAAGTCTGTATGTCAGTGGAGGCTGGGTAGAGATTTTAAGGGCTTGCTGCTGCCGCTGCTTTTTTTTTGGCATGAAACTCGATTTCCATGGTGTGCTGGAGAGGACACCATCTGAAACCAGGAAATAAAGATCTTTTAATATGGGCCATATAACCTGCTCTGGCATGAAGAGATATAACTGTGATTGAATCGGCTGAAATAATCATCGTTTCAGACGTCCCACAGGCTCCACCAGGACCAAGGAAGGTCCAGTTATTTTCGTTTGTGTCCTACTGACAGTGCTGGCGTAAGGTTTTTGGACAAACTGAGAAATGTGTTGATGTATTGCTCGTTCTTTTACCATTATTCATCTTTAAAATCTACTCGTACAACTTGCTGAGTGACTTAACACAACCCTGTTTCTGTCATGATTCTTATCGATGTCTCGTTTGGCCGTCATCCTGGATCCCCGTTCCCCAAACGGCCCTGAGGCGAAGTCAAACTCCTATTCTGAACCACTGCCTGAGAAAATCCAGAGAGAGGACTCCATCAAAACACAAACTTGACCTCTAACCTCTTTTATGAGAACCTGTGCGTCTGTTCGGTGACCTAATGCCAAGAGCAAGTCTCCCTGAACTACTGTATTCATGTGGTGATAGGTGAGCACACCTCACCTCTAGATCTCAAGAGAGGCCTCATTTGTATTTTGTTGGCATTTGTTTCTGCTCCAGTGACTCATTTGTCATGGTGGTCCCATGTGTTGTGGTGTACTGTAGTTGGGGCTGGATTTGGGATGTAAGTGTGGTCGGACTGCTAAACTGGGGAGATGGAGAGCCAAAGGCCCAGCGGGCGTGTCAGACTTCCGCCGTTGAAAGAAGCCATGGTGTGTTGCTCATAATGAGAAGCAATATTTCAGTAATGTGGGCTAGAGAGAGGGCTTGAACAAATACAGGCGTTCTGTAACCTAGAGGTTAAAAGCGACGGCATGCCTGCTCCATGCTAAATGTCAAACTAATTGATTCAAAACATTTATTTTCTCTGAAAAATAACACACCCAGCCAACATTACTGACTGTCTTTATCTGTTTTTCCATAAAATTTTTATTTTTCATATCTTGAATATGTTTCTCTTACTTTTTTATTTATTTATTTTTAAAATAATTTAATGATTTCAGAGCTGGAGGAAGCTGAGAGAAACCACGTCTATTATTGTTATTATTATTAAATTGAAAGAATGTGAACAGGTGAACAGGAGCGGATTTAGTGCTTTGACCAGTAGTTAGTCAACTTGATGCTGTTCTAAAGCTATATTATGCTACCTTATTTTGTTTTGGATCACAAAAGAAGAAGTTATCAAAAACAATACTTGTCAATTTAATAAACTGTAAACTTTTTCAATCTTTTTACAAACATAATTTTTTCCCATGCAGCTCATTCCATATTCAAAGTGTTTTGAAGAAATAAAGTTTAGGTTTATAGAAGGAAAAAATAAAATAAAAAATGTGATCTATAATCAAACGAAAATCTCCAGTCATCACACTCTTGCATTTATACAAGTGCGCAGCATTTTGCGTCGGTGCGCGTAGGAATAGCACACAAGACATTAAGACAAATACAATTATTTTACCTGAAACACAAGACTTTTTTTCACTGATGAGACTATTGTATGAGAGTATTGTTGTAACGAATCCAGTCTATGAACTTCCATACACACGCCACTCAGACATTCACCCAGTACTCCATTTCCCAAGATCCCCTCTGATTACACACTCACCTGTTTCCAATAACACTTTAAATGTTGCTCTCACATACACATGAGGCGTTTCTCAATGTCAAGGATAGTCCCTTGGTAGGACTGATCCTTCCAAGTCACTTACTTCAGAGGCTAGGTGAGAGTCCTCTTTAGCATACGGAGAACACGTAAATGGAACAGGCTAGCAAGTGTACGTAATTGCATCATTATGTCAGTGAAAAGGTCAGTTTGAATAACGCTGTGAATGGTATCATTAAATTACTTTGGACAACTTAACTAGTTATTTATAAAATAAATGCCATTGACGCAACCAATTGTTAAATGACAGGTCCGGTTCAGTTAACCATTTGTATTTATATAATTTACCATATCAATACGGTAGTAATTTGTACTGGCATTTAAACATCAAACTTTACTTATATTTACTACAGTTATAACAAATGTTTGGTAACGTAAATAAAAACTGTTAACGCTCCGACTACGTTAACGTTCGGCATTTTTTAATTTTTGAACTAACGTTAGATAGCAAAGCTGCGCGCATTGGATTGTGGGTGATTTGAGAGCACGAAGAGCGCGAAGGATACACATATGCATCCTTTCCTGTGTATGGGATATTCTTCGAACGAAGGACTCAGTCCTTGGTTGAAATTCCAAGGATCCTCGACATTGGAATAGTCCTTCGACGGATGTCGATGACGTAACATCCTCGAAATACTGGCTTCCGAGGATCCTTCCTTGACATTGAGAAACACCTATGCTCAGTATTGTTTAGCCTAGCCAAGTGCTTCCTAGTTTCCTGTTTCCCAGTGCTGTCCCTCGCCTTGTCTTGATCCTTGCCCATTTATCTCTCCTCTGCTAGTTTGCTGCCAGCCTTGTTCTTTTGCCTGTTTTTTTATTTTTCTCTTGTCTTGCCCTCTGGACTCTGTTTGCTGGTATATGACGTTTGCCTGTCTGACTTAGCTCAGTGTTTGATTAAAAGCTGCAATTGGATCTGACCTTGATAAAATGCCAAGCACAGAGAATTTACTGTGCAGCCTGTGCTGGTGATGCTCGTCTTTCACCGGCTCCTCTCGAGCGGATCCCAGCGTTGCTGCTAATTAAAAGGACTCCACTGTGTTGATCCGATCCTCCTTTTCACCTCATCTTGGATCAGGTGACACTAACAAGAGAGAAAGGGAACCAGAGATTAGAAATGCAAAACAAAGCTCTCAAGCATGTCCTCAGGGTGCTCCTGGTTTGCCACCTGGACTCTGTTACCTGACCCTAGTAGACACACATAGATGCCACCACACTTACCTGGATCATATTCCCTATATCACCCTAGCCAATGACGGGCTACAGTAAATGTTGGTTTTTGTTTGATTTATTTGCACATAATTAATCATGCAATGTTCTAAGATGAAGCAGACCACTAAAAATTAGTTTAACAGGCTATTTTATATACAGCACATTAGTTAAGTGCTACAACATAGGCTTTGTTTACCAAGAGGTCAGTCACCTGAGCAAATACAGCTGTGTAATTGATGTCTTTCTGTAGTTTTTCAAATTGCCAGCCAGTTTGTCTGTAATAGGCCTTATTCCATTATAAATTCCATAAATATGTACAGTAACATACGTACATGTCTCAGGAAAAGGTGCCTCAAGCAAACAATGGCACATTTCATGTCATACTAAAGCCAAACATGGAATGTCTGTGTGAACTTGTCTGGCTCAGCATTGGCTCAGACGTAATATAACCTGTTTACACTGTCGTCAGGTTTAAGATGCATTAATCACATCGAGACCTTGAGAAAGCCAACTACTGTGAAAAATAACAAACTGCATATTTATAAGGCTGTAACTTGGTCTTATAGACTCACTGAACTTCACAGCAGCACATATGGCATGGCTGAAGAAACAAAAAATAAACGAGGAAGTTTTTGCATGACACATTATGGAGAAAAGTGAGATTTTCTTCATTTGTTTTTCTTCTATTAAAATCATGTTTTTCTCAGATGTTTCTCCTTAAATTCTTTAGAGTAAATGTACAGTAGAAACAAATACGATGGTAGTTTAAAATAAGAGTATACAGATACAAAATGTATGTGAACAGCATGTTTCACAGTTATTAATACTTTGATGTGCACTCATTAAAAAATAATTATCAGCATATTAAAATGATTTCTGAAGGATCCCTTGAAACTGAAGAATAGAGTAATGGCTGCTGAAAATATTTTTTAATAGTTTTTTAAGTATCTTATGCTTACCAAGGCTGCATTTAATATACAGTAAACATAGTCAATACTTTACTAATAGTGTAAAGTATTACTGTCATATTTACATGTTTTTTAAAGCATTATATTTTAAGATGAAATTTGTTTCTGTGTAATGCAAAGCTGAATTTTCAGCAGCCATTACTTCAGTCTTTAGTGTCACATGGTCCTTCAGAAATCATTGATGCTCAGTTATATTTAATTTAGCATTAGATGTCAGGAAACTGCCTCCCAATTTCTAATAATTATTTTTTATTATGTGCTGATCAAAATATTAATAGTGCAAGTTTATGATATTTACATATTTATTGTACCTTGCTTACATGCATATAAATCAGACTTTAATAACATGTAGATATTTACTCTACATGTACTCAGTTCTATAGCTCATGCTAACATAACTTGGAGGTTTGCTACTTCTTATTATTTCTATTGTTTCTTTTTATTGTTTAAAATTAAGTAATTGTGTTTTCTGGGTTGCGGTGCACCACTGTAGTCATTTAAAATAGCTCATTTGTGCTTTTTCTTTCCTATGGGATGAAATAGGAGTAGGAAACTCATGCTGTGATAAGAGTAGGCTGGAAAGTAAATATAGATTGTTGGACGTCCTTATTCCTTATGAGCCGATCAGGCATTGTTCTCTGTCTCTCTCTATTTCAATCACCCTGACGCTCTCCGAAATTTTCCAGTGGTCTGTTTCACCTTCCCAACGGAGGTTAATTCCTGCCCTTTGGCCTTTTCTTGCACGAGCAGAATTTATGTACTCTCCACAATTTCCATCATAACAACATACAGGCTTCCTGAGCGCAGCTTGATTCATCCAGCAGCACCCTGGCAGAAAGTGTCGGCACACCAGCGCACAGAACCCAATAAATCCAGAGCAGACTGCATTTCCAGACTGTTCTTCTGCTCTTCAGTGAGTGTGGTCCTTTGTGATGTTGACTGGGATGGCAAACAAGCACACTATTTAGGTGACACCCTGTCCATCACTCCCAGTGCTTCTTGATCCAGCCGCCCGCATGGCGTGCCGGGGTCATGAATAATTCCCGCTCAAGTCGCTGACTGTGCCCCCCGTCTGTTTGCATGTCATCTCTTAGCATGGCACTTTGGCACTCGGACGGCGTTAATTATTTATAATCTTCATCATCACTTGCTTTGCTTGACTGAGCTGTGTTGTTCAAGTGTGTGAGTGTGCGGTTTCATGCGTGTGTGTGTGTGAATACGATGTGCTCTGTGTGTTGTAGTGTTTTCGGCTTCTGCCCTTTATAATGAGGACAGGGTAAACACTGAGCTTTTCATTAATTTATAAACTCACTGAATAGACAAACTCGTTTATTACTTATTCAGAGCCGTTTGTTGCGGGCCACCAAGAAACAAGATGGTCACACTCGTCTCACGCCTCTGCGCTTTCTTACTGTCCCTATCACAAGGACGGGCCATTTATCAGCATGTATATTTGATGGAGTATCTGACCGAGTGTTTCGTGTTCGTTGGTTTCAATAGGATGATACGGTTTTATCGTGTTCACAAGTGTAAGAGGACCTCCCGATAAAAGTCAATTATTGCAATAAATCAGTGTCACAACTGTTTTTCTAGAGTTCAGTTTGAAATATCTGCTTTCTGATAACCTTTCTTGTGTGATTTATATTTAATCCTGTAAAAATTGACCAAATTTTCAAAACTAAATATATTTATTCTCTCTCTCTCTGTGTGTGTGTGTGTACAAGAGAAACCTCTCACATTCAGGGTACTATTTTTTAAGGATAAGTTTGTAAGATACAGTAGTCAGCATTTGAAGTGTGTCAGAAAAGTTCATCAAAGTTGTCCTAAGACAAGAACACATTTTGGGTTTAGGTCAACTTTGATAAAAAATTTTGTCGACACTTCAAATATTGACTAGTGTGCAGTTACAAAGGGAATGTGTTTTTCATATATTATACATTTTCCATAGTTTCCATAGAACCATAACATTCATTACATATGTGCCTGTGGAACAGTCCTTATAATAGTCCCTTTTATATATTAAAGCAGTCAGCGTATGGCCATTTTCCACAAAGTTGATATGATTCTTTAGGGTCTTAATGAACAGTATGTAACACATTTTGATTAAAATTTCTCAGTGGTAGTGTAAAACAACACCATTTTTACCCTGTCAAAAACAGTTCTTTTCAGAGCTTTTCAGAGCTTTTCAGAGCAGAGCAGTCGTTTTATTGCATGTCGCTTTAAATGCAAATGAGCTCTGCTGACACCGCCCCACTCTTCCGAGCCGCTTTCTGAGAGAAACTTTAAACTTTAGCCACAATTATTGTGAAACTCGTTAACTAGAACTTTATCAGGAAAGGCGATTTGCAAAGATTCATTAAAAAACGTTATTTAACACAATTCTTCTGGAGGTGAAGCTGGACCACGCATAAGTTGTGCAAAGATAGATGTATTTAGGGAGATCAGGAGCCTCATTCCCTTCAGGAACAAAAGGTAATCCACTGCGTCTTCAGCAGCTCAGATGTTAACATTACATTAAACAACAAAACACCTAATCACTTAGGAGACATCTGCTTCAGCGGTGAAACAATAGTGTACTGAACCACAAACACTACTGTCAATCAAACAATAGTGGGAGGGGCCTTGGGGTACAGTAGAAATACACTTGGGCTTTGGCTAGAAATCTTTATTAATGTTTCCTAAGAAAGCTGCAACTTTCTTTGAGAGTTAAGAGGAACATGAAGTCTTCTGAAGTGGTGCTGCTGTTTTCCTTCTGAACAGATGTGTTAATATCCCAAGTGTTATAATGGGACAGTCTCCTGCTCTCAAATTGGCCAATTTTGTTCTTTATTTCCAGACTGGCACTTGAAAAGAACTTGCTCTGTACACAACATATTTCCAGTCAGAGTGGCATCTGTTCATAAAACACCTCTTAATCAGATCTTGAAAAGAACTAGTCTGTTTCATGACAGCGACAAATGGGTCTATTAAATGTAGATTTTGATATGTTTACCCAGGACGTTTGGCCTTGAGCTCTGCCTCATTTAAAAAATCACTCGCTCTTTGTCTGGACTGTACATCCACATGAACATGAAACAAAACCATTTAAAAACCCATCCGAGACGCGGGGCTGAAAAGCTCTTTTATTAATACAGGCTTTAGACTGTTCTTTTGAATTGTGTTTGCTCAGACGATTATGAAGATTAAGCATAGCTTCTGAGATCCAGCGAAAACAAAGTGCAGATCGCCTTGATGGCCAACCGCAGGGCTGACTGCTCTCTGGGTGCGTGTGTTTATGCACGATATAATGTCAGAAAAGTTGCATGTGTGAGTCAGTTGTAGAGACCACCATCACTACAGCATCAAAGGTGACCATTGATCCCCTCCACATTCTCATTTACATTGCATGACCTTTTTACCGAACCATGCACACAACATCTGTGCTGGATGCATTTACCTGTCTCAAATACCTCTTCCTTATTTTACCTAGATTTTGATCAGCCCTTTGCTACTTTACCAGGATCAGCGTATTTAAAACATTAAACTTTTTTTTTTATATATTTAATTTGAGCATTTCATTAGCTCCTCTACAGATCCTGTAGTGACTTTTTTTGATTTGATTTGTTGTTTTGGATTTTTATAGGCAACAGTCTAAATTGTTATATTTAAAATTTATTAAATTAACAGAATTCTGAAATACACTGTGTGATATACGTGTATAATTTTTTTAAACTATACATTTCTAAAAAGGTTGAAAAAAGCACCATGCTCAAATATTTCCACTAAAAAGTTCATTTTTGATGCTGCTATAATACTATAATTAATACTGCTGTCTGTGTCATTTTCTTTCTCTCTTTTTCTCTCTCTGTCCTATTGCAGAACACAAGCTGTTGTGGAGGCAGGATGAGTGTGTTATCAGGGTTAACAGAAGACTGAAAGAGGGTCATTGTGTACAAGTGAGTACACACAGGTGTCTTCACCCTCCCAGTGTTGAGTTTGTGCAGACCCTCCTGACAGTCTCTTGTGTGTGTGTTTGTGGGTCAGGCCTTGCTTTCATATCCACTGTCTTTACTATGTAAATGCAGCTTAGATGCTTCAAGAGATTCAAGAACATTCAAAATCCTGTATGCAAATAGGTATATAAGATATATAAGATATATAAGCAAAAAGACCAATTGAAATTCAAACATGACATCACTCTTAGAACGGTCAGCTTTTAAAATCTGACTAACAGCAGTTGAAAGGCAGGAACATCCTTTGCCCAGATTTTTGCCTTGTTTTTTGTTTTGTTTTTTAGCTTGGACGCATCAACGCTAATTGGCGAGTCTCAGACCCAGTCTGCAGGTTTTAGTCAGAGTTAGTAGATGTTGTTTTGTGTGCAGTATGTTGTCAAGTTTTTCTCTGTAACCATTATTTACAAAGTCGGCAAGCATATGATGCCTAGTATTTTCAAATCTGTTCAGATTTAGAAATTTGTGTGGTATATTCCAGCCTTAAGTCAGTTGAAACAAATTCAGATCTTTAATTTTAACATTTCAAAAGTGTGAAGTTTGCAAAAACTGAAATAAGGCTAAAACTATCCCTTACAGTTTGGAGTTTAAAATGTAATAATTTTGGGCTGAATTAATTATGGAAAGTAAAATGTAATATTAAATAAACCAAATGTAATTTTGAAAACAGTATAGTTACGAAGCAGTAAGTGACCTGAGTTATTTGAGAAGATTTTACATCATGCAAAGCATTGTAAATTTACAGTGATGGATGCTTATTTTGATGTATGGATTATTGCATGTGTTTAAGTGCTTGTGGGCTCATTAGAAAGTTCTCAATCCTTAAATTCGACAGCTTTATATAGATGTCCTTGATTAGGATTGTGATGTGGTTGAGCCGAACAGCTGGAATACAGTCTGTAAGAAACCCAACCTGTGGAATTTAATTTCGATGCAAGTCAGGTTAACACACTGTTTAAGTTCATAATGAACACTGTCAGATTCCAGCCTGACTGCAAAGTCTCTTTTAAAACAAACATACCGAGTGGATCGACGGGACTCGAGGGAGCACGGAGGCCAGAGATGAAAACGAAAACAAACGAAAGCCAAGGAACGAGGGATTGGCGGAGAGCTGGTGGCTGTCAAGAGCCTTAAAGCGGGGAGAAATTTGCATGTGATAAACTGAGAGAGAGAGAGAGAGAGAGAGAGAGAGAGAGAGAGAGAGAGAGAGAACAAGAGAGAGAAAGGTTGGGTTAAAAATCCAATTCCTCCTCAAGAGGTTTCTGCAGTTGCCATGCAAATATCCATTTTGTCCATGTCTTGCCGTCTCCGTTTCCAGTGGTGCTCAACAAACAGTCCTTAACCAGCCAAATTAGAAAAGCAAACTCCCGACAGGCTTCTGCACAATCCAGAATATAATAAACCCACAATGAGGAGCATCTTCTGGGGGCCTTGGAGCATCCTGCAACTGCCTGGCTTGGACGAGAGACTGAGATAAGCTAAGACAATGAGGCTGGATGGAGCAGGACAGATAGGACTGCATCCAGTGGAGGATGAGGGCTGCTGTCTGCTGCCATGGTCTTGAGCCTTTCTGGAGCCACAACACACTCCGTATTTATTTATTTTTTTTTCAAATTAAAATCTGAATTTGATCTATGCCGCATGAACTGAGTGTAATAATTCTAGACTAAAATGCTCTGTATGCAAGTTATTATTAAAGGAATAGTTCATCCAAAAATGAACATTTGCTGAAAATGTACTCACCCTCAGGCCATAAAAGATAAAGATGAGTTTGTTTCTTTATCAGAAAAGATTCAGAGAAATTTAGCATTACATCACTAATGGATCCTCTGTAGTCAATGGGTGCCATCAGAATGAGAGTCCAAACAGCTGTTTAAAACATCTTGAAATAATGACACCAATTCATCAATTGACAGCTTGAAAAGTTAAAAAAAAAAAAAAAAAGAAAAAAAGCTGTGTAAAAAAAAAAAATCATTAAGAAAAAAAAAATCCAGTGAAAAAGTAATTTTATCTGGATCAGGAGAGAAATATGCACAGAAATATCAAGAATCGTTTACAAGCAAAAGACAGTCCAAAATGGTTTTACAATAAGCATTTTGGTGGATTTTGATGTGTGAGGACAACAGGGATGGATTTTTTAGAGTTATGTATAAAAGTCTTGTATTTTAATCAGAAGCAACAGTTTAAAATTAAAACGACTTTTGTTTGTTTTTTTACTTTAATTTTACATTAAAGTGGACTGGAGTGGTGAGGATTACTTGTGGATTATTATTATTATTTTTTTCTTTCTGATGTCATCCATTCATTGTTGTAATGCTAAATATCCCCGAATCTATCCATGAAGAAACAAACTCATCTACATGGATGGATGAAGGTGAAAATAAATGTTTATTTTTGGGTGAACCATTCCTTTAATCAAATACAATCACAGTCTGAAAATAATTTTTAAAAATGATGTTTTTATTAAAAATGTGCTTTATAAAATTCATTATTCAAATTAAATAAACAGAATTATAAAAGCATAATGTCACTGATAATATTGCAAAGGAAAACAATAAATTCACTCACACTGAAACTAAAGGTGATACATGTAGTGCAAAAAAATTACCACTTTTAAGTTTCCAAACAGGTTCACGCACCTTGAACTTTCTGAGCCAAAAAATTGCCTATTGATGGCTCATTTAAATGTGTAATTTTAAAGCATTTTAACATTGTACAATTGCACGAATCACCTTTAAATGGAGAAACACTGACTGAATGTCTTTTAGAGGCACTGCTGTTTTGTAACAGTGTCTTTCTCGTACTCACTCTCTCTCTCTCTCTCACACACACACACAAACACACACAAACACATAGAGATACAACTTTAAATGGACTCTTAAAAGCTTGCCATCCAGTCAAATCACAAATTGTACTTTCATTCATTTGTTCTGTAAAACCAAAAACCCAAACGTGGGGGGAACTTACGTCATGTTCTGCATGTTTAATGCTTTGGCCATCCTATTATTGTATTTGATCCATTAATATAAGAAACATTTTTGAGAAAACATTGCTCTCAGTGAATAGGATGGTAAACATTTAAATGTGCTCATTTAAACTTCAGACCGCATGAAACATTTTAGAAAAGACATTGTGTTATATATGGTTCAAAAGACAAAAGAAGTCACCCACCCTCAACGTGCAAAAAAAAAAAAAAAAAAAAAAAAGGTGAGGGGAGGTGTTTAGTGAAGATAGTTAAAAATAGTTAAACTGTATATGAGTACATATTTTAAATAAATAAATGTAAAAAAAATATGCTTATTTTTATTCTTTTGCTCTTTTCTTCCAAATAATTGTAAAGGTATATAAGCAGCTAGTCTTTCTACATTAAATATGGCAAATGAACTGATCTGATCTCCAAGTCCACACACAGTGGATAATTCACAGTTCAACATCCAAATGCATAGTTCAAGAGTGGATCTCTTCAGCTTTCAGGTGTCTCTTTTAGGTCCTCTTACATTACAATATATGGCTGTTTAAATGAGAAATACAGCTAAAGTCTGATTGGGTAAAAGAGTATTATTTTAATCAACAAAGGAAATGTATAATCCTCAACTTTTTGCCTGATGAAGATATAAAAGTTCAAAATGTGATTTTTGAATCTGAAACTGAATAGAATCTGGAACTGTAATAGCAGTTTGAGGACATTTACTCTGTTTTTTTTTTTGACATTTGTTCATAGTGTTCTGTGCCTAACTTGAGTTGGATGTGGACTTTTCTATCGTTTACCACAACCAGATTGGACCACTTTTGGGGTTATCATAGTTTTGTTGCTGGTGAGGTCACAGTAAGGTATTTCTTCATTGTTTCAAAATCCAGGGTCTACTGTCAGTCATCCCAACCAAATTTTCTGCCAGTCATTTGGTAGAACTTCATGTTGAAAGGCCTGTAGAAGTCTCTAAGTCTCTGCACGACCTCAGGGTGAATGTTTGGATGGGTCCGGCCTTTGGTTTTACCAAGGCAATGGGGCTTGCTGCTGCCCTCTGCCTTTTTGAGACAAGGGAAGCCCTTGGTCTGGTTGAAGTAGAAGTGTTTGTCAGTGATGATCCTCTTGAGCCCCAAGAAGTCCTGCACGCGGCCCAGCTCTCCGGCCGGGTCACTGATCAGCCGCTCTCCACTCACGAACAAGATCTGGCTCATGGGGAAGAACTGCAGCCAGTTGTCCAGGTGTTTGGCGTAGATGCCGATCTGAATGGCGCTCCACGAGGTGTCGATCAACCCTGTAGTCCTGTTTTTGAACGTCAGGCTCTCAAAAGTAGGAATGTCAGGCTTCTTGGACAGTGTCTGTGTGTAGTCAGAGATGGCTCGAGTGACAGGGTCCCGGACCACCACGATCAGCTTGGTGTCGCGGCACATGGCGTAGATCCGGGCCGGAGCCTCGCGGGTCACAAAGTAGCTTGGTGTTTTCTCCATGGTGATCTGGCCATCAAGAGTCTTAGGCATTAGGTCTCTATGGAGAAAGAGAGAGAAAGATAAGAGAAAGATAAGTTGATGTAATTATTGCAGCAGTTACAGTACATGTACAACTTGTTAAAAGTTTGGAATAATTATGATTTTTGTTTGATGAGTCTCTTTATCCACACAAATGTATTTACTGTATTTTTCGGACTATAAGTCGCACCTGAGTATAAGTCGCATCAGTCCAAAAATACGTCATGATGAGGAAAAAAACATATATAAGTCGCACTGGACTATAAGTTGCATATATTTAGAACCAAGAACCAAGAGAAAACATTACCGTCTACAGCCGCGAGAGGGCGCTCTATGTTCTCAGTGTAGACTACAGGAGCACTGAGCAGCATAGAGCGCCCTCTAGCGGTAATAGACGGTAATGTTTTCTCTTGGTTCATTTCTCTTGGTTAATGTCAAATTCATTTCGATAAATAAGTCGCACCTGACTATAAGTCGCAGGACGAGCCAAACTATGAAAAAAAGAGCGACTTATAGTCAGGAAAATACGGTAAATTAAAATTTAAAATGTAGTTTTTTTGTAATTTAGTTTATTCATGATGGCAATGCTGAATTTTCAGCATCATTCATTTCAGAAATTTGTTATGCTCACCAAAACTGCATTTGTTTGATCAAAGCATTACAGTCAAAACAATATATTTATAGTATATTGTCATGATGCACCTTTTTTGTCATTTTGCTACTTTTTTGGTCAGTTGTTTAACTGGTAGACTTTATCTAAAGCTTTTTGCTCTCACTCCAAAACAGCATTCAACACTCCGAGTTGTTCTCATGATTGACCTCTGTTCATTTCTGAGAGGATGAATGCTTTTCTCACAGGCTCTTAGTGCCAATCGAGACTCCATTAGACCATCAAGCACTGACCCCAACACCACATGACCCTAGACCCTCTCTGCTTTAATATGGGTTTCTCTTCTTTTGTAGCAGAGTTACTGACAAGACAAATTACTTTGAGAAAAACTGCAAATAGACATGCAGTGTCATATGACAAAAACACCAAAATAAGTTTCTGCTTATGCTGGCTTTTATGATAGTCTTTCTCTTAGGAAAAATAGCTGTTCATCTCGTTTCCATTACAAGTCAGCAAGGGCAGTTGTAATACTTTCCATGTGATTTTTCTCTTGTGCTTTGCTTTCTAACTGTGTCGTATCTTAAAGAAGAAGAAAAGAGTCTAATCTGTTTGTCCATGCCGCTCTCACTCTATCTTCCCACTGCTCTCTAGTGCCTTCAGGACACTGACCTGAACCAAAGAGGATAAAAGCAGTGGATTAATGATTTACAGCACTCCACTCCACCATTTAGAGCCTCATAAGGCCCGTTCACTTCAAATTCAGCCCAAGTGCAGAATGCAGCCTTCAATTATTTATCTCCCTCCTCTTGAGGGTTTAGGCCCTGACAAAATGGCCTCCCTCAACCCCAATGGCGGTTTATGGGCCGTAATGGCATTAGCGGGCTGAGGGTCAGCGGCTTTAGATAGCCCTTCAGGTCGCTCTGATAATTGCCCTTATTTTTCATTGCCAATTGTATTTCATGTCACATGCCGGCACAAATTCATGCCTCCTGATAAAAACAAGAGCCCAGTGACATTCCAGCATGTGGCAGCTAGTGTTTATGTGCTCTGCAGCTGGGCCGTTTCGCTCAAGTGAACACCACAGGTTGCTGATTGAGTCAGGTTTGTAGCACTCCCACAGACGGAAGAAGTTTCCGGAAGGCAGATTAAACTAGTGATGTAACACATAGCAACACTTTTTTGCATATTACTTGTTTTTCCATTTAGCTGATGTTTTAAGTGACTTTTAGTATGTTTTTAACAGGATCAGCCCCCAAAAGTAATCTAGAAGTAAAAGTGTTTTGCTCATGCAACAATGCTGATAGTTAAAAATAAATTAATCTAATGAGGTCTGAGTTTGTAGCGGTTAACTTCAGTTAATCCCACATAACATTAACGTTTTTAAATATACTTTTATATTGCTATAATAACACATATAAAAAACATAAAACAACAAAGACCCGAGGCGAGTATAACTGATACCAATGCTTCTAATGTGTCTAGGAAATTGTTCTTTATTGCTAATATTTGACCATTGAATAGCCATTCAACATTACAGTATACTTGAAAGCTCTCTACAAATCAGCATTGCGGCATTTTGGCCAATCTGATCTGTAAGCAGATGGCGTGTGCTCTGCGCTGTGCCGATGTGTAGTTTGCTTTCAAACCAAAGCATAAATACGCAAATAAAAAAGCATATCCTTGTGGCATGGCTGATACAGAATAGCATACACCATCTGTGCACAGCTCAGATTTGTCGAAATGCCGCTACGCTGATTTGGAGAGACACAGAGGACCGTCTCAAGCCTACCGGTTTTCATCCAAAATATCTTAAATTGTGTTCCGGAGACGAACAAAGCTTTCGGAGTATCCCTTTAAAACAATCTTCACATAAACCCATTATAATAAATGTCATATTTACCTGTGCGCTTCAGAAAATAGTTCATTTACAGAAGTTGAATAAAGTTATCATGACTAAATTCTAACCTAAATAAAAATGAATCCTTAAAGCTACAAAAGTTATTGAATCCCTCTTTTTGTTTTGTTTAACAGACATCACAGCAGCTGGGTAATCGGCTTATTTGGCTGCTATTGCTTTAAGAGCTGCCGCTGCTGAATGTAAGGCAAAACTGACACACATGCTTGTAGTTTCATTCTCACTATAATCTGAAATAATAGAGGCTACAGCGCACGCTGCAATATTTGTGTGTGCTATTGAAGAGCATGCGCTAGGAGCACAGCATAAAGGCTGACAGGAGAAATTTCATTTTTACTGATACATGGCCTGACAACTTCTCGACAACTTCAACATTTGTTTGTTCAGTTGGTTATTATAGCATGCTTATGAATAGTCTGTTCGACTGGTTCATTGACCTACATAAATGAACTACTAAATGTTTCTAACTATGCCATGAAGATACAGTACATTCTAATACCAAAATACAAAGGCGCAACATATATAATTCATGGAGCTTTTTAAAGAATTCAATACAATTTTAAAAAAACAAAGGCAATATGAGCTCCACCTGTGAGGTTGTAGGGCCATCAGGGACATCTACGTCCATGCCAAAATGCATAACATTGCCTTTTGTATAAAATTGACATGAGCTTGGTCCAAACTTGGCATTCATATTTAATAAGTTGCATCATCTTGTTGTCAAGGCAAAACAGTTGTGCTGTGTTTTTACAAAGAGCCCAAAGGAAAGTCCAGCTACCACCATCCCACAAATTAGTAAAAACAATTGGTATGGAAATTCTTTATTTTATTTTATTTATTTTCTTGTCTAGCTCAACAGTGCGTCAGTTTCATTCTTTCATTATATGGAAAAGAACACCTGAGACTGCTACCCTTCTCCATTTGTGTTCCAAGAAAGAAAGAAATTCATCCAGGTTTGGGAACGACTTTAATAAATGATGATCAGATATTCCTTTTAGGCTGCACTAACCCTTTAAATACGAAGCACAAAAAAGACCCTTCTTTTGAAAGAATCTTCTTTTGGGATGCGACTGTTTGAAACAGACCAGCAGTCAGAATAAATCTTCTTTCTGTCACAGCACGAGGCCATTTCTCAGACATTAGAGCCCGTAGAGAGTTTATAAGTTAAACAAACTCTTGTGTGCTTGTAAGTCTCAAATGATATCAGCGAGAGTGCGAGAGGGAATACAGTGGAGATCTGGGAAGACAGAGTGAAAGAGAAAAGAGAACATATGATGGACAGCTTTCACAGCTTCACCGTTCTCTGAGGGACAGTATAAAAGGGAGGGTGCTAGAGAAGGAATATTTTTCTCCATTCTCTGGCAAGGGAAAGTGAGGCTTTTTCTAACAGATGTTTATTGGCGGTACAAATGATGTAACACTTGAAGTAGCTTTGCCTCCGAGCACAAATGATTTACAGTCCTTTCAGAGCAACGTTTGATGTCTTCTTCACGCTGTAAGAACATGACTCCCTGTACACACATCCAGCCATTTAATACAGGCAGAAAGCCTCCGCCATTAAACACATCCGGTTCATTGCCGGATCCGACATGTAGTGATCCAACTGAAGAATATCTGTCAAATGCTTTGTTTCGAATTCAGACCTAAGGGACAGTTTGGCCCAAAAAAATCTGCCATAATTTACTTCAAACCTGTGTTAGGTTTGAAGTAAGGTTTTCTATTGTAAAACACAAAAACACATTTCGAGTAATGTCCTTTTCAGTGCTGTTACAATTATAAAGGATAATATAAATATTATGACTTAGTTCCTAATAGAAGTTCATGATTTAATTGTTTGAATCAAATCTTGTCAAATAATCAATTAATCTGCTTAACATAATAATCACGTAATCATTCTTTCAGACTGAAGTTTCAGAACAGACTCAATAATCTGGTCAAATGACTTGCTTATTGGATGAATGCATAAGCAGAAATAGTAAGTTTGAGAGGGTTATTATAGTTTATTAAAATTAAAACCATATTTTGTTTCTACTCGTTTTAATGTACTTTAACTTGGTGTACTAAAAATAGCTCAAATTAAAACAGTAATAAAATAATATTAATAATATAGGCTTAAAGAAACTACAA
The DNA here is from genome assembly GCF_023724105.1 of Carassius gibelio. Classification (NCBI taxonomy): domain Eukaryota; kingdom Metazoa; phylum Chordata; class Actinopteri; order Cypriniformes; family Cyprinidae; genus Carassius; species Carassius gibelio. The sequence goes on along the minus strand of NC_068407.1, from coordinate 4,926,374 downwards.
CAAAAACTACTAAAAATGACCAAAAACAAAAAACAACTCCAAACAAAATTAACTAAAATTAAAACTGAACATATAAAATACATTTTAATTTTAAATATTAATAAAAACTATAATAGTCTCACAATGATACTAAAATTACACTGGATATTGTGTTCCGCAGAATTTTTTAATGTACTCATTTTAATGTACTTTAACTTGATGTACTAAAATAGCTAAAACTAAAACTGAAAAAAAAAAAATAAATAAATAAATAAAATATATATATATATATATAGACATAAAAAACAACTGCAAACAAATTATTTTTTTTACTAAAATTAAAACTTAACATATAAAATACAATTAATTTTAAATATTAATAAAAAGTATAAGTCTCACAATGATACTGAAATAACACTGGATATTGTGCCCCACAGAAAAAAGAAAGCCAAAGGTAGGACAATTATGTATATATTGGATCTTGATGTGAAATTCAAGCTCGATATCAAGCTAATTAAAAATCAATATTTTTATAATATTATATTAAAAGCTGCATGAAAAATATAGGCCTAAATCATTTAAAATGGCACTATGGCAGATTACACAAATTCATTCAACCTGTTCTTAAAGCATTCTGCTCCATTTGTGTTTAATGCAAATGAACTGCCGCCAAGCGTCTCTCTTCATATCAGACCAGATTTACGTCTTCCTCTTGTAGCGCAAGTTTGGCCTACAGGGACAGACAGGGGGCACGGCGAGTCAAACGGGCGGTATTCCCGAAAAAGCACGAGGGTACAGGGGCCACATCGCCGTAGATTCATGTCTCCCCTTAGAGAGGTAAAACACCCATAAATATCTTCCACAACTCCACGCTGGCAACCACAGCAGATAATTGTCATCTAATTGGCTCAATATTTCTAGCCTTTGGCCAGACAGTCTCTTTCTCTTTTCCTCACCGCTGAACTCCAGTGGAGGTCAAAAGAGTGCGTCTGTGATTTACAACGACCGTCACAGTCTGTGTGTAAGTCTGTGTGTTTTGAAATAACATGAATTAACTACAACTGTCTGACTTTGTGACCCCGTCAGCCAGTGCTTTACGAAGCTGCGATGGTTCACCTGTCCTGAAGTGACTCAAGGTTGCAGTCTCTGACGATCGTGCGAGGGCTAATCACTGCTGATGGACCGCAGAGCAGATGAGTGCTGGAAATCATATGTGTTGTTTCCACTCAACCATCAAGAAAGCTCTGGCTGTTGAGAAAGGCATTTTAGATTGCATTAGAGTGACAGAAGACGTTGTATCATTACCATTGCACAGCTCTCTGGAACACTTGATTCGGATTGGTCAGTCACAGCATTCTACAGTCAAATATTTGTATATAATGTCTACTAAATGACATAACTGCATTACTGTGTTAAACTAACTGGAACTTGTCACAGCACTAACTTGACTGTACATATGATCTTATTCACTCTATCCACTTCTACATTCAATCCACTTTTTTTATAAATAGATTTCTACTAATTGCATAATTGTGTATGTTTTTCTGTTTATTATTGTAAGAGTGATACTCGTACACTTCGAGACCACTTTGAATCAGTGTTCATGTCACTATTTATTAAAAAAATATAGTAATAATATAAAATATTTATTTGTAAACAATGATTGTTAAAAAAAGAATCTATCTATCTATCTATCTATCTATCTATCTATCTATCTATCTATCTTTATATATTTATATATATATATATATATATATATATATATATATATATATATATATATATATATATATATATATATATAACCAAATTAAGCATTATTTAACCAATGATTTAAAGTTGTTAAGCAGTATTGACAAATAAAAAAATGCATAAGTAATAATAAATCATAAAATATTTTGTAAACAATCATGCCATTTAAAACAATTTTTATTTTACACCTTTTAAAATAATAAATTTAAATGTAAATATATTCATAAAATTATAAATTATAATAAATAAACAATGGAGAATAACATGGCCATCCAAAAATAAGGTAATTCAATCTGTGTTTAGAAAAGTGCAAAATTAGCAAAAAGCGTTGGAATTCAAACTCTAGGATTTATAGCTGCAAGGAAATCTGCAGAAAGGTTTCCTGTATTTCATTTCATAAAGCGAATAAACTGGACAAAACTGCAGGGACATATTTCTCATAGAGACTAAATATGGGAGATTAAATTTTAAACAAATAGTTCATTTCATGACAGATTCAAGAATGTACACTCAAAGATTTTTACTGGTACCTTATGGCATTAATTCAGTCAGTGATTTAAACTCCTACCATAATCCAATAAAATCTAATTTAGGCATTCATGCAAAGTTTCCAGACCTGACACACACGCACACACACACGCACACGCACACACGCACACACACACACACACACACACACACACTGTACTTTATTCAAACCACAGTCAAACTGGGCCAGTGCAAGGGAAAATGTACACCGATAAAAAAAAGTTTTCACTGAGCCGCTTCACTTTCACTATAACAGGAATGAAGGGGAAGCACAAATTTACTTAGTATGTCTACAAAAAATACTATGTTGAATGCTATTTATTCAACCTCATTTTGAACAAATAAATCTTTCTACAGGAAGTACGGTAGGCTGTTATTGTGGTGTGTTGCAGGTGTTTTTCTTTTCTCCCTTACTATAGCAACTGCCTTTGCACAATTTAGTAAAAATTTAATAGAGTTAGCTTTACAGTCTGTTCTTATAAATATATCAGCAGCATTTTAAGCACAGCACAACTTCCTCTGTTGCTCTCTCAGTCCATGTCTCTCTGTGCCTCGAGTAACTCCCAAGTTTATTGTGTAAGAGAGGAAAAATAAGCAGTATCTCTGTGGCAACCTTCTTGTGAATAATTCACCCGCTCTGACTGTAGAGAAAGATGGGGTGGAATGAAAGACAGAAAGAAAACACTCTCTGCCATCAGAGGATGAACATGCTTTTACATTCCACCAGTTAAAATACACACACACACACACAGACAGACATGCAGAACCTCTTCTTCCTCTTCTTATTGCCTTCCGTTACCAAATGGGAAACTTTAATGTTGCATTTGCTTTGAAGGAAAACCCTGACTGCTCCTCTGATCCTCTTGGCAGCTAAACTGGGCTGTGGATTGAAAAGTGAATGCTTGAAATGAGCTGAGTGTGGCTGAAGACATTTGTGGATTTATAGTCCTGATCCCCCACCCCGCTGCCGTCGCAGAAACAGACGGTTACTAGAGAAGCAGTTCACGCATTAGTGTGAGTGTGTGCCGTTGAAGAACTGTCGAAGCACGCGCGCATGTGTGTGTTTAATATTGGTGTAGTATATACTGTAGTATGCATACTCTATATGGTATGCATAGAATACCCTACATTTTCCAAAATGAGCAACATTCCGCACTGTTTGGAACACTGTACGCTTAACTCGTCCTTCCATTTCAGGAATGATCAGAGAAATTACATCTGTGATTTTTAATCTATCTTTTTTATTCATTATGTGATTGGACTATGAAAAATTGTATATAAAAAAAGCAAAATACAATAATAACAACAACAACGACGACAACAATAATAATAATAGAGAAAATAATAGTAGTAGTAGTAGAACTACAGTTGTTTTTTATTCTTTTCAATTTATTTGGCCTTTTCTTTTAAGATTGTTCAGTAATGTCTCAAATTTTAGCAGTGATCACTTTGAATATTATATATTGCACACACACACACACACACACACACACACACACACACACACACACACACACACACACACACATATGTATATATGTATATATATTGCATACATGATATATATGTCTGTACTGTGTATATTTATGTATATATTTGAGAAATATTTACATGTATACAGTATGTGTGTGTGTGTGTGTGTGTGTGTGTGTGTATAATGTATATTTTTATGTATATGTTATACATATATTACATATAAATATACACAGTTTACACAATATGTAAATATAAACTGTTATTACTCGATTTGACAGCCCTAAATATATAAATATAATGTAAAAGTATATATAAATTTGAAACTAATTTCAATCAGAAATTTTTAACAAATAATTACAAAGAAAGGCAAGTAGAAAGATTTGTTCAAACTTACCCACCAATAATCTCTGTTTTATTTACAACTATGTATACTACAATGTCCTACTATGCTACGCGGACTTAGTATTGCAATGGATTCTACATCCCTGGTCAATATGCCAAATGAAATGCAAAATTAATCTTTGCATACGTGTATCCAAGTGTGGCTGTGGTGACCGGGGATCTGCATACAGTGTGTGTGTGTGTGTGTGTGTGTGTGTTGTAGGCTGATGCTAAAAGTTTTAGTGTAAATTTGAACTACACTTCAACATGGAATCTGGATTACTTTTTAATGTCTTTCTGACCCACTGGTTTCAGTTGCAGTCAGCCACAGACACTTTTCTCTTTTATCTTTTTCTCCCTGTCTTACACATTCTTTCTCTTATTTTTCAGCAAACTCTAGGGCTTGAGAGTGATAAGACACAACTTAACGCCAAGCTTATTTCTGAGGCTTTGTATTACCTGCAGATCAGCTTAAAACTCAAGCGGTGCTGCATCACAACTACTTTGGAAATGTGTCTGGAAATGTAGAAATGTGACTGGAACAGGTTTTTTTTAGTAGACCTGCATCTGTGAGGTACATGTCAAGTGAAAGTGTTTTATTTAATCTCAGTTTCACTTGCAGGACACCATATGTTTATTAAGAGTCAGCACTGAGTAGTTTATGAAGAAAAAGAAATGGCTGTGTGTTTGATTGCTGAGCTGTGCAGAGATTAGTTAGCTTTAAACAGCTTGTTCTTTAGTATATCCTCTTCCATTTAAGCCCTCCGTTAAGAGGCAATGATTTTGTGCCAGGTTCATTCTTTCTGCCAGGCGTGGATACGATCCCTCAGGAGGAAGCTGGAGACGATTAGACGTCTGTTACTCCAGACCTATTAAAAATCCCTCAGTAAGAACCACATAAGGAAAAAAATAACAAAGAAACTTGACCTCCGCAAAACAACAATCACTCCATCAGCAGCAATGGCCTGCTTGATTTTGCAGTACTTACTAAAGTAATATATTGGATTTTTAACTTTATTAATGAGGTCCAGGTGTGTATGTATACAGAGAGAGAGAGTGAAAATAGGATTTGTTATAGCTATATCTAATATAATTACGGAACAAATGTCTCAAAAAGTGGAAATGTCTTTGTTTTTGCTCAGTGACTTGGGCACAGGCTCACTTGGTAGTTCCCGACATTAAAGGTCCCTGGATTATTTTGCTGGAGCAAAATATCTTGAACTGAAAGGTCAGGTTGTAGAAGATTTGCTGTATTATGTCGACCTCTGGAAAAATCTATAAAGATTGTCTGTTCAGGCTCAAAACAGAAAGCTTCTTAAATTCGATTGAGTGATTGTTTGTGCATGCCGCTCAATAAATGTTAACCTCAACTTGTGCAATGTAATCGGCCAAAATAGTGATTCTATTCAGTTTCAGAGAGGGTTATTATTGAATTCAGTTTTTATTTTATTTTCAGTTCGTCCTTTCAGTGTAGTGTAGTTTTGGTTTACACTCTGGGATTTTTTTTAGTTTAAGCATTTTTTCATTTGTATTATAGTATTAGATTTTGAGTTTTGATAGTTTTTGTTTTTATTTTAGTTTTAACATTTTACTGTTATACAATACAGTATAATTCAAGTAGCATTTGTGAATGTTTCATGTTCACTGATGGCGAGGTGAATCTCTGTTCATTTACTTTTTAGTAACTTTTTGGATTCATAAAAAAATAGTAATTCATCCCACCCCCCCGCCCCAGTTATATTACTTTTTATTATTTTTTATTAACAATATTATCACTGGTTCCAAACAATCTTGTGTTATTTTCATTCAGTTTAATTATAAAAATGTAAGATGTACATTTGAAAACTTCATTATTTATGAAAAACCAACATTCATTTTTTTTGTTACTTTTTGGATTCATGAAAATTAGTTTTATTTTACTTACATTTTACACATTTATATTAGCTTTTCTTTGTAAGGTTTTCATTTAGTTTTTGTTTGCGATATTAGCATCGGTTCTAATCACTGTTTTGAAATATCAGTTTTACATAGAGAACACACTATAGAATATTACCTGTTTTACTGTGAATACAGAGCTGTTATCAGGACTAAATGTTGAATTCATTAGCAAAAAACATATTCATAAATTCCCACATGCATGCTTCTTTTTATTCTACTCTGCACTAAAATCATGCTGAACCAGAAACACACATGCTGTGACCACATTATGTTCTTCTGTATCTTCTACAGCTGAGGTGATCAAAACCCAACACATATGGCAGCCATGCTGTGGTGATGCTCACTGTATCATTAGTCTGGCACTCCTACAGTGAAATCTGCAGGTACTTGCTTCTTCTCAATGACTTTCAGACCTCAAGTATGCCTGCATATGTTCTCGATTATAACAGAGGCTCAGAGGATTCGCTCCACATGTCAGAATCCTTCCTGTTAGTTGCAACACTGTGGGTGAGAGACCTGCGCTGACTGCTAGTTCAAGTTGTGCTCTAGGCAATACTGTGATGTTTTGCTTAGTATTTTACCCCATTTGTGTTCTTCAGGAGGGCTCTAATATCATTGCTGGTGGGTTTTGACCCCTTTTGTCTGTAGATACAGTATGTAAAGGATCATACTCTTCCTTTATTAGAGTTCCAACTCTGGTTCAATACCTTTGTAAAATGTTACTTCATTGCTTATCAATTTTAAATTCTTGGAAATCTCAGAATGGAGCCAAAATGACATTTTTTTGCAAAGTCCATTCTTGCTGTTTTAGGGGAAAATATGAGGTATGAGAAAGAGCTTGCATAAACTTCTGCTGCTGTAAATAACAATCATACAGTAGTTTTCTATGAAATACAGACCTAAATGTATTTCATTATTCACTTATAATATTGACTTCCATTGAGCTGGTAACCACCATGAGCTGATCATTGAGTCAGTGATTTGAACCCAAGAACTGGATCAGTCATCTTGAATGAATCATTCAGGATATTTTTGTGAACTGCTTAATTGAAAAAATCTGACTTAGTGATTTGTTCATGTATTTTACATTTAAATGTTTTCCTACAATTTTGGCGTGTTTTATACACAAAGCTATCGTATGGCTTCCAGATACTCAGAGTATATTTTAGTCAAATAGACTGCTTTTAAAATGGTATATAATAGTTTTATTGTGATTTGAGTTCTTTTTGAAGCTTGAACGATTAGAACCCCATTGCAACTGCATGGAAAAACCTTCTTTATAAATTATTATTTTGTTCTTTTAACTTTCTTTCTTCCTTTTATATTCCACAGAAGAAAGAAAATCATATAGGTTTTGAATGACAATTTGGGCGAGTAGAAGATTATTATTTTTTTTTGGGGGGGGGGGGGGGGGGGACTGTGTCTTTAATCTATAGTCGACATCTATAGTCGTCTATTAAGAAAGACATTACAAAATTAGTTTAAATCAAAGACTATTGTAACCAAAATCTCCTGCTTCACGGTTCCTCATTTGTATCCCGAACACCAAGAACGAAACTTGCAAAAAGGTTATTTTGCCATTTCTAGTCCCCATTCTTAGAGTTAGACCAGTGGACATGGAGCAGCATTCTCCCAAAGAGAGAAAATCATCAGAGCCACTATAAATCAAACCAGGTGAAGATGACACGAACAAGCTGCTCTGTGCTCAAACTCTTCTCTTTTGTGTGTGACTCTGGTAACAGGGCTATAAATTAGACATTGTGCTCTCATTGCTTGTCTAGTATGGACCAGAGGTTCTGAAACCAATGCCCTGTGGCTGTGAAATCAGTGCACAAGGCTCATTTATCATCTGGATTTTTAAATCTGTCGAAATAGACTGATGTCACCATTTGCATCTAAGTTCACTCCCGGATCACTTGTGTTAGCTGCTTTGGAGAAACCAAAGTAATAAAAGCTGATGTAAGTATGACTTAATAACTAATAATGTGGGGTTACACTTGAGTGAATGCAAACAGGGCCAGCCCATGGCACATGGGTGCACACTCACACACTACCAGTGGCGTGCAAAAGGGAAATCCCAACTCGATTCCCGGCACCTGGTCCTCCCAAAATATGAGATCCTGTCAAACAGCAGCTGTATGAAGGCAGCCATTGTTCTGCTCTTAAGGCAACAAAACCTGTTTGGCTGTCTTTAAATCAGGACAGGGACAATGAAGAACACAAATATTATATGTTCTATGATCTAATATAAGACAATCGTATAAAACCAATGCAAAAACTTGCCCTATGAAAGTTTTGTCAAATTCAGTTTTTCTGGTAATTTGTCTTGTAAATATTCCTTTAAAAATAATATTTTATCATTATTTTATTAGTAGACGTTGTCTGTTCTCACAATGTAATGTCTGAATGCGAATTGAAGTATGAGAAAAGAAAATACTATTTCAGTCCTACTGCCACAAAAACGCACAATTTATTCGTGTAATTACCAACAGTTTCTGAGTGAAAACTGATTCAAGGCCATTTTTTAATTGTAGCTGAGATATATGATTATCGTCTAGCTCATTTTGGACATAAAAAAGCATACAGAAGAAACCTGTTTAAACAATCTGAAGCTTTGCAGGGTCGACCTGGTCATGGTTTTTCTACAGGAGCCAGAGGTTTAATTCCTTTTTATATCTGAATTTGGTGTCTGCACCACTTTTATTGACCTATTTAGGCCAATAACTACAAGCTAAAAAGAGGCAGAGGCCGAGTTGTGCGGTTTGGGAAGAGATGAAAGTAGGGAAAATGGAAGATGATAAAGAAAAAAAAAAGGCTTAGGGATGAACCATCAAGCACTTTATGGAAGAGTGAGGAGCAAAGCTGATTACACAGAGTCTGTTCTCTCTCTAAGTCCCTCTCTGGTTGTCTTAAACTTACTCTTACTGTAAGCTATAATCTTTATTTCTTCCTTGTTTATATATATGCTCTTTTACAGTCTTGATTTTGCTTTGGGGGTGTACCAGAACATGCTCACATGCTTGGAAAAATGCATTATTTTTCACATCATTTACATTATTACAATATTTTTGACTTGGCTTGATTAGTTCCAGAAACGATGAAGGCCCACCTCCCGAAAAACAAAATGTGATGTGATTGGTTAGCTGCCCCAGTGCATTGTGATTGGCGAACAGCTTAGACAGTGTTTCGGTACAGCCCCGCCCCTTGCCAAAGAAGCAAGTTCCTTCTGCTCCAGTATAGTTAAGGATGGTGTCAATATTGCCAAATCACTTTGAGCCGGTTTCAGAACCTGAGAATATTGAACAAGAACTTTTGCACGCACGGATATTGCAAGACATATTAGAGTGGTAACTAGGCTTGGGTCGATAGACTGCCAATGGCTGATAGACATCATGTTGTTGAGTCGGTGTTCTGACAAATAAGGTTACCTATCAGATTATGCTACCAACACTGTATTTATCCTACTGTAAGAATAGGTTTAGGGTTGCATACACAATACACACTAACTCAAATTCAAAAAGTGAAAAAGCATAATAGGACCCCTTTAATCAGCCTAACTTGCACTTCACTGTCACTCTCTCTCTCTTCTTCCAAAGCTCTTTCCATGTGATTATACTTGAGTCGTTCTTCACTCAGTCTCTGTTCCTCATCAGTTCTCTTTCTCTCTTTCTGTAAGACTCTTATATTTGGAGCTCTACTAACACAAAAGACTCCCATCCTGCTCCGCCTGTCATGGTGCCAAGCTGCAAGAGACATAGCAGCAGTCCGCTCACAGCTCTTCCCTGCCATCATACAGACTCCTCAGCACAGATTAGCATGTTTAAAAATGCCACTTTATCCCGTGCTTCATATAAACTCATTACAGTGCTAGCAAGGCAGTGCTAGACTGCTATTTCTTAAACATTCTGCTTAGGGGTTTGTTTTGGACCATAGTAAACGTCTGAAATTGATGCACCACAAACATACAGACTTTGCAGATGCTGCATATAATAAATATATAAATACATATTTGTATTTCAATACATTTATTTATTCGAAAAGTACACATTTAGCATGCAAAAGTCGTCTATGGTGCCAGTTGGCGTCACTGACATTCATTGGTTCATAATGTCATTAGTTCTCAAGTGCATTTTAACCAAATGTCATAATGTTTAACCTGTGCCATGGGCAATATTTGCATACTGAATAACAATTGGTCTTCTTTCTTGCATGCATTTGGATACCTAATAAGAATAACTTTTTCCTTTCATATATCTATTTAAGCATCTACAAAGATGGTGTCGGGTCACGTTGATTTTAACATAAAGCTCAAAGAAAATGAACAATTTGATGATAGAATTTGATGATTTGATTTGATTAAACTTACCTGAAACATTAACACCTTGCAAGCACTTAAACCAAATACAGCTACATATACTTTCTATTCCTTCTTCATAGACTTCTTGTTCAGTATAGCATTTGCAGAAACAAACAACCATCAGTGTGTTAGTCATCATTTGGTCGATTAGAAGTCTGTTGCTTTAAATATTTGATGGGATTTCATCTCCCTTTCCTCTTATATATTTGCCAGAACAAGTAATGTGCTTCGTAATAATGTGTTAGCACGGTAATTTATCCGAACGAGGAGTTCGAAGAAAGGCAGGAGGGCTAGAAAATGGGAAAAAAGGGGTGGGTTAATGTGCCATTTCCATTTTGGAGGCCTTTTTTGCATTAGCCATTAAGTAAATAGCCCAAGGAAGAAATGGAGCTGCGTGCACCTCGTTCAAATCCAACAGCGACTGAATCATGTGGTACAGGTGACCGTGACGATAAAATGAAAGAGCAAAAGCTATCTGTGGCAGTTGTGTTAGTATGTTTAATATGCAGGAAGACTGAAAAAGAGGGGAAGAGATGAGCAGGACGATGAAGAAAGCCTTTGTGGTTTGTAACGGTGTCTGAACTGAGCTGTGGTTGGACTGGGATCGAACCCAGATTCAACAGAACCGAGAAGTATGCGGTGAACCCAGATTAAAAGAAATATCTGTCCTTGGAGAATAGAAACATTTAGAAATACCTCTTCCTTTTTCCTACAGTGAAGGTAAACCCATGCCACTGAATAGAAATTGTTCACTTGCTGATAGGAGGGTGTTGTGAAAAGCTGTCAACAATTCTGTATGGCACTGTTATTTAAATGAAGAGGAGAAGATGAGGAATGGATTACAGAAGGATGCTGTTGTAAGGCTTCAACAAAAGACCTATTGAGAACTTGGCTTTTGTCTTGGAACAAAATGGAAAGATTGGTTTTTGATAGAGTGGCTATTTGGAAAATAAGCCAGTTTTGCAAATAAGAAAAACAATGGAAGTATTAAAGTTTTGAATGTTGGCGAGCACAATATTCATTGAGCGTGTCCTGTTAAACAAAAGACTCGTAAATTTAACGCAAACTTACATTTAAGTGCATGCTGATGCTTCTTTCTGTGGTTTATTTATTCACAATCAGAGTTATCTGTCTTATAACTAATGTGCTTATTCCAAAAAATAACTCTTACTTTCGACTCTATAAGCTGCACACTCATCATGGCAGTGATTATAAATGAACAGTTGTCTATGTGTCGTCCATAATGGCATACGGGGGTGTTGGGGTGGGCCGTCCTGATATGATAACTCACCTAATCAATCAGAGAGATTTTACTCTATTTTTTTCATACTGATGCAATCACTCCTCAAAATGCATTAGCATAATGGGAGAGTGCTGAAGGAAGATAATGTGTGAATTTTTGGGGAGTCGAGAGAGAGAGATTGAGTGAGGAGGCCATGCTTGAAAGACAAATGCCCCACACATACCAAACAGAGTCTATTAATAAAAACGGGGCGTGAAAAGAACGATTAGAGATCAAAATGGATTATAATGAGGATGGGCTCACTGTATGAGCATCACTCAAGAAAAAAAAAAAACATTTTCCAAAATATAGAGAATAAAATGCGTATTAGCTGCATTCATATTCTCAGTGATTTAACACTTGATATATAATGCCATTTGATTTGCATAAACATTAGCAATCACGAGCAGTTCGACGTATGAAAATTGCAGAGGAGGCAGTTGGTCATTTATGCAGTTTGAAGCAGCAGAAGTGAGTAGATTAAAATCATTTTGTGTGTGTTGGAGAAAATAACAATAAAAAAAAAAAAAAAAAAATTGTCAATTATGCAAAAGCGACACTACCAGTGCTGTAGTTTAAAGTAGCTCTCATGAGTATTTGTGTCAGTGTGTGAAAGCATCTTTACAGGTAAATGAGCACCCAGAAATGTACATTTACACATTCTCCACATCAACACATTTCCACATATTTAAATTGCCTATGTGCAGCCTGATGCAGAGTGCCATATTTGACCCCATCTCATGAGAAAGCCATTTAGAAAATATTTACACACTCTTTGTAAGGTTAAAATATAAGGTTAATATATAGCATAATATATATATATAATAAATATATATATAAATAAATAAATAAATATAATATAATTAGTTTTGCATTCTAATTTTTATTTCAGTTGCCAAGGCATTTCTAATCTCGTTAAATATGTATTTATTATTATTTATTTTATTATATATATATATATATATATATATATATATATATATATATATATATATATATATATATATATATATATATATATATATATATATATATAATATTTATTTTGGATAACAAAAGCATTTTTAAGAATTTTTGTTGTAATACCAATATTACATACTAATATAATTTAACTTATAGATACTGTGTCCTACCCAACATCTAACTTATAATAAATATAGAAAAGTAAGACAATGGGTTTTGCATATATCCATAAAAACTGCAGACCACAAAAAAAAAAAAAAAAAAAAAAAAAAAAACTTTGATTTGACTGTTTATATATACGTATAAGAATTTAAAATGGCACATTTCCATCAAATAATCATAGTTAATCCTCTGTGGTATTATATTTCTCCAGTCCCTGTTTAAAACGAAATGCATTGCTCAGCAATGCCGTCCAAATTATTAAGAATAATTAGATTAAAAAGATTCCAATGATTATTGCAGAATAACTGAATCTCTGATGAAAACAGATGTGTCGTCTCTGAGATCAGCAGAGAAAAATACAGCCAGCCCAGCACATATTTCACTTATCTCTCTAATGAAATACACTGCAGTATTAACAATACATCATCTCCTGTCTCACGGTGTGTAGTAGGCTAAGCACATTTTGAGATTTTCGAACAATGCCCTCGGAACAGCCTTCTTCCTTCACACACCCAGGAGAGGTTTACATTTCTCCAGATGTTAAAAGAAATGAAGCAGGTAGGAAATATTCTGTATTACAGATTTTCTTATCTGTGCAAAACTCCCCGCCACGATGATAGTGTGATGTATGTGGTGTGAAGGTATTCTGGACGGCTTCTAGGGCGTTGCAAGGGTATTCTGGGTGGTTGCTTACTGGGATAGATCAGAAGAACTCACATCAAGTCTGGATTTCAGTCTATGAGATTTTTCCCCACTCATTTTATTGCCGGACATGTATAAAACATATATCTGATCAATTAGAAAAATAAGAGTCAGGATCAGAGGTTTTCTAGTGATCGTTGTAGGGATTGGAAGCACCAGTATCTTGTTGCGGAGGTTGTTAAGGCTATGGTCTGACCTGGACAGACGTCAGAGCATTGATGTGTGGGATTGTTTGTGTGCTGCTCAGTGACATTAGGTTTGGTGGGAGGGCTTGAAGCCTCATTTGAGTTAATAAAATGTCTCAAAATAGTTTGTGTAATGGAATTATGGTTGTTGCGGAAACTCTGGGAGACCTCAATTAAGGTGATAAGCAAATTTAAATAAATTTCCCACAATGGTCCGCCTGGGTACAGTAAACAGCGAGAGGAAACAGGAAGTGATATGAAGAGATTTTTTTAAAAAGTGGACATAAATCTCCACTACTCTACAGCGCTCTCCCAAGCTGTTTTCCCAACGGTCTCTTGCTCTGAACAAAAGGAGGATTTAAAACTTCCTCCACAGAGATAAAATGAGGAGTAACGTATACTTCCAGTAGACTATAGCTAAATATAACTTGAGTTCTGTGAATTTGATAAACTAATGTGGATAAGAAGAGACCACTGCCTCTGGAACTGATCATTCTCAACACTGCAGTAGAGCATGATGATTTACAACAAGTGGCTAACAGATTATTATTTTGACTTATGATTCCTAACCTACTTCTAAAGTATTTATTTTTTCTTAAAGTGAAAGTATAATTTAATATTTTTGAATAATAAGTGCCACTTGGTTTGATATTTTGTTAATGACATTTATACTTTTTAAGTAACTAAAATGTCCAAATACATTTTGAGACCACTTGAACAGTGAATTGGAGTCAACATTCAACCAGCGAGATGTTTTTCAAGTACTAACTACTTTAATTAACCAGATACAGTGGAAACATCCTTACTTGGGACAGTAGCTGAAGGGTGTGTCTCTCAAGAGGATGAAGGAATGAGAGATTTAAAGGACCTCAGAGGCATCGCAGTTCTCAGGGTGTCCTGTTTCAGGAGGATGCCATTAAAAAGACTCTCTTCCTGTCTCATGTGTCCAATCTCTTGAAATATGCTGTCACACTCACTCTCAATAGAATGACATAGATATACAGTACTATACTAGTCTGAGTGTTATTACATGTTCAAGGCTTGTAGGTGAGGTCCTACAAGTTAGTGGTTTCCGTTTGACTTTTGTTTGACTCCACTGAAAAAATGATACATTTGAAATGAATTCATTTCAATCTAATGCAGCTAGTAGTTCAAAAAGTTACTGGCCGTTGATTTTATTTTTACAATTATATATATGGTCACACTTTATTTTAGGGTTCAATTCTCACTATTAACTGACCATTAACTATGACTTTTGCCTCAATTAACTCCTTATTTGCTGCTTATTAATAGTTTATAAGGTAGTTGTTAAGTTTAGGGTATTGGGTAGGATGATGGATGCCATGCATTATATGTACTTTATAAACACTAATAAACAGCCAATATGTTAATAATAGACATGCTAATAAGCAACTAGTTATTAGTGTGAATTGGACCCTATATTAAAGTCTTACCTGTTTTTTGTTAAAATAAACTTTCATTCATTAAGGAAAATAAATTAGATTTTCTTGAGCACTAAATCAGCATATTAGAATGATTTCTGCAGGATTTTGTGGCAGTGAAGACCAGCATAATGACTGCTGAAAATTTAGCTTTGCCATCCCAGGAATAAATTAAATTTTAAATATATTCAAATAGAAAATAGTTATTAAAATTGTAATCGTATTATTTTTAATCGATAAATGCTGCCTCAGTAAACATAAAAGACCAGTTTTTAAAACATTAAAAAATCTAATCTTATGTCATATGATGCAATTTCAAGTTTTTCCTTTCTCTTTGGAGTGTTACAAACACTTGGTGAAGGAAGAAGAGTTGTAAAGTTGCAAATACTGAAGTCTCAAATCCAAAGAGATATTCTTTATCAAAGTTCAGACTCTGCCATGCCCTATTAAAATGACTCATTCAAACACGTATGTTTTGTTATTAGTTTAAGTATTTGTTATTGACTGTTCAAATGTGGAGTTTTGCGCATTGTGTGTGTGTGTTTGTAACCGTCCATGGCTTGTGTACTGCAAACACATACGAGCTTCATCACTATCTGACACGTGACTCTGTTCCCCTTGCAGACTTAAACTGATGGTAAAACTAAGGACATTATTAACTGTCTTTACATATATTTTAAAGACGAAGCTTGCGATTATGGAAAGGGGCGCTACATTTCTGACGAGTGCTTGCGGTGTTCTGCCAATCACAATTCATTCGGTCAATTGGCCAATCAGAGCAGACTGCGCTTGTCGGATTTAGGGACTTTGTAGAAAACGTCATGTTTGAGAGAGGTGAGACAGAGAGGACCTACAATAATTTACTGTATTTAAAAAAATAATGTCTTTTTTTAACATTAAAGAATGTCAAAATATTCTGTTACACCAAATACACAAAATAATGATCTTTAAAAAAGCATTGTGTGACCCCTTTAAACTTTCAAATGCCTGAGTACAGTACTTCATGCTAAATATGCAAGTAATATTTCTGTCCACACTGCAGAAACACTCTTGAAAACATTAAGACACCCCAAGAAAATATTGCACTAGAAATTATATACTTGGAAAACCAGGAAATATCAGAAATTCCAAAAGTGTGACTGGAAAACTCATGGAAATTAATTAAATATTAAAAGGTCATTTTAAAAAAAAGTAATGGGCATTTATAGTATACAGCATATAATTTTTTCTCAGGCTAGAAATTACTCTGTGAATGCAATATATATATATATATATATATATATATATATATATATATATATATATATAAGTCGCTTTGGATAAAAGTGTTTGCTAAATGCATTAATTTAATTTAATCCTTCCCTTTGGTATCGTCCTGCTAGCTCTGTTTCTCAACAAATACAGAACCTTTTTTAACTTTATTGCCAACCTAATTGATGCCCCATAAATCCTTAATTTTTCATGAACAAGAAAGCAAAACAAGCAAAGGTGTGCCTCTCCTCCATCACTTAGACACTGCATTCTGTCAAAGTTCCTCCAGACTGTTTAATGGCAACTCAGGGCTGGTTCCATTAGCAATTAGAGGTGTTCAGTTTGGGACTCATTAAATTACTGGACCTCGTCAGAGGAGTCTGTGGTTACAGTATCCATCACAGGCCGTTCAGAGGCCTACACTCTATCTTTATGCAAAAGAGCCAAGCTCTGCCAGTGGGCTTCATTCGTCAGCGCTCCGGTGCCAGAGAAGGTCACTCTCTCCTGAGGACTGATTCGTCTGCTTGCCGTAACAACTAGTAAGGGCAAGCTTGCATCTGGCTGAATGTATATTCATAAAGAGGATGAATGAATTCAATAAACATATGCTAAGAACATAGACGGCTCAAGTTTTAGGTTTAGATGGTAAATTATTTGCAAAAGAACATCTATTGGATCAGTCCAGTGAAAAGTGTGTGGGGAATTATGAGACTTTAAATCACAACAGGGATCATCTTTTGAAACGTATTGCGGAATATTTAAGAACAACGGAAAGAATGTTGGAACATCCCAACCTGATAATTTTGTGTCATAAATCTACGGATATTGTGGTTGGGATTATGATATTCAGACTAACACCTTAAACACCTAAACATGGTTTATTGCATTCTGTACAGTACTTAACAGTGCTTGTATGTTTACAGAGTCTGTGGCCACCTGAGAGATTTCACCGCAAGAATAAGGATTAATACAGAGCGTCTAGCATTCGCACGTAAGGTTTGATGTCTTTCTTTACCACAGACATCTCTCTTTTTCTCCGTTTTGCATGTTTGTGTGGGAGATCAGCCCAGTTTGGCTGAGACTGCCAACTCTCAAGTGTCTTTTACAGGGGCTGTGGTGTACATGGGTCTTCTTGCATGTTTCTCTAACACTTGATTAGACAGAAAATCCCATGATACATTTCCCAAATTCATTTTTACAGTCAAAACAATCTGCCGTGAACAAGAAACACATCACTGGCTAAGAATAAAATCAATATGTGCACATAGTGTTGATTCTGTTGCATGTGATTGGGAAATACAGCAGAATTATGACAAGGCTTGTCTTATGGATATAAGAGATAGCTAATTTGTGTTAATTGATAGTATTAGCTAATACTCAATTAATACGGTTTTCTGGAGTTGTTAGAATTATCGTAATTATGGCAACTTGGAGTTTGCCTTCAGAATTGCTAGTTCCCAATTCCCGACGAATTGGGATGTCACTTAGAGAGACCCATCCAGCTCTCCTTTGATTATTCCCAACTTTGAGAAGCTCCGCTCGCCGGAAGCATTGGACACCATCATGCACAGATAGATGCGGAATCCAATTTTGACATTTGGAAAACGTCAGAGAATGATTCAGAGATGGCAAAAGCTCGTACAAGCTCTGCTGATTCATTCACAGTCACCAGTTTCTGAGTGACTGTGAATTTCTTTTCTGTTTTTCCTCACGAAAGAAAAAACAAAACGTAGTATTTACAACTTTAATGACGAGCGCTTATCAGGATCAACTAAACACTGGAGTTCAAAAGTGTGTGAAATATCTAAAGTTAGCTGCATAGAATCTTTCAAATATGTCTGAGAGTTTTATAACATCACCACCTATTGCTCAAAAGTGATAAGCCACTTAATCAAATTATTAGTGGTTGTATTTATGATTTTCAGCCATTTTGACTAAAATCATCTTCAAATGGTTTTAATTACTCATTGCTGCAGTTGGTCTGACGCTTACTTCTGTAGTGCTTAGCCCAGTAATTACTCCTATATTTTTAGTTTATTTTATCTCTATTATGCCATTTTCGTTGTCATTGTGTACAATGAATATTGTTGCATCTGTGATAAACGACTTACTGTGTGTGTCTCTTTTGTAAGTCACTTTGAATAAAAGGGTCTGCTGTGTGCATAAATGGAAATAAAAAAAAAATAGTACATTAAATATATTCACTATTCAATATTGAAGAAATAAGAAAGCACATTAGGTAACATCAGCTATAAAAAATATAATACAGTACATGTTGAGGTCACTACATATCTTTCTTCATCTTTTAGAACAGCTGTAATTTTAATTGATTTATATGATGAACTGTCAAGTAGAATAATGTAATGCTGAGACAAATAATTAAATGTTTTTTTTTTACAGTTTGGAAAGTCCTTATTACAGTAATTATGATATTATATGAATGCACCATCAATGTCTTAAATGAGTTGTGAATAGACTTCTTATAGATGTTTTCATTTGATTGTCTGGGTTCTCTATTTTCCTTTCAGAGCATGCAGGTCTGGCAAAAGTGCACAAGAAGGGAGAATGGGTTAAACTGGGCTGACACACACACAAATATTTTTCTCTCTCCCCACTCTTTCTGTCTTGTTTTCTGTCTGATTCACAGTGGCATAGGGACACCACAGGACTGGCATGGTTTGTACTGCTGGCACGGGTCACATGGAAAGATAACACACACATTACACACAGCAGCTCTCAGGACACCCACAGCGTTAAAGACCTAACAATAGGAACCACATCAACACTAGCGAAAACCTATAATTTTAAAGAGCTCTTATAATATTTCAAATGTGAACAAAGTATGCCAAAAACGCAAGAAAGACTTATGCTTTTTAAAAGAGGAATTTGTGCTGGATTCATGAATGGAATAAGTGCTTATAATGGGTTTGCATTTCAAGTTGATAAATAATAAATGTTACTTATTACGTTTTCATTTTACATTTAGTCATTTAGCAGACACTAAAGCGACTTCCAAATGAGGACAATGGAAGCAATCTAAATCAACAAATATTAATATCATCATGCTGGGAAAGTGTTGATTTTTGCTCATTTAAACCATTTTAACAGTTATTTCAGAATGGAAAAGGAACTACGCTTTGTCTCTCTCTGTCTGTCTTAGGGTGGAAAATTGATGTCTCCCTTTCCTATGATAAAGCTGTTGCCGGTGCACTGGAAAAGTGAAATCCATCATGCGACAGAGAGGGTTTATTCCACCATTCCGCCCCATTGAGGCCCGTAACACGTATGTGCTCTTGCCATGCCTCATTTACCCACAACACCCCTCTCGCTCTCTCTTTGTGTTGGTTCTCGGTACCGTCTTTTGGCTCGTTGTAGCGACAGCTTAGCTTGCATGCAGTCTTTTGCAGGATTGATCTATTGTAGTTGTTTTTTGCGGGTAGTTTTGTTCAGCGCTGCTGGGTCTAGTTCACAGACATCAGCGGCTCCTTTATATTGTCAGACTCCTTTTGCATTGTTCCTGCAGGCTCTGCACGGACATAAACCCACATGCACTTCTACTGCCAAGTGCTTGGTATACTATTTCAACTTCTTTCTGACAGGATAACACTTTGCTACAACTTTCAAGGTTTTTCAAGAGAAAGAGCGAGGAATCTGTGTACAGGAAGGTGAAATGACACTAAATTGCTGTGAGCGCTGAAATTTTGATCTGCTTCGGTTGATACATTGAGAACCGCTCCGGGTTAGTTTGATGTAAAATATACAAAACCATCAACCAGTGTGGTTCCACAATGCCCAGAGCAAATAAACAAAAATTTACATTCACAGACATGCCCTTAAGAGCTCGTTGAATAAATTGCTGTGTTTATCTGTGGAGGTTTCATGATTTTGTGGCAATAAAACGCCTCCACTTAGATGGAAATATTCAAGAGACGTCTTTATTGGCAAAACAAGATTAAGCAAACGCAGCTGCTGTTAACGTATGCTATCAAGACTTCTTGTCTCCTGTAGCTTGCTTATGGATATACAGTAATTCACATGTGTTAAAGGATCAGATTCAATTGTAGAAGGTTGTCATGTGACCATGCAGTACTTTTGGTTGTTAGTTGGCTACAGGTTTTCCATGAGTATCCAACTGTTTTAGAAGGTAGATCACATGAGTAACTGTTTCTCATGTCACGTAAAATGAATAACTGAAAGCAGTCACTTTGTAAGTCTGAATCTTTGCAGATGTAAACATTTAAAGAGATGATTTAACCCAGATTTAAAATTCTATTGTCATTTACTCAGCCTCATGCTATTCCAAACTTTTATTACTTCGTACATTGTAAGAAAATACAGTTACATCATAATTTTATAATCATAATTTTGGCAGCTGTGTTTGCAAGAATAATTTTGTAAAATATACTGAAAAGAGCGCGACACACACGTCTCCCGAAAATCCTGTATAATTCAACCAATCCAAAAACGACTTTGAAACTCCACCAAAGTGTTTCCACCTTTTTGTTTCCACGTGTGCCGTATGCATCAGACATTGGCTGAGGCTGAGGCTACCTAGACACCAACTCTGTAGTTAAAAATAGTCCCTAGCTGTTTTTGCATGATCAAAGCTTGCACAAATCGAACAACATAAACAAGTGGTGACACCCGACTTGTGAGTAACCGATCCCTTGCATTCCCATCTGTGTCTGCACGCGGGTCACTCTCATGGCCAACATCTCTCACCCTTTAGAGTTGCTCTCTGTGACCTGCAAATCATCTATTCCATTTCATCCAAACCTGCTTGTGCTCACCTTAGTGTTGAGCGATGCAAATGCTTGTCCTGCTGAGCTGTGTTCAGGTTGTGAGGGAGCTGTAGCAGATAATGGCATCAGGTTGGTGGGTGGGTGTGTGTGTGAAGGTGTCTGGGGAGCAGTCTACACCTGCTCGCTCTTCTCAGTGCCCACTGGGGCTGGATTCCCAGAATGCCTTTCAGGCAGCTGTTGACAGCCAGCACTGTGCCCTGGCCCCCCAAACAGCTCTGGGGATCAGCTGCTTAAGAGTGTTTGCGTGTGTATGTTTGAGGGGGTTAACACAATGTGTGTTCTGTAGAGAAAGTCATAAGACACTTGTTGTAAGTGTGTATGTGTGCATGTTTGTGTGTGAGTGTGAGGGTATACAATATGTGGTAGTACTGTTTATGTATAAGGCTTTCTTAAATAAATAAATAAATAAATAAATAAATACATAGTAAATATAAATGCATTTATACTTCAGGTCTTTGTATCACTAGGTTTATATTTTTTTGTGCATTAATATTATATTATATTGTATTATATTATATTATATTATATTATATTATATTATATTATATTATATTATATTATATTATATTATATTATATTATATTAAATTATATTATATTATATTATCCATCCATTTCCTGCAACTGCTTGTTGTCTATATGATCATAGATGGGAAAAACACCCTGGACAGATTTCCAGTCCATTCTATTCTATTCTATTATAGTATATTATATATGTGTGTATGTACAACAATGTACATAAAATAATGCATACAGGGTGTGTTGTGAGGAAATTTCTAATATATTGCCTAGTTAAGTCCTTGTATGAAAGTCTTATTTTAGTCTTTATTTATCTGTTTATTTTTACATTTCTATAATTTTCTAGAGTTCAAGTAATGACAAAACTATATAAGGTATAATATTTGTCAAGTGTATGTATATGAACAACCTTATGCTTAACAGGCAACACTTTTGAATTAAAATTCTTAATTTTTCTCTTTAATTAGGGAAAACTTTTATGATAAAAAATAAATAAAAATCTACTTATTTTTGCCCATTATCAAGATTTCACTTGGCATTCAAACATATTTAACATATTTCTTTTCAATATGCTAAGTGTGTGAGAAAAACCCAAAATCTCAATTTTAAAATCTCATGTAAATAGTTGTTTTTAAAAAGTTTAGTTTTTAATTTGAAAAGGTATTATTATTTTAATTGAAATGTTTTCCTACAGTTCACTTCAGTTCATGAAGAATCATGTCATAATTGTTCATATTGAAATTAGCGTTCAAAAGTGAACCAAATCTGAAAGGAGTTTTCTCCTGCTTGGCACGGTTTTAATCTCGACTCAATTATGACAATATGATTCATCACAACATATATATCGCAATGTCTGTTTCATCATGAGGTAGTTGGCCGTAACCAGCCATAGTCTATCTGTGTATATCAGATTGCATGCTCACACATTCCCTCAACAAGAGTTAAGAGACCTCTCGAGTTCCCTCACACAGTTGTACCCCGATGTTAATTTTCACCCTCCTGAAGTCCTTCACTTTTCAGATCCAGTTACTGACCCCTCTCACCTCCAAACATGACCTACATAAAAGGTCTGAACCTTCCAGTGACCCACGTCTGTACACACACGCAAACAAGCACATTTATACTCTCAGTGTCTCATTGTAAATCACAAGGCTCTAACTTGGCTTGAGCTTTAGTCGTTGGCATCTTGCTTTACAAAATAAACAAAGTCCACTTTTAGTCCATTTCAGTAAAGGAGTATGATTACATGTGCAATTTTACACTGGTAACAGTGTAGTTGTCAAGGAAAAGCTTTGAGCGAAATGTGATCAGCATACCTGCAGTTATCGAAAAGTGTTTGGAAGATTGTAATTATGCTGTTTAACTGTCTGAAGAACTGAGTAAGAATTGCAGAGCGAGATGATAGCGTTTCTCAGTGTATTTGCGGTAACTTGAGCGAACATGTCACAGCGGAGCCCCTAGCCAAACCAGATCAAAGGCCTCTACACACGCAAAGGGGTCTCTTTGTTCAGTGTGATCTCATGTCCCAGCTGGCTTATGTCATCCTAGCAGTACAACATTACAGTACAACCTGCCCCAAGGCTGGCTCAGGTAGAAAACTTTATAATAGTCTAAAGCACATGCAGGTGTGTGTGCGAGCAGGTGAGCGACTGCATAGGACTCCTAATAATAGTGTTCTAATAATAAAGCTCCATTGTGTTTTTCTTGCACCTTAAGTTCAGCAAAAAACATTTTTGATCTTGTTGGTATTTATATAAGATGCTAAACTAGCACACTAGCAGTTTTGAGCGTGTGCATTTTTCCACTTAACATTTTTTTTTTTTTTTTTTTTTTTACATGCATACAACTTTTGGTCAGCTTAAATATGTGAATCTTCTGTTTGGGTTTATCGGTTATAGAATGTATGCAGTTAATTAATGATTTAATTATCATTTACTTGTGGAGCTTTGATAATTCCTTGCAAATGATGAATGCTGATTTAATTCTTATATATATTAATAGTAGCATACTGGTATTTGACCTATATTATGAATTACTAATTATTATTATTATTTTTTTTTTTTTTTTTGTATGAACTTTTTTATTTAATACACTTTAATAATCTGAAGATCCATTTTCCACTATAAATAACCTTTTATAGGAAGGTGCCATGGATGTTAAAGCTTTTTAAAGGAACCTTTATTTTTTTAAATGCTAATGCTAATGCTTTTTTATCTGAATGCTAACGCGATCATGATAGACTCCGATGACTCTTTGAAATATTTCACCAACCCAAATGTTAAATAGTGTGTTGAACGCAAATTAAGATGTTACTGACTGTCAGTTTTTACTGTACTCATGTGAATCTGTCCGTATTTCCACTAACACGGGGGTTTTATTTTCCCAGGAACTTTGCCACTGCACTATAAACCACAGGCTGCGTCTGCCAGTGTGAAGCGAACACCATGTTCTGTCTACATGAAACGGGGTCTGTGCCATGCATCGCTCAAGAACATTCCCCTTATTCCAACAAAGTTCACACTACCCTCTGCCAAATGGCCAGCCAGCCTCTTCACAGGTCCTCCAAAAACTTCTCCACAACACCTGTAATGAGAGATGTCTATAGCTCCAAACAGAGGTGAGTTTTAGAGCCTACTTCCCACTTAATCACAAACCATCTTTACAAGTCAAAGTTTGTTGCTTTGAATACTATTAATGTTCAGAGACATTTGGAGCTTTTGCAAATTAGTTTATTTGCAGAATGCAAACTTCAGCTTAGGATAGTTTAAGGAGAAAAATGAGGAGTCCTTAAAAAATGTCTTCAGATGTGTGGACTAGGATTTTTCCACATTTTCCAGCTTGAATTTTAAAGAGGTTTTAATGTAGTTTGAGTGGCTATGCTTTGATATGCGTTCCTTGAATCCACTTGAGAGAAGCCCTCACCGCAGGGGCTACAAAAGGGGAAGAGTGCAAAGAAACATAAGCGCACAGGCTCTCCAGATGTGTAATTACTTAATTCCCTTGTATATGAAACAATGCTATAATTAAAAGGAAGTATACAAATTTACCACAAGTAAAGTGGCCCAAATAATTTATGAACAAAACTAATTCAGTTCGTATGACTATTAGTGCAATACCAAAAACAAAGTAATATTTCAAAGATGTTGTATCGCAACTTTATTTGGTGATGTTACAGTGTTTGTTCCACACTTTGAATGTGGTGTAATTGTTCATTTGGTTTTGGGCCCTGCATTAGTTGTCAATACATTGTAAATCTTAATAAATGTACAACCGTTCAAATAATAGTAATAATAATAATTTTAAAAGTTAATCGATTTATTTAGAAAGGATGCATTGAATTTATCAAAAGATTTTTACATTATGTTACCACTATGTTACTTTGTTTCATAAAAAGATTAAAAAAAAAAATACAATTAAATAGCACAATGTTTTCAACATTTATAAAAATTCAGCTGTGCCATCACATGAATACATTACTTATTAAACTATATTCAAATAGAAAACTTAATTTAAATGTTAATACTATATTTCACACTATTACTGTTTTACTGTACAGTATATTTTATTTGGTCAAATAAATGCAGCCTTGGAAAAAAATCTTACCAACCTAAAACTTTTGAACAGTAGACTAAGGTAAAATGTGACTGGAAAGTTTACTATATTACACACACACTCTTTAAAGTGTCTCCTCTTCCTCAACTGGGAATTATGGAATACAGTATCTACTGGATAAGTCAGGTATTGGAGACCAGTGGGAAAGGCTTCATGATTTTATGACAGATGATGGTCCAATTCTGACGTGTAGTTCAACTAGCCATTTAATCAATTACACACACACCCCTGGACACAACAGGTTTCAGGAAGGGTCATTTTAGAAGCCCTGATTGTAACACGCTTTCATTTAAGCAAAGACCTCCCATTACATCAAGCCTTTTAAATGATCTCTTTTTGGACTCGCAGAACAGATTTCCATAACAAAAGCATTGGGGTTTAAGTGGCATTTTCTCAGCACAAGACCGTTTTGTTTTAGCTGACAGTGAGCCGATGAACTGTCAATAATTTAAAAAGGGGTGCTTTGGTAGCCCAAAGAAAAAGCCTGCTTTTCATAATATTATATAATCTTATACTATGTTTTACCTCTCACAGATGTTCTGGCTGTGTGTCTGATTTCACTGTTGCGATGTTGACTGCAGATGGGTGAGTAATGTTTGACAAGAAACCACAACACTGACATTTGTAGTAGCACAGATGCAGTCCGGTATCATTACAATTACTTTTTCTTTTAGTTCTTTGACAAACTTCTGAAAACAGTATAGAAAATGCATAGCACATTTTGATTTTCAGATTTTTCTTCAGCCATTTTGAGCCACCAATACGACCAACTGGACACGAGCAACTTAATTGACAAAACACACACAGACGTCTCACATTCCCACAGAGAAGCAAAGTTGTGTGACTCCTTCACAGTCTCCGTATCAGCCATTACGACACACAAAGGACCTTCATCCCTGCAGATGGAAGTCTCTGTGTTTAAACATTCACAGCCTAGTCTGAAAAGAGTCACATAATTCCACCAAATTGGACACAGTGATTAGTGCAAGGAGGGAAAAAAAAAACAGAGCCCATTCATAACTTCAGCGGTCGGGAGAACGCAATTATTCCCAGAGGGTTTTACAAAGGGTGAGAATTTATGCCGCAAAAGTAATTTTATGTTTGTTTTCTTTATTTTTAAGACATTTGCACAGATCCATCAAACTGTCACGCCTTGTGCATATATTCAGGAAATGTCTTTCAGCTCGTTTGAGAAAAGAGAGTGAGAGAAAAACATTGGCCGCTTAGTTTATTTCTTTATTTTTTCCTGTCTTGTAGAAAGTTGAAACCCATCCACAGTTGTGTTTTAGCTTTAGTAAATCACGCTTCTTCTAACATTTTCAGCTAGCTTAGTTATTCCACTCACTTTTAGTTCATTTTTTTCCTGATGGGCCACACTTTTAAACACATTTGCCGCAGTGTTTAAAAAAAAAAGTACACAGACATGCAGACATACTGTAAATGGATGAGTTATCTGACACATGCTGTTATTCAAGCAAATCATTTTAATGTTGCAGTTATTGTTTTTTTGTTTACCCATTTTAAATTAAGGGCCCTTCCTTTCTAAACGATGGGGGGTTTACAACTACCAGGCCTGTTTTTTCTAGCCTTGTGTCACATTCCCAAGAATCCTGGCAACTCTTGGATGGATGGGATCCTCATGGATATAACGAAGCACAAAGCATGAATAGGATGGTGTGAAAGAGTGATGCTGAAAAGAGAGACTGCACAATGATAAAGCGAGTAAGTGTTTTTAAAGGATTTCTGTATTTATTTGTTTCTTTTCATCTATATTTTCGACAAAAGAAAGTCTGGAAATTTATCAGAGGAGAAGAGAGGGGCAGGAAAGATAGCATTAGGACTAAGTTTGCCTTTGCACTTTTGCATGACCCGGTATGTTAACTAAATCTGGTGGTGAAATATGCCTGCGGAGACAGACAGGTAACCTTTCATTATGGCCATAATCCCTCTTAATAACAGAGCTGTGATGTCTGATATGCCCCATTACTCTGAGCAGCAAAAGACAAGCTGCTGTTAAACTCGAACAGCAGCCTGAAGATGTGTGAATGAACCACACACACACTCACCCACATAGATGCAGAAAATATGCACATAAAAGCACAACAAAAATACACTTAAGATTGTTTTTCTTAAATTCTTAATGTGTGTGTCTCACTTCCACAGACTCAGTGTAATAGATTGTATCATTAAATTTTCATTCCTTATGTAAAAAGTTAATAAAATCTTAAAACAATTATAAAAAGTAGTAAAAAAAAAAAGTTTGATGGCAATACAAATCTTTCTGCTAAAGGTTTTTTTTTTTTTTTTTCTTAATCTTCTAGTGAGTAAAAAACGACTTCTTGCACTTTACACTTTTTCTTAAATTAAATTTAATTAAAAAATTATTGACCCTAAACGTCTATGTGCATTATGTAATATTGTGAGGATACTTTTTATCTTGTGTTCACCCCTTTGATTTTCTGCAGTTCAAAGTACCAAAAAGTTCTAGAGATACTTTCCAAATGAGAATTTTATTTAATGTGAGAACATGGGATCTGCTAATATAGTATTATTCAATCAAAAGGGATGGTTTTATTTGCATTTTTAGATTTGCATGTTTTTATTTATATAATTTACATTTGTTTAAATGAACAAAACTGTAAATTCCACACATATTGTTTTCTTTTTCTTTTTATTATTAATCTTATCAAATATATGTTTTACAGAGTAGACTAACATTTAGATCTGGTTTGTGTGTACTGTTCTTTTTTTTATTACTTGTTGACCTTCCATACAGCAAAATTAAATAATAATACAACTACAAATAAATTATTATTGATAATATTATTTTATAGGCTACAATACATTATTACATTACTTCATATTTAAGATCAAAGTCCTTTTATAAATTGTCTCTTGTAAGATATAATAGTTTATTAATTATTTTAAGATTTCTTCTCCAAGGTCACCAGCTATGTGATAAATATGTAATAATAATGACGAATGTCTTTTCAAGCTTTTGTGTTA
Source organism: Carassius gibelio (assembly GCF_023724105.1). NCBI lineage: Eukaryota > Metazoa > Chordata > Actinopteri > Cypriniformes > Cyprinidae > Carassius > Carassius gibelio. The sequence continues at coordinate 4,898,038 of NC_068407.1, read as the reverse complement.
ATAAGCCACATCATCATAATGAAATGTAACTTACCTGTACCAGTCCATTCCGTTGTCATAGTTACGGTCGAAGAAGTGCGGCTCGGCTCCGACCGCGCGAATATCTGGATGCACGCGCAGAAACTCCAGCAGCGCGCGCGTCCCGCCTTTCTTCACCCCGATGATAATCGCCTGAGGCAGCTTCTTACTGCCCTCACCTAACGCACTTAGTTTACCTGAATCAAAATACGATTCTCCCGTCTCCAAATCTATATCCAGAGAGTTTGATATCTTTACGTGAGCCTGCAAAACGTGTCTGTCAGCATCAATAAGAGATAAACCCTCTTCACGGACACTTTCGAGCTGGTGGATCAAGCTGTGGTGCCTCATTACGGTCCATTTCTGAAGAAGTCTCTTTCTCCTCAGCGACTCAAAATCTTTAAGTTTCGAGGCATAAAATCCTTCCACTGGACCCGCTTCTCTTCTCTCTGTGGGTATACAGGTCCCGCATCGCTCCGTGAGGCAGTGGAGAAAGTATAAAGACGTGACTATAGACAGCAACATGACCGCGAAGGTCTTAGAGATGCTCTTGGACGGAGGGTCCAGAAAGACGCGGCTAAATGCCATGTCGGTCCACGGATGGCATGAGTTGGAGAGACAGCCATGCTATACTGGCATTATTCCGTCTTGCCATCAAAAAATAAGGCAGAGTTTGGAGCTTGAGAGCATCAAAGGTGGATTAGTGTTCGCACGCGCCGCTCTCCAAAAATCCTTGCGCATATGTAAAGCTCCTTGTCGTTATGTAAACAGTTACTAGTCTGAGAATTACTTTACTGCGAATTTTAAATTACTATGTTGGAGGAGTCCATTTGAATTATTTCTTTAGTTTGTTTTCAATCCAAATATATAGATTCTTAAAATTTAAAATATCAGCTTTTCATTTTTTTTTTAATCCAGCCTTTGCTTAAAATGATTTGTGAAATTCTGATAGTTCATAGCACTAGTAGCTCACACGTGTGTGCCTTGCATCTAACTTCAGAATGACGTCACCTGAAGTGACTGACATGTCGCGGTCCAATCAGGTTCCACAAACCTTTCCAGAGCGCATGTAATTTGCATGCTAGTAACCAATAGGATGCAGGATAGGCTGGGCAGACTCCGCCCACCTGTCAGTTCGGCTGAGGAACGGTCACGCTCGTGTTCAAAGCAAATGTCACATTGAGCGCCCGTGGCCACAACCGAACAAATGCAGGTTTGTAGTTTACGCAAGGTGGTTTTAGAGAAATCAAGATATGGTTTGTAGGTTCATAATAATCACCATATTCACAAAATAAATGGAAAAAGTAAATCCACTGCTAAGACTCAAATGCCTCTCCAGTCAACCCTATAATATTGTAGATAGTAAACATTATTTTACAGTGAATCCCTTACTTAAGTCAGGCCAAAATGCTTGGCCGTTTTGTTTGGAAATATTATATAGAATTTTAAGCTAATTCTAAACATATGATAAGCCACTGAATAGAGGAAAAATTTAGTATGAAACTGATACGTTGTTTGATCTCTTGTGCAACTGTGTGTTTACACAGTCATGGTGATGGTTTAATAAGATTATTTCAGACATGCATTACTGCATGACTAAATCTATAAGCATTATCTCCAAATCTACATTGTGCACTGTGTGTGCACTTATTCATTTGTTCGGATGGATAAGAGAGTGAGAAAGAATTTGGTGTTCATTCCCTCACAGTTTTCACCACTATTTATCTTTTATGTCCTTACAGATACATCACTGACAGAACATTTGGCTCTTCTTTTGCTTTTCCCTTAATCCGTCATTCTTCCACCTCCGATTACACTCGGACCTCAGCGCACTTCAGGCCACCAAGGACGACTGTCATTTTTTCCCCCCCGTTGTTACCGTATTCTCTTTCGTTTTTAATAAGGAGAAGAACACAGCGTGGTGAAATGAAAGTAAAAGCAGCACATTACTTCTTTACAAGTGAACAAGAACAGAACCAAATGTTTCACATCTGCTCCTGTAGTTTGCATCATTACCATGAGAAAGCCAAAGGAGTGTTTCAATGTGGTACAGCCCACTGCTTCAGAATAGAGATGGAGACCTCGGTCAAAACACCGGCTTGCTTGTGCCAGATGTCCCCATGATGAGGACACAATGCAAGGGCTGACTCGCATTTAACAAATCACACCCTGGCCTTTTCGTCCATCCCGGGAGAAAGGAGAGGCAACAACCATAGCCGGGGCCGTCCCCCTGTGATGCCCCCTGGGTCAAATGTTTTTGCACCACCATTATCGGTTTCATGATAAAGGAATGTGCGGAAACGCTGTTTCTGAGTGGACAGGCCAGTCCAATGAAATTTAAAACGCAGGCTGAGAGAACTTCATTGCACAATACCGTGCCAGTGTTTATGTATTTTTGGGTTTGTCCTTGCAGTTTTGTTACTGCAACTTTTGTAGAAGTATGTGGTTTTTTGTTCTCTTGAGTAACACTGAAGAGGAAATCTCAGAGCGTAATTATACCGTGCATTTGGTTTGAATAAAAAATATAAGAGCATATATACAAATAATAGATAACCCTCTTTTATCTCTGTTATATTTACCCTGGATAGTTAAAGTGTACTGAAATATAAAACAGGCTCAAGAATTTACAACAAATTATTGCAAGTATCCACTGTCATTTGTTTAGAGAGTTCAGATATATCCATTTTGAAATCAAAATGCAGTTGTTTTTTATTAGATGAACAGCTTTTATCATTCTTTTCCTTGTTTTTGTTAATAGGATCTCAATGTGTTTATGGTCAGCAAAGCGTAACCTCAAGACAAGAAGACTATGTATCGGAAATGTGAATCCTGAGCCCCCATGGTTTGCTGCCCTGAAAAGCTTGCTGTAGCTTTCTCTGGACAGCTTTATGTGTGGATTTGGGACATCTCAGCATCTTTACAGCCAGTGCTATTGAAAAAATACTGGGCAGGTAATGTAGTTCAATACTGAAACAGAAGGGCATGTGAGGTAACTGTCCAGTAAAACTCTGATTTCATGATGTCCAGATAGATAGTTGGACATATAAAGCATAATAATCTATCTACATGATATATTTGAATATAACTTTTACTTGTCCTTTAATACAGGATTGGCTGGGAGCATTTATACATGCAAAGTCTTAGCAAATGGTTAGGAAATGTATTTAGATACATGAACACATCTGTGGTTCAGCCGTGCAAGCAAAGTGTTTTTCCGGTACTGAAGAGGAAGAATGTTCATTCACGACTGCGGAAATGCAAATAAATCATGCTCTTAGTGGAATTAAGAGTCAGAATTGAAATGCTGCTTAAATGTTTAGATCAAGATTGATTGCAAAGAACCAGCCAAGGCTTATTTACATCAAATTTTATACCTTTGTGAGTGCCAACAATAGACCCTCAATGTAAAATAGATTTAGAGAAAAAGCGTGACAGTGTTTATTAATCAGATTTTGAATTTCTAATTAAGTGTGAATGTGATTAACTGTGTGTGTGATTTAGTGTGTCACACATTCCTACCTCTAAGAGGCAGCAAGACTTAACCCAACTTGGAGAAGGTTTGAGAGGCAGTGCTAAGACAGAGAGACAAGAGCTGCATGGAGGTCATCCATAGAGAATGACTATTGCATGTATAACACAAATAATATAGTTTAAAAATATGAGAAGAGACTTAAACACTTCAAATGGACTTATGGAAACGTGATACATGACTTCCACAAATCCAGTCCACAAAATAGAGATTCCAGCCGATAGATATGATACTGAAACTTGTTAAATTTCCTGTGTATATCACTCTAATACAATGCTCTGGTCAGACTGTCTCTTTCTCTCTCTCTCTTTCACATTGATCACACTAATGGGCCTGGCTCTGGAGATGAGTCTCGCAACCTCCCCGTGTGATTCTCATCTCAGCTCTCCTCTACCAGAGGCCCTTTGAGAAGATGACTCAGTCATTAGATGGATTGCTTTCTTACATAAACAAATGTCAGCCGTGTTCCCGACCTCCCTGTTATACTCTGCTGTGGGACCAGAAGCATATGTGATATCAGAAGTGTAGAAACCTAAACAAACTCTTGCAGCTCATTAAAGGTCAGAGAGTAACCGTTCATTAAAAAGCAATACAAACGTGTGACTCACCTTCATGAATTTTAAGTCATGTTTAGATGGAATATAAAAATATATATTTAAATAAAAGATAAAAAATAGTAGTTGTCAGTGAGATTGTTTTATTGTATTATTATTATATGTCAGTCAGATTCTCAGCCAGAATTTCTTCTTCTTCTTCAATTTTAATTGCTTGCTGTATATAGTTTTGTTATTTTTTATTATTATCATTATTCTTTTTTTTTTTTCTTAAAAGCTTATCACGTGGCAATTTAAAGTGAATTCCAACTCTTGGATTTACTACATTCCTCACAAATTATTTTGAGCCGAGCCAGATGTCATTCTTCTCGGTGTTGGAATGTATGTTGGAATGTAAATGTTAAATGAAAATACCGCAAATGATGGCACACTCCATTCTAAAATCTCCAGATTGACAGGTTCTTTGATTTCTCTCAAAGGGTCTGCAAAGCTTGAAGACAAAAGCTGGAGAGATCTCCCTTCTCTTGCCTTGTCCACAACACCAAAGAGAAGAGCTGGAGAAAGCCACTGAAAGCTTCTGCGTAGGTGGAACCTGTTATGATGTGCACTCGTACCTGTTTTCAAGTGTACAAGAGGTTATTGATGAGGTGGGGAGCACTGTGTGTAACAATGGTTTTTATTCATTTTTTTCTCTTCTACAGTATGACTGTCCAAGGTTCCGTCTGAGGCACTCTAGGGATAGATGATAAAATTAGTTTTGGTTTTGCACCCAGTTTATCCCATCATGTTGAAATTTCTGGGTTAGAGCTTAAACTTTTATAGAGAATGTTGGCGTTCAGTTTAGCCACCTGAGTACACATTACCTGCATCCATTCCAAAAACGGTTCATCTTCCTTAATTTGATAGAGTGTGGAAACCCTGCCTTCGACTTTTTGCATGAGCCTTTGACAGTCACGACAGCTGGATGTAACAGTACCTCAAATAGATGTCATACATGTCAAAAAAGAGGGTAAGAAAAGTGTGGGAAAACTCAAAAAGGAGAAAAATGGAGCTCAGACTGCTTTCTAATCAAGCCTGAAAGCCAGATTCCTAGCAATCAAACTAAAATACAGAATGTAATAAAATATTTATTTATTTATTTATTTTTAACTGAGTGAGAGCAAAAGGATATTTGTATGCTAGTTTTTGATAGATAATCAGTTATCATTTGCAATCAAATACTGTAGCATTTTTCATCCTTAATTTCCCACTGATACTTACATGCAGGAAGATCTGACCCGGTCACTCTGAAAATATGTAATGAAGACTATTTGTTAATGTCAGCTTCTAGCCTAATGCTATTAACCAGGACATAAGCAGAGCTCTCATTTAAACAGTTAGAATTTTTTACAAGATCCAAACTGTATAATTAAATTTTTGCCATCCATGACTTGTTAATATTTGCCAGAGTGTGACAGATAGCCTACCTTGTTAGCCACACTGCGTAATCAAAGAGTGATGACAAATTAGAGTGATTTTGCATCTGGGGAGAGGTTGAACGAGTTAGCAACATGGTGCATGTTGCTGCTCTTTTGGCTTTTGTCTTGCTTGTCTCTTAAGGGCAACCAAACTGAATTAAAATGGTTGGTTATGCTTGTCTGTCTCATTTATTGTATTATAATATTAAATTTTTCTAAAAAGACTAACGTTTTACTAAAAAGACTGTAAAGTATCCTAATTAGAAGCCCTAAAGTAAAAAGTGTAATTGAAGAAAAGTTCCCAACTGCAAAAGGAGCGACTCCATTTAAGAATACACTTGAGTGCAACATCAGACGCCTCCAGCACGTTTAAAGGTTTTCACAAGTGCCTGAATAGCTCTATTAGTCTCTAAAGTGGTATGTTAAGGGAGGCGCTGATGGAGACAGTTTTTTTTTTTCTTTTCTGTTTGGTTTGCTTTAACACAGCGGTGTAATTGATACTCTGCAAAAATTGTGCTGACCTGTTGGTCTCATTGAGCATTGTTTTTAAGCGAGAAATTACAGTCTGGCAAAGACTCAAAGGCGTCAGACTCTACTTAGGGACTCTGGGTGGGGTCTGGGGTGGTTGATAAAGCATTTGAAGGCACACATTACACAAGAAAGGAGGTATAGGTTGTGTGTTTGAGTGTGGTCGGACTGATAAGATATCTGTGTTTAAAAATAGTAATGGGAGACAAATAGTTTGTTCCTCGTTCACTCTCAAAATCATTAAAACATATGTTTATTTTATCTAAGTTATTAACCAGTGTATTTAATGTATAGGCCTTTAAAAAGAGCTAGGCAGGGTTAAAATATTTGCATAATATTATGCTTTAGGTATGCAGAGATAAATATTTGGTTTCTTTAAGTCTAGCCAGAAAGAAAAGATCAATTTAAAGCTTTATTAATATTATTATTTTTCTTATTATATTTTTGTAACAGATGTTTCTGTTTTTGATAATTTTTTGTTCTTGTTCTCTGATTGTGCATGTTTGTATGTGTTTTTCTTTATTAATATATAGTGATTTTAACAGGTGTTTACAGATCAAGCAGTGTTTGTTTTTTCTCTAAACAGGTCAGATGTCCTGCTTTCGTCATTTGGTTATAATTGGTTATAAAACAAATTCAACATTTTTATGCACTTTTGTATCATAAGGAAACAATTCATAGAAAAAGAACATGACTATGCTTACCATTTTCTATGGAATTTAAGTTGAAGAAGCCCTAATCATATTAATATATACATGGTAAAACATGGTACATTTAATTGTTTAATGCTTTGCAGACTAGTGCTTTGACTAGTAGTTTTTCTCGTTCTTCTCTCTTACAGTTTTTCCTGTGTAATACATACAGTAGGTGAGCCATCCAAAGTGTCCAAATCACGGGATCAGAGAATTAAATTAATGGAGCATCTGGACATACACAGTAATTATGTATGGCGCCTTTTTCAGTCCCCATTTATATCCAAAACCTCCTCATACCTAGCAGACATACACATCAATATGACAATATATGGCATAAAGCCAAACCTCTCCCACACTTTCGTATATCTGTTTCTGTCACTGTCTTTCACTCTGACACACAACTATACACACACCTCTATTTCCTTCCTGTCCTCTCTTAAGATTCAAATGGCAAGCATTCCTTTTTCCCTGTGCTTCCATTGAAAGAGCCTCCCTCTCTTGTACAGAACTGTACAGTAACCTGACTGCTCATGTTACCACCCCTGGGACGAACAGGTGATAAAATAGGACTCTGGCCAGCCGGAACATCCTCCCGCATCTTTTCTAATGAGCACAGAAAGGGAGAGCTGGGACAGGGAATGGACTCCTTCCCTTTGAACACACTAATTATCCAGGATGATTTACACATTTGTTTGCTTGGGAATTTGAAGGGAGGATAGCTTGAGCACCAGTGTGAGCCTCTTGTTGAATACTTGGTTGTCTTTAGAGATTAGCAGTAGTGAGCTTTTTTCTGTGGAACCCCCCATTCCAAATTGCTTTCGCTGTCTTTTTTTGACAGCACGGGCAGCAAACATTCACCGATCTACAAAGACAGACAGATAGAAAGAGAGGGAAAATATCTAGTATTTAATGAGAAAAATCCTGTGAGCTGTGTTTTGAGCACTGTTTGACGTTGCCCTCGTTCCCCCCATCATCGCCGTGTCAGTGCCACCTCATTTCGATGGCGCGATAGGAAAGACGGGGCCCCCACCACAATTTGACACAACTAATTTAGACCCTGGCTTTTATGACACCCAAGAATGTATTACCTTGCACTGGTGTAATAATAATGGAGAAGCATCAATCAAATGGACCCTGTGCACACATTGTGCAATAAAGCTTATCTCTGACTGCCACAGTCTGTCTGACTCAACCAGGCTCAGTGACAATAAGTCTGTGTGCAGTTCTCTGGCATCAGCTCAGTTAACACAGCATAAATATGCAGTTTAAGGGTCAGTGACATTTTAATAAGCCTTTGGCTGACAGATCGAGCACTGGATTTTGGGAAAGTTTGGGTATATGCACAGGGTGGCTTTGGGGAGCAAATTCATTGTTTCTTGCATGTTCACATAAAACTTTGTTGGCTGATTGTGTTCTTTCTCCTTCCTTCTCTTCTATATTCATCAATTTTACTTTTACTTTACGGGCATCTAATTTTAGTCAATGAAAATAAAATTTTAGTTAATAAGAGTGCAAAATCAAACCAGATGTGAATATATGTTAAAATGTGATGTATTCATGTGATGGCAAAGCTGAATTTTTGGCAGCCATTACTCCAGTCTTCAGTGTCACATGATCCTGCAGAAATCATTCTTATAAGCTTATTTGGTGCTCAAGAAAAAACAAACAAACAGAAAATCTTAGCAATGTTGAAATCTTTTGTGCTATTTGAAATTTTTGTGGGAACTGTTACTTTTTATTTTTATTGATGTATAGAAAGTTTAAAAGAACAGATGATTTATTTAAAATAGAAATACTTTGATACATTTTTAATGCATTCTTTCTCAAATTATTATTATTTTAAAACTTACTGACCCCAAACTTTTTAATTATAGAGTATATGAATTTAAATGCATCAATATTTAACATGAAAAAAAACTACTACTTTTTCCATCCTCATTGTTAATGCATAGTTAATGCATAGTTAATATCTAGCAGTGATATATTTTTGTAAACAGTATGCTTTAATTAAAATTGGTTAATTAATACCATGACAAAGTTCCCTTATTTTTAAGATAAGCCTTGCCCCCTTCTTTGTCTGTAGACGTATTTACTCAATCTCTTAATTACTCTTTGCCATCTTTCTTGACAAAGTTCTTTTTTCCTGCTTTCTTTTCTCTTCTGCCATCTCAAAGTTCCTTTTGTGGTTTAAACAGTGATGTCATGGGTGGTGAACACCTGGAAATCTCTGGAGCTCATGTCACAGTGTGTTTAGATGAGACGTGTAGAGGTGTGCTGGCTCAAAGCCCTCAGCATAGCAGGAGATGACCTATTTGTTCGAGTTGATTAATGTCCCTGCTTGCTAAACCCAGGGTTACATGTTCTGGTTGGTATGGCATTATTGGCATAATGGACGTTGTCTGTCAGTTTAAGAGTTGATTAAGCATCATTCATATTGATCACATGATCAGTTATGGCTCAGACCAGACATTGCATGAGTTTTTGGCTCATGATAAGAATGTGTGTTTGTGTCTAGGGGTGTGTTTTAACACCCTGTATCCAAGTAAAATACCTGTTTACTGACAATGCAGTCACGATGGAGAGCATTCCATAAATACCAGACATCATGGGGTTAGACAAACATAAACGTATGTCCACTGTATGAACCCGATGACCTATTAAATGAACCATGTCGTTTTTTTTAACATATACTACAGTTCAAAAGTTTGGGGGCTGTAAGAATTTAATTCAGGATGCAGTAAATTGATCAGAAGCAACATTGAAGACTTTTATATTGTTACAAAATATATTTAAAATAAATGCTATTATTTGAATCATGAAAAAATATATATATCACCGTTTCCACAAAAAACATAAAGCAGTACAACTGTTTTCAACATTAATAATAGTTTCTTAAACACCAAATCATCATTTCTGGAGGATAATGTGACACTGAAGACTGGAATAATGGATTCTGAACATTCAGCTTTGCCAGAAATAAATGAAATTAATTTTTGGTCAGAATAAGGCAGCATTCGTGAGCATAAGAAATCTTACCGTCCCAAAACTTTTAAACAGTAGTGTACATTGCGTGCACACTCTTTCACACTATGTGTCAAAACTTTCCGATAACCAGTCCAGCCATATTCAACAATGTTATGGCCCAGCTAGTCTTCTGTATCACACCCACATCCCAGCTGTCACAGGCCCTGAGCTTTATTAAATGCCTTGTCTGGATGTATACGGGCAGCCATAATGCCTGGCTCTGAAATGGTGGAACAGAAGAGGTGTTATATTGGGGGTCTGGCTGGGGCGAGGATGGCTTAGGGCCCGTCACCTGCAACGTGCTTGACTTGTCCATAAAGTAAGTGATGATTAGATTGTGGATTGGCCAGAGTGTCTGCAGGGCCACCTTTAAGGTCTGAGTATATCATATGCTTGTTTTTTATGGGGTTGAGTTTATGTTGGAATGGCTCATTCACACTTTGTTTGGTTTGCACTTTTCTTGACACTCTACTTGCTGCCGGTTGTATCGACCTGTGTAAACAGTAAAATAAGTTAAAGAACAGTGCACAAAAGCATGATATGTAGTTCTCTGTGACAAGGCAGTAATTGTGTTTTTTTTTTTTTTTTTTAGTTCTCCTAATAAAACTTGTTTGTTCCACAGCCAAACCTTTTTGGTTTGCAGAATCCCTCCAGTGGCATGTGTTTCTTGCCTGATCTGCAGTACAGCACTTGTTTTTGGTCTTATAACTCTTTGGCAAATGTGAGAAATGTGGCATTTGAAATAATGAAAAGCAAAAACCAATGCTGAATTGTGAATTTAACAGAGCATAAATCATGATATGAAAGGAAATTAAAAGACCCATACCTAACAATGCCAACTAAAGCACAAACAGTGACAGGGACACTTTGTTCTGTGGGTTTGGGAAAGTTATGATCACCATGCGTATTAAAGACATATGTGGTTACTGTAAAGGGCTTCTTACGATTGTTAAGCAGGCTGCAGAGAGAAGGGCTTAAATTAGCCTTAAACAGCCATTTTGGGTGATTTCCACTAGTCTATGCATTGAACATTAGAACATTTCTTGACATCCTATTTAATACACCCACACCTATGTTTACATTTGCAATGTGTCTGTTGATATGGCTTGAATGAATGAGGTCATAGATTGATGTATTTGTGTTTGAGCTAAGCTTGTTTGTTCTCTTTTATCCTAGTGTTTGTAAGAAGGGCTGGAACATTGTATGTTTTAGATTTGGACGTCTTGTGAACTCAGTCGTGTTGGTGTGTGCTCCTTATGTGGGTTGGGTTTTGTCTACATTGTGGAGGCCAAATGCACCCAGAAAGATAAAACCTGCAATCACCTACATGGTAAAGACCAACAGATGATTTTGATGAAAATGACATAGTAAACATAATGTCTTAATGAAAATCTTAAAATGCAGAAAGGTTTCTTTGAGAGTTTTTGGTGCGGTTAGGGGATGGGAAAAAAATGTAGCTCACTATAAAAAAAAAAAAAAAAAAAAAAAAAAAGTCCTCACTGGTGTACTTGTGTGTCCTTTAGTAAAGCCCTGTGAAGAAAATGGTCAATTTTTGTGCCCATCCTTATCTCCAGTCTCCCTGTAGAATCTTTATGCACAAAAAGCATTGCACTCAGGCAAAAACCACTCCACCTCTTGTGGCACAGAAATGCTCCGAAGATGTCAGCTCTCCCTAAACAATCGTAAAAGCTTTTCCATCAAAGCTGCTTTGTGTTGGGTCCAGCTTTCCCCCATCACTGTCAGCGATAGGGATGCATTATCTGTCTTCAGAGACTGTAAGGCATTTCTATTTCATTCATTGAAGTGTTAGAAACCTTTTTTGTGCACTACAATTATTATATTTTTCAGTTGGAAACTTACAAAACTTAAACCAAGGTCCTAAGTGGATAAACATTAGCTCATCAGCCCATTATCCCAGTATTTACATGGGATAACAATTCATGGACATTTCATGCATTCATTTCATCTAATGATGTGCATGTTTGCCATTACATAGTGCCAGATTGTGACCAAAAAGCATTGGTGTACATTTTGTCAAGTCCTTAAGTAGGCCCACCAAACATCTTGTCAGTTGGCTATATATAAGATATTTAGAGCTGTAATAAGCTTTAATCCATCTAAATTTGCTTTTAGGAATAAGAAACTTTGGCCAGGACATGTGGAGCCTTTGGTTGATGTCTCCAAGACCTTAGGTGAATTATATGAAATACTTCTGAACCAGACAGTGGCCAAGAAGAACAGAGATGACTGTCTACATTACTGATCCATTCTTGTGTTGTAAATTACATTCCTACGTCTTGTTCAAGCCAGCTAATCTCTTACATTTTGAATTAGTACACGTGACGCTGACCTTTTGATCTGGCCAGTCGGGATGCAAGCAGCTCTCTGGTTACATTTGGAGGCCTTATGAGGGGCAACAACATGGTGTTTCAATCAGAGCTTACCATTTTCAGGGTCTCCTTCCACTACAGTATGTGGTTTGTCTGAAAAGCTGTCAAGGAGTTAAAATGGAAAAGTGAAAAGGATTAGTGGCAGAGAAAAAAATGGACATTCGTCTGGATGAAGGAGGGACTGAACTGGAAATCACTGCACGCATTCGTCTTCTGATCTCATGAAACTTCCAGAGTGATTTCACAGTGTCCTGGTGCTGTTTTTGGACAGCAGTTGGAGCTTAGTGTCACATGACAATCTTATTATGTACAGTATGGGAGCCTTTTGTTTTTAGAATATTGTTGGTGGACAAATAACATGGTAATTTTTTTTTTTTTTTTTATTTTTGTCCTACTGAAAAGGTCTGTATAATGAATTTCCATACTCCAGCCTGTTTTTTTTTCCTGGTTTAGCTAGTTAACGATAGCCACCGTGGTAAGGCTCAGTCCTAGGGCCACTGCTTTTCACGTTTACATGTTACCCTTAAGAGGATCATCAGGAAACATGGTGTTAGCTTTCACTTTTATTCTAATGATCCTCAGCTCTATATTTATTTGTGGTCTGATGAAATATGTCAATCAAAAACTGGATGACTAGTCATTTCCTATTGCTAAATCAAAAAAAAAACAAACAGAAGTTTTATTTATTGGACCAAAAAACCTCTACATAATAACTGAACACTGCTACAGTAATCAGTTTGGAACCTAGGTGCGCTTATTTGATAGCAGTCTATCCTTTGTAAACCATGTTTCTAGCATTTGTAAAACTGCATTTTTCCATCTTAAAAATGTAAATGAAAACCTATGCGCTCAATGTAAAATTCAGAAATTTTAAAACTCAAGTTTAGATTAGTGTAATGGTTCATTGGGTGGTTGTTCTGCGTGCTTAATTAAGGAAAACCCAGTCGGTAAACCTGGTTGATTTTCATGGTCTTTTTGATTAAGCTAAAATCTTGCTAGTTGAGACATTTTGTAGCCTGGCGGAGACACCAGCAGTCTTTGATATTGGTGATTATTTGAAATGAAAGCAAAAGCTAATCTAAATGTAAAAATAAAAATAAATGAGCATACATAATTAAAAATCCAATATCTTCAGCATATTGTACATCCCAAATATTTTCAGCACAGTTTCTTATTTAGCTTTCCATAAACTGGTTTATTTATCATGCATGGTCCAATTCTGCACAGCAATCTTTGGCACACACTGGCATATCTGGTCGTCATAGAGGAGATGAGAATAATTTATAAATGGCTGATGAATATGGAGGAGGACGAAAGGCCTGTCTTAGGAGGATAAATGTTCAGCAGTGGCTCAGTCAGAAGGACAGAGATGGCAATATGAAACCTCTTGAACCCTCTGTTCAGAACAACAAACTACCTTCAACCAGGCAAATGCTTAGAGATTAACATATGCACCGCAGATCCAAAGGAGCAATTTCATTTCATAAACTCAATCCGCCAGCTTGAGGATTTGCATGGCTAATTAGCCACACTGGCACTCTTTTTTTCTTCTATTCTTCTTTTCTTCTCTCTGCTTCTTCATCTATCTTAGTAGGAGTTATCCTCTGTTGTGATGGAAAAAGGAAAGAGCCGTACACTAAATTAAGCTTTCCTGTTATGTTAAAGATCCCATTACATATATGTTCACCCACTTATTTTCTGTATGTATTAATGTATAAGTGATGTGAATTGTCACAGTAGTTATAATTTCAATTTAATAGATTAATGATAGGTTAACGCAGATCGACTTCATCGAGTCATTTAGCTCACACTAGAACTCAATTATTATGAATTCATTATGAGGCATATGGATGCTAATTTCCAGTTAAATAGGCTGGAATATTACCTATATAATGTATATTCCATTCAAAAAACCTTCAGAATATATATATATATATATATATATATATATATATATATATATATATATATATATATATATATATATATATATATATATATATATAAGCAATAAGAAGTGGATTCTTTGCTGAACCTAAGGCATTTCTAAGAGCTATTAAAGAAGCTTTATTTGTAGGAGTACTGGTCTGAAATGTACTCCACTTACAATCTCTTGATCTTCTCCATTTTCTCTTTTTTTCTCTCTCTTTTTTCAGATACAGAGATACAGAGTGAGCTGAAATGAGATGGAGAACATACCCATAATTACAAGTGAGGTTCATTTGAGTGCAGTATGCATTTACAGTATACGTATATCGCTCTGTAGATGGGATTACCCTCATAGCCCTGCATCCAATTAGATAAACTGCCTTTAATAATTCAACCTAACCCACCGTTCCAGAATAATGAGTGAGATAATGCTGCAGTATCTCAGACACAGATGTAATTTATTGCTGAGAGAGCAGCATTTATGGAGAATGTGATTTTCTACAGGCATAATGAGCATTCGGGAGTTCACCGCAAATGTTATGGACTTTATTCCTTTCGATGTGCAAAATGTTGCAGTGAGCTTCGTAAGTGCATTTAGATTAGATTGTTTTTAAAATTGGTTTATTGCAATAAGGTAATTGCTCAGATGAATCTGGTTGATAAAAAAAACCTTTTTTCCCCTTGCTATTATTATTCTGTTGGACCAAACATTTATGATCATGATTGTAACCGAAGTAAATTACCCTGCCTATAAGGTCTTGCACAAAATATTTTGGCTTGACAAAGGAAACAATATTGGCTAGTTTGGTAGTGATAAAATGAGTAGTGAGAGAGCATTTTAATATCAGCAAAACTTTTAATTTACTTTTTTTTCATGTCTTTTCATCTCTTTCTCTCGCTTTCCATGTCCTTGACTGTCTGGCTCCTCCTGTAAACAGCACAGGAATCACATTTTGGCATTCCTGAAACAACACTGGATTTGATTTTACAACCCAATTAAAGTCGAGCTGTAAATCAGTGGGGCAGTAGAGCCTTTTCCCCTTCATTCTCTTTTCCTTCCCCCCTCCTTTCGCTTAGCACCTCAGCAGAATTTAGTATCCCTGAAGGCTGTGAACCAATATCAGGACAGCTTATAAAAGCAACAGGACTGAGAACAGAGGCAGGACTGATGAGGGCGTTTACAGGGCAGCCAAGGATGCCACCCTTGAGGTTCCTAAATCACAAAGCTGTGATGGCTAGCAAGTGGCTGCATGGCTTTCGTCCATGGAGACTAGAACTCTAAATCTTGGATGAGACTATGTGCTTTCAGCTGCATCTAGAACTTTATAAGCAACATCAGTAGTTGTAGAGGTCATTTTAAATATCACTGTATGATAATTCCCTTCTGGATGAATACTATAAAATAGTCATATGTTGTATAAGGCCAATGATTGCACTGCACTGTTTCCATGAGAATTATGCTTTTGATTTCTGTCCTACATACGACATGATTACTACTTACCAACTACTACTACTTACATTACAGAACATTATTTTTTGTCGTATATTTTGTACATTTGCATTCATTACAATACATGATTTTAACTCTTGAACTGCACATTGTGTTAACATCCAGTTGGTAGAGAATTCAGATGGAATGATTGTAATTGTAATTGGTATATAAAATAAAGGTAATTGCAACTTTTTATCTCACAAAATGAATTGCTTGATATAAATTGATATAAATTTTGAGATAAACAAAAGTTTTAATTTTGAAATAAAAAGTCACAATTATTTTTATTGTTATTATTATTCATATTATTATTTATTTATTTATTTTTATTTAATATTCTCTGGCAGAAATAAGCTTTACATAGTTTGTACTTTTCAAAATTACTTGTGGTACTTGAGTCTTTATTTATTCATTTTTATAATTATTATTTTATCAGAATCATTTTATTTTCAACAATTCTTTTTTTTTTTTTTTTTTTAGTAATTAACTGGTAATGAGGAATTTTTCTTGAGCACCAAGTTATCATATTAGAATGATTTCTAAAGAATCACATGATGCTTAAAATTCAGCTTTGGCGCTGCAAGAATAAATTATGTTTTAAAGGTCCAGTTTTTCCATGCTTTTTTGAAGCTTTGATTGTGTTTACAGTGTGCAATATAACATGTTCATATTTCGCGTATAAAAAAACACAGTATTTTTCACACAATTCACCTATCTGTATACCGATGTCATAAAAACGGGCTGATGTCTTCCTTGTTCTATGAAGTCGGAAACCGAGTTAAACATAACTTGTAACCATTAATCTCCAAGTACAGTGTCCCTGGGAAGCCCAAACAAAGGTGATTGGACTCTGAGATGATAATAACAGAGTTTCGACGACATGGCGACAAACATAAACGCAACTCTTCCTCTTCTCCGTCGGAGCGCAACAAGACCACACCCCCTTTTTTGTGTATTTTGTGGGCAGAGGTTAGTCAAAAAACTGTTCTAGTGACGTCATTAATGGAGGAAGTAGAGGGCTGTAGTCCAAACTGGTCGTTCGATGTCGGCGAATTCTGTTTGCTTGGCATTGAACTTTGAGCTTTAGAATTTTACAGATATTATTTATATTCTAACAACAACATTACATACTAACTAAAGTTTGAAACGTGGGATCACAAAGAATGGGACCTTTAAAATATATAAAAATAGAAAAAGGTTATTTTATTTTGCCAAAATATTCCACAAGATTACTGTTTAACCAAACCCTGATTGGTACTTCAACTACAGCTAAACTTGACACTGGTAGAGCAATATTTTATCAAGCTTTTGGCTACAGAATCACATCCTATTTGGGGCAAGACCTGGACAGGAATCTCTATCAGTCTCGCCATGTGGGATTCAGCAGCCATGAATACTCATGTGGCTTACTGATGTACAGTTTCCTCCAGCACACATCCGCTGCTAGATTAAACCATCTCGCTGTGTGGCGGTTGTTTTTTTTTACACAACACCCGTTGCTAAGACAGTAATTGCCTACTGTAATAAATCAAAGTCAATACAGGCGATTGTCATTTTTCATTAGCGCGACAACAGGTCAATGCGGGCTCACAGCTATTAGTCAGAAATGTTCTCTAATGGCATATCAATAACTCTGTGACACCTAGCGCACTGACTGACTGCATGATCTAAATTCCCTTTTCGTTTATAAAAGCCAGAATGAGCCTCATTTCATTTTAAGAAGAGGCGTGATGTGCATTAAAGCATTTGAAGTGAAAATCTCACCCTGGCATTCACTTAATTGCTTAGTTTATATAACAGAAACAGCGGGTGGAATTTAAATAGCTTGAACTCTATTTGGGAACACTGTCTTTTATACAAAAAGACAGCATATTCAACTGAAATTTGCTTATTTTCTTGTGGCCATTAATCTTTTACTTGTCATACACACACTCATATGCACAAACACTCATTATGAATACGCATCTGGCAATATGCTGTTCGTGACAAATGCGAGGAACACCTCGGATAGACAGTACGACAAAGTCAATTTGCCTGTATGAGACGTTTGAGAGGAATTAGGCCAATGCAGTCATTCTGCCCAGAGTGTTTGTCTTTAGACCCCAATGAATGAAGCCTCACAGCTCTTTTTGTTCTGGGTCTTTGTCATGTCATTAGAAGCTTTACAGATGGAGTAATGAGGAAAGGCAGCCCTTCAGTCCAATTCACAGTGCCAAGAAATTGCTTTTAGCCTTGGCGAATGATGTATACAGGCCTAAGATATCAAATCAGGTCTATGTTGTTGCTTAGTTAGGCGTTTTGTTGTAAATGACATGACTGGTAGCGATTAACTTGCTAATTATGCACTGGGAGGCTGCTAAACATCACATATGATGCCATCCGCTATGGAAAGTTTTTTTTTTTTTTTTCTGTGTAATACCTTCATCTTGAAATACTTTTTATGTGAGTTGCGTTCTGGCATTCGCTTGTCTTAATTTAACTCTTGATTTAATGTCTTTCGCAGACTTTGGGGCCGAGTATGACCATCAGGTCTTATGTGTAAAGCTCTGAGATCGGCACATTTGATGACTGTTACTTCTGACTTAAGTGGACACCAATTGATTGAGGTCTTTTGGGAATGGGAAGAATAACATTGTTTTTTACCCACCGCAGCTTAGGCCTCAATCAAGCAACAATTTGCACTTGGCACACCAGGTGAGCTGATCTTACAGACAAATAATGACGACTGTGATTGGGACCGAAGTTGAATTTAAAGCAGGCTGTCTCCATGACCTCTCGGTCTGAATATGACTCCACATTCCTCAGGCTGGAGGTCTGAAGAGCTCCTCTCTGTCCGTAGCTCTGCAGCAGAGAGATCTCTACACCTGGGTGCTGCGTACTTGTGACATGTTGACGCAGCTGTGGTTTCGGCTGAGAGTTTTAGATGGCAGGCACACCACAGTGAACTTGCACCTGTGAGATTCTGAGTAGATGTACAGTCTGAGTTCAGATCCTTTGACAGCTGGTCCATTCTATATTCGATTCCTGGTTACAGTGTCAAAAGCTGTTGTTGTCAAAGGCCAGGGTTTGTACTCGTATAGCACCTTTTACAATATATAAAACGTTTATATATATATATATATATATATATATATATATATATATATATATATATATATATATATATATATATATATATATAGAACTTAAAGACAACTGTACCAAAACTGAAAAATAAAATAATCTTTTAAAAGGCTGGAACATATGTAAACTTAATCATCAACAATCCCAATGCTATATTAAAGCACAGTAAAAGCTAAGCTAAGAATATTCCTCAAAAAAGAGATGGAGAGAGAATAAAAGTGATCCAAAGGGATCGCTCAGGACAAAAAATGAGCATCAACAAGTGCTCAGTGATTCAGAGGCACATCTCCCTGTGCAAAACCTATTAAGTAAAACATTTTCTGATCTCAGAACAGTAATAAATAAGTGGAAGAGTAGTGGAGGTCAGCCCTGAACCCAATAGGAACTACACTGATAATGCAGGAACATAAATCAGCGGAGCTTTCTCCAGGCTCTCTCATTCAACACATATGCCTCTAGTCAGTGAGGTCTCCTGGGACATCGTGATTCGTTCCTCAGCTGTGGCCCCTCACCTGCTGGGTGGCAAGGCTCTTTAGTAAATCGTGTCGGCACGATGAGTCATTAGTGGGTGCTTTTCCTCTGTTGTCGGCATTATGGGATATTAAACATAGCTACTGGCCTCGGTGGGCGGAGACGCTGGGCACAACACATTACATTGGCCTGTCGTTATAGCTGTAATGACCATGGAGTTTTATGGTGCGGTGATATGAGGCAGTCAAGGCAGTAATGCTGGTAGCTTGATGTGGGCAAAAATGCTGAGATATAAAGTGTTTTCCAGATATTGAGAATAAAACTGAGAAGGTTATTCTACTATAACTGGGGGAAATACACACACACACACACACACACACACACACACAGTATAAAATGTTGTCAAGAAATTAAATTAATTTATTCATTAATTAATGTTCTGTACATAAATTT